>NC_046156.1:201923228-202223228 GCF_011064425.1 Rattus rattus | reverse complement strand
AAGGACAACAAAGCATTGTGGTTAAATAGTGAATTCATACACACACACACACACACACACATATATACATACATATATACACACATACATATATATACATACATATACACACACACATATATATACATACATATACACACACATATATACATACATATATACACACATACATACATATACATACATATATACATATATACACACATACATATACATATACATACCTATATACACATACATGCCTATATACACATACATATATACATATATACACACATACATATATACATATATACACACATACATACATATACATACATATATACACACATACATACATATATACATATATACACATATACATACATATATACACACATATATACATATATATACATACATACATGTATATATATATATATATATGATCTGTCTGCAGGTATTGCAGTAGGCAAATTTGGCTTTAGTTGATACTTTTGCTGCCATTCATCTACATGAAGGGTCACTCCTCACGTTCATTGCTGGAAACCTGTCCCTCCTTCTATCCAGTCCCCTCCCTCTCCACCCCCCTCTCTCCCTCCCTCCCTTTCTCCCCACCTCCCTTTCTTTAAACTTTTCCCTTTTCCCTTTTTTTCCCCTTTTTTGACACAGGGTTTTATGTAGACCAGGCTAGCCTCAAACTCAGAGATCCACCTGCCTCTGCCTCCCAAAGTGCTGGAATTAACATCAGGTGCCCACACATCCAGCCCTAGAAAGTGTTTTACTTCCATGATGGAGAAAGGAAACTCTGTTACTTACTTTTCATCATTGTAACCAAAATACTGACAGGACCTACCAACCGGAACAAAGGCTCCTGTTTTCAGAAATTTCAGTCCAGTGTGGTGGGGAAGACTTGGCAGTCAGTGTTCGTGTCCCAGAAGAGTGAGGCAGAAGCTGGTCCACACAGGGAAAACACGACAGAGAGCAGGCTGGAACCTGGGATGGGCATGTCCTTCACGAGTCCACATTTACTGAGCTCCTGTCCCCGGGCCCCACCTCCTCATGTCTCTGTAGCCTTCCAGGTGCTGCTGCAATCTGTTGAGGACCAGGCACTCATGCCATGAGCCTGTTGGGGTCACTTCAGCTCCAAACCATAACAGAAGGAAATAATCTGACTGAGCTGGACGGATATACAAGGGACAGTACAGAAGCCTCTTCATGGTGACCTGGAACGTATGAATGACTTTACATGGAATGAGTTAACCTTGCCAGATTCTTATTGTGGCCATGGACTAGAAAGACACAGTGTAGGATGGGGTATGGCTATACCCGTCTATTTCTTCTTCTTTAAAGAAATCATAGTTTTATACCAAATCACAGTAATCCCCCTTCACCACTACAGAGGACAATTGCATATGTCAGAAGTTCCTAGATCCTACCTGATAGGTCCCCTCTCTGCTCTTTCAGAACTTGTCATGATTTCCTAAGTGAAACTGACTTCTTCTGAATTAAGTATTGATCTCACCTGCATCTCCATTCGAGCCAGTTCCATCACCATGATAACGTGTTTATAATCTTTTCGTTCCCTAGGGCTCCATGCTGGATAAACCACTAGTCATTTGGTGGTACTGTCTTTCCAGATGTGTCCAGTACTAGTGTCCCCCAAGCCACAGGTCAGCCACCCACCATGCGTCAAAGGCAGGGGTGTCAGACACTCTAGGAAAATCTCTTCAGACCGATTGGCAATCTTGGCTGCACTGTTGGTTTTATCTGATTTTTGATGCAAGTTATTCTACATGATGCCAAAGTGTGCCCGGCATGCAACACTTGCAGCTGACATTAACCCCTGCTCAGGTTGTCTCGAGCTCTCCGTGTTAGGCATCCAGTGTGATCCCTCTGAAAGAGCTGGTCGGTCCCCTTGCCACTTGTGGAACTCAGGAACATGGTCTATACTCTACGCTCCCACTGTGTTGCCGACCCACTAGGGTGAAGTCAAGTCCATTCCCTCTTAATATTCGTGGAGCACCAGTGGGTTGAAGAGCTGTGGAGTGGTGGTGAAACGGCTTCTTAGGTTCCTCATCAGCCTTTCACCCCCTCCATCAGGTATTTTGAAGGCTCTATCTGGACGTTAGTAAGCGTTTGCGAAGGGGGTGCTGCAGAGAAAGCCACACGGCGAACCCCACACAGATGCACTGCTCTCCAGTGACTGTGATTTTCTGTGTAGTGCGGTGGCATTTTTAGATCATTTCTACATCTCAAGGTAAAGATGGATTTAACCTGCCCAGGGTCACCTGCCAGTCTCCTTTGGTGCCACCGAACACTGAGGTACACTCTCTTTTTTTTCCCTTTTCTTTTTTTCGGAGCTGGGGACTGAACCCAGGGCCTTGTGCTTGCTAGGCAAGCGCTCTACCACTGAGCTAAATCCCCAACCCCACTGAGGTACACTCTTAAAGCCAAGCAGCAGCCTCACACTGTTACTGTTGTGACAGGACTATGGCTGGCCAGAGGGGTGTGTGTGTGTGTGTGTGTGTGTGTGTGTGTGTGTGTGTGTGTGTGTGTCCCTCTGTGTTTATGCAGTAAAGCAAAAGCATGCAGGGCAAGAAAATCACTAGATTTTTTTAGGTGTTGCTGCTCATGGCTGAGCTCCTAAGAATATCTCTTCTTTTGAATATCTTATTTTGGCTTTTAGTTATGTGTGCATGCGTACATGAATGCAGTGCCCTCTGAGAGCCACAGAAGAGGGTGTCTGATCCCCTGGAGCTGGGGTTGCATGCACTTGTATGGGGGTTGGTTCCTCTGATGAGCAGAGAGCTCTCCTAACTACTAAGCCACCTCTCCATTCCTGATGTCTCTTCTTCAACAGTCTCTTCGTCACTGTGTTGGATAATGTTCTGTCAACCTGACACAAGTCATAAGAGAGGGAGGGGACCTTAATTAAGAAAGTATTTCCATAAGATGTAGGCAAGGCTGTGGGGCATTTTCTTAATGGGTGATTTATAGGGGAGGGCCCAGCCCAGTCTGGGTGAGGATATCCCTGGGCTAGTGATTCTGGGTTCTATATAAAGCAGGCTGAGCGAGCCATGAGGAGCAAGTTGGTAAGCAGCACCCCTCTATGGCCTCTGCATCAGCTCCTGCCTCCAGGGTCCTGGCCTGATGGAGTTCCTGTCCTGACCTCCATCAATGAGGGTCTACAATGTGGACGTGTAAGACAAATAAAACCTATTACTCCCCAAGTTGCCGTGGTCATGGCATTTCATCATAGCAATAATAACCCTCTCTAAGGTTTTGGTCTGCATACAACCTTGGTTACTTTTTCTCCTTGCATTGTTAGTGTTTCTCCCCATATCAAAAAGTTGTTCATTTAGGGAAAGAAAAAAACATTTTATTAGTTTACTGTTTCACCCGGTAGATTTAAATCAATTTGAACTTCATCTTGACATTTGCAGTGCTTTTTCCTGTCTGGCCGTGAATGATGAACTTTGGATATAGAATTGTTCGGTTATAAAGATGTCTCCAAGCTAGACCTTGGTAATATAAAATAGGGTTTGTTTTGTGATACCCTAATCAATAAAACCTTGGATAGAAAGGAGAGAATGCTATTTTATTTCAAGTTTTGCACGTGTGTGCTTTCAGTAACACCAAGTTCAAAGTAGGCAGCAGCTGGGTCTGGCCCTGAGGCCATACTTAGCAAACTCTCATTGGGTAACTGATGGAAGGGGTGGGGGGACGCTGGAGAGTAGAGATGATGGCCACCATGAATGCGTCTGCCTTGCCTTCACCTGACCTCCTGGGTTCAACTTTCCATCCTCGTGCAAACTTTGGGTTTTGTGTTTTTATTTTTAATGAAGTCGATGTTTTTTTTGTTTCTCATGAGCCACGTAACAGCTTGCGCCTTCTCTTTTGTAAACGGTCCGTGTTTTTTCAGCTCCGTGCAGTTGTCATTTATGATAGTGACGACCGTGACACGCCCTCACCGTTTCCCAGTACGCATAGCTTGGCTTGAATTGTGTGCTCAGTGATTGTTAATTGCACGTAAAGTTGTCCTATATTTGGAGAACCCTGGCGTGGAAAGGATAAAGAGACCAGAGTAGAAGTCATTGGTGGTAACTGCATTTGGAAGGTCACCCAGGAAGCATCCCTCTCCTGTCCCATCTCACAGACCCCAATTCCCCGTCATCTGCCCTAAATTTATAATGTCTCTTGTTTCCAGGGCAGATGGGATATAACTGAATAAAATAAATGGGACATGTTAGCTCTCCGTAAGGAAGTGTTTATAGACTCTCTAAGCACTTACCTGCTCTCCTCCAATGTCTGTCTTCAGTCTGCTTAGGCTTAAAGGCACACCCTGACACAGCCAGCTTTTCATGTGAGCACTGAGAATCAGATCTGATCAGACTCAGGTCTTCATGCTGAGTGGTACTCCATAGACTGAGTCACCCCGCCCCAGGCCCCACTGACAAAATCTTCATATAAAACAAATCCTTAACTGCTAATTTACCATTTATAGAAACTTAAATCTTTTTAAAGCAACTTGCTTAGTTTAAAACAGAGCATACCCTGAATTATATCTGGTGCACATTAGTGAGGAAAGAGCCCCTCAAAGCATTTTCTGGTTAGGGCTTTTGCCTCGAGGCCTATAACATTTTTTTCTTTGGGTCTTAATTATTTCCATATTTCCATATTTCGGTATGTATTGTTTTGGTCATACTGGAATTATCCCTTATTAGCTAGTTTTTTTCAATTTACCTCCCAGGGATCTCAGGCAAGAAATACAAATATTTTCATAAGATTCTTTGAGGGAATAAAATTAATAGTTTTGAGAATGAAAATATGGGGACTTGTCTCCTGAGGATTGGAAGACTTTATTAAGATAGCAAAATATTCTTCCCCAGGGTGAAGTTTTTTGTATTTTTTTTCAAAGGGCTTAATGGAAATATGGTGCTGGAAAGAATAAGAGGAAATTTAATACCATGAAGTTGGAAACAGCCCCTGAAATCCAGTCTGTTTTAGAACACATGTAACAAGTTCATTCACAGAGATTTGAGACATCTCCACTCTCTTCCCAAGGCTGTAAGGATCATGGTAACAGTGACACAGAAAGGTCCCTCTGTGGGGAATGGCATGGTGGCTTTCATGAATGGGACTATTTTCTGTGCCTCAAGGTGGCCATCCTGCAGGCCGCCTTCTTGATCGAGTTCCTTAATTCGAAGTCTGCTCATCCTGAAGTGGGGAAGGATGCTGCAGGGAGACTCAGATGACATTCCAAATGTTCGTGTCTCAGTAACACAAGGGGCTGACACACAGAGCTTCTGGAGTGTCAAGGCTGATTGGGGGTTGGGCATTTCCTCAGCCCTAATCAGCCTTCAGAGATATAATGAGGCCCACGAGGAAATTACAACATTTTCCCAATACACAGATCAGGAAGAAAACAAAACTGTCGGAAATGTGTGGCCAGCCAAGTCTGAACACAGACTGGGTTACTTGGGGGATCTCCTAGGGAAGCAGAGAGAGTAGAGCCCAGTGCTATAAGCATTGCCTCCAAGGGGTCCTCTGTGCCAAGGTTTTTCTGTCCCTTGCAGTGACACTAATGTGGAGGCCCTTCAGATGCGTCTTGACGTACGAGAGTACGGTGTCTCTCCGTGGCCTATCCGCTGATTCCTTCCGGTCATTTAGAGGATGAGGGTGGAGATATCTAGTCTTTTTAGCTTGATGTGTGTCCCTGGGGCTATGTCCTTGTCCTTAAAGACCTCCTCCTGGTTTAGCCAAGAGGTGAGCTGAGACTTCACTGTGGCAAACCAATCACTGTGGAGACACAGGAGAGGAGGAGAGGAGAATGAACTCTCACCAGCTGAGGGAGACATCCCAGACCTGTGGCGTACAAATTGGGCCTTGAAGGTTGTACCAGCGGATGGCAGGCAGAGATGAGTGTAGACAGATGAGGAGGGAGCGACCTCAGCGTGTGACCAGGAAGCAGTGATTTGGAGAGACTTTGGCAGGAGGCAGAGGGAGGCAGGTGAAGTCAGTTGTGACTGTCCTGAGCACCGTGTCCCTGCTTCCTCTTCCTCCTATGCACACGTCCATGTAAATATGTGTACTGCCTATGTCTGAACTGTCTGTGCTGACCGATAGCCCAAGCTTCCGACAAACGTTCTGCTATGGTTGGGACAACTTAGGGACGTGGTAGTGATGGTACTTAGCATACCCGTGTGGGGTTTCTGGTAAAACTTTCTGGTAGCGATAATTAGGTTTTGTACCTGGTGGTTGGTAATCTGGGTGACTTCCTCGAAGTCATGCTCATGAAGGTGGTCAATATCACATATAAATCATACTGTATATTTCCCATGTGGTTTCTGTCCAAGTCTTAGCTGTTTGGTATTGTGTTAATGTTCATCTGTATTTAAAGATCTTCATTTTTTAGGAAATTATTACCTTGCCTTTTTAGGTGTATATTACCTTGCATGAGTTTATAAATACCACATGTGTAAAGGAATCGGAAGAAGCCGTTAGGTTCCGTGAAACTGGAATTACAAGCCACGGTTAGCCACCTGATACAGGTGCTGAGAGCCAAACTGGAGTCCTCTGCAAGAGCTGTGTACTGTGCACTTTTAATCGCTGAGCCATCTTGCCAGCCCCAAATTCAGCTCTGTTTAGTAACACACGGGATTAACTGCTGATTTTTCTTAACCCCTCAACAGTAGCAGCCTCTTGCTCACCCTTGATGTGGTACTTGGCCATGCTTGTGGGGTGTGCCTGCTCTTAAGAATCTCACACGTGTGGATGGAGGAGAGTGACAGAACCATACGCCAACATCCGTGTTTCCTCACACTTCACTACCCAGCTCAGCCCCTCTCCCCAAGCGTCACAGCCTTCCATATCTGACAGAATAGCTAACTTCCTCAGGGTTAGAAACTCTCTGTGGTATCCATTGCTCAGAAGGATGATGAGCAGGAGTTGGACCTTCGGGTGCCTTTTCAGATCCTCTGAGGATGGCAGGTCAAGTCCCATCACTCCAACCCTTGTGCTGACAGAACTCCTGCTACATAGATGAGAAGCATCCATGACTCTGGGGATCTAGCCCAGTGGCAGAGGGCTCACTTAGCACGCACTGGTCCCCATGCTCTGTCCAAGAACCACAACAAACAAAACAACTGCACACAAGGATTTGCCTTTGTCTAGTGTCACACAGGCTCTCAAGTGGCTTCTGTGGAACAAGGAGACACCGTGTTCATTTCCTAGCCCCGGCCAGTGCACTCAGGGCTCCCCTCCCAGGAGTCCCTGCTTCCTCTTGTTTCATTTGTAGAGCGCCCCCTCCCCCAATGGAATTCCCCGTTCCTCTCTAGATTCACTTTTATTCCAGCTTTCGAAATTGCAGTTCGGGATCTGTTTCCGTGACGATTTCACAACATAAAAGGCTTAATATCTTAAAACACCACGAATAAATAAATGTGAGAATGCCTTGAGCATTTGAGTAACGTGACCACTGGCTCCTGAGTCTTTCAGTGAATCACTGAAGGGAGATACAGGCTGGCAGATAACAGAGTGAATGGGAATGATTAATTGTAATAAATTGCTCCAGAATCCCTCCCCTGTACTGCTCTCGGTCTCTCTCTCTCTAATGTAAGAGTGAGCGCCAAAGTAAACAGGGTACTTCCTTAGCCTTGGGTTTGGCACCCAATAATTCAGTGTGCTTTTTGGCTGTGTACAGACAGTCTTCTCCGTGCACAAGGACATGGCTCTTGAATTTGAGGTGACCGCCCTTCAAGTGTTCTGGTCTTGCGTGCTTTTGGAATAGCAACACAGATCTTGATTCGCTGTAGTTCTCAGGACCAGCCTAGCCATCATTTCTTCCAGCAGCATGGTGGTTATTGAGAAGAACCGGTTGAGAAACCTGGTTCTAAGGATGGACAAGGATTTTTCTTTTCAATTGGGAGGCAAAGCGTATGGAAGGGAGATACAGGCTGGCAGATAACAGGCCGGTAAGAAGTCCAGTGGTCCTTAGTGGCTGGCTGGCACTTTTGTCATCGGGCTCCTGTTTTGATGTCGGTGGTATGATTGTCACTGGGCTTTTAAACTTGGAGATTTAACCACAGTGCATTTGAATATTCATTGTCTAAGAATCAATACTTCTATTAGTATTTAGACATATTACACCTAAAAGATAAGGCCTTGAATCTTCGCAGATTCAAATTTAGGAACATTTTTCTTCATGTCTGAGTACCCGAGAGAGGTGTGTGGTGATCTGGGTGGAGAATTCCAGTCGAAGATTTGCCAGATTCTGGGTCTCCTCCTTGAGGTAGAAGTCCTTTAGACGTGTCAGTGATTTCGAAGATGTTTCACGAGAGAGGAAGACCAAGTCAGTTAAACTAGAACCTCGCTAAATGTCTAGAGCTCCTGACCAAGCTTTTCAAAGTGACGTTCCAGGGAAACGTCTTTCCTCTGCTTCTATAAGCATATCTGTTAACGGCTGGACACAGTGGCAGGATTTACTTTTCGTTGTAGGACTGTGCAGAGGATTCATACATACGTGGTGGCTCTTTAAGGGTCATATACAGGACTCAGTTTTTGTCTGAGATCCCTCTGGTCTCAGAGGACGGTAGCCACATCTCCTAACTCATGTCATTTGGACACAGTTGGGGAATACTGCCGTGGGCTGATTTAAAATGGCAACAGTCCTTTCAGCGCTTCCTGTTTCACTAGTTAGTCTTTTATCCCCGGTACTTGAATCCGGGCTGACCTTGTGACTTCATGGATACAATGTGACACAAGTGTTGCATGAATTTCAAAGTCTGTATCTTAATGACATGAGTGACCTCTTCTTCTGCCCTCTTGAAATGTATCTGAGACCTCCATGTAAAAAGAAGCCAGCCTAGCCTCGGGACAAGCTGGACCAGTGAACAGAACACCAATGGATATAGGATGGAGGTCCCATGGGCAGGCTAGCCCAGTGGGCCAAGTGCTAGAGTGGGCAGAGGCCAAGCATGTCCAGATAAGACCAGCAGCTAACCCAGAGACTCACGATACGTCATTGCTGTCTACGGCCACTACGGCTGGAGGTACCTTTGGTACACAGCAGTAGTTAATGGTTATCCTAGCAGAAGCGTTAATACACACCAAGAGCTCCGAAACCAGACAGGAGGCAAAAGTACCATTCAAAAATCTTACGTGATACATTCTAGACTTCTCTGGTTTTAAACTGAATTTCTAGACAGGGGTTTCCAGAAATCTAAGTCTAGTGAATAGTTAACAAGAATATAATATGTTTGGTATGTGCCAAAAAAAAAAAAAAAAAAAAAAGCGCTTAAACCCAGAATGAGTGAGCTAGCAGTATTGAGCTCATACTGCCTGGGAAAGGCGGAGGGGACTTCCCAAGGACAGACAGCTACCTGTGAGGGTGACTAGTCTCATTTACGACTTATTCCTACAGCTTGATCATCAGGTTTCAGCGGACATCCGACCCACTGAAATCCACCCGTCCGCTGTGCAGCTGTAGGATGTAAGATTTTCCTAACGTGTCCATCAAGAGCAGGCTTCATTGTTCCTGACTCCCAAGGAGCAAAGCCGCTTAGCAGATGTCTCCAGGAGGGCTGTTTCCAGGAGGTAACCAATGAGGTGGAGAGACAAGAGAGGGCATGGATGGATAGGCAGGCCTGGCTAATGACAGTCTGGGCCAGTAGCACCAGGTCCTCAGACAGGATCGTTCCTGTTTTTCTTGGTGCTTGGGGCCAGTGGAGCTAGCTTACATGGAGGTCTCCCCAGCCAGAGGTCTCCTCATACCTTTATGTCCAGGTCTTGAAGCTGTGAAGCCAGAGGATCCTGGCAGTTATGCTCAGACCAAGCTTGTCTGGAGTGAGTTGGGAAGAAGCAAGAAAGATCAGGAATCATGGGAGTTGGAACTGGAAAGACCCACTTGGTCTTGAATCGCCCGCCGTCTTCTGTCATGGCCAGACCAACCCTCCTGGGATCCCCTGTAGCGTTTTTTGTAAAATCTGCTTCCAGATGACTCAGGCCGGGAGTCTTCCAGCTCTCTCTGGGGAGGAAGAGCAGCCTTTTCTGAGAAGGAAATATTTTCCTCAGGATTGGTTGGGATGTTTTGTCTCTTGGCTCCCACCCCATCACTCCTGGCTAGTCTCCCTCAGACCACCCCAAACAAGCCCTCTACCTCTTAGATTCCCACACTTAAACCCATGTCATGCTTCCGCTAAGTCGTAATTAAGCGGGGAGCAGGGCCTGCTTCCTGGCCTGGCGTTTGCAGGAGTAATGACTTTCCCCAGCTGCTGCATTTTCCGTTCCCTGGTCTGAACTGCTGTCTGATTTTCAGTCTCCATTACACTTCATACATGTGGAGGCCGGACTCTGTTGACACTTCCCCAGTATCCTAAGGAGTGACTAATTCCACCAGAAAAATACATTTTCATTGAATATTGGTTGGGTCTTTGTTTTGTTTTGTTTTTTGTTTTGAGTTTTTGATAGATTGGGTTGACCCTGGTTTATATGCCATTACTCAGTGTTGACAAGGAACAGCCGAAGGAATCTGGCCCCTCAAGAAGCTATTTGCCGTTAAACACCAATCCTAGGGTACTTGGTGGGCCTCGCTATAAGTCTGTAGTCAGTGAAAAGACTGCTGCATCTGTCCAGGTCAGCCATGTTGGTGATGTTTAAGGAGTTGAGTGTTGCGGTTTGTGGGCCTCTGGCTTTGTGTCACTGGTGAAGCAGGGACTCGTCGCATTGCAAGCCCGGTCCAGTTTATAGATAGTAGGATTCAAGTTTGGACAACAGATGTAAATCCGTGTCTTTCTGAGCATGTTCTACAGACCGTTCCAGGTCGCAGGGGCATGTTTAAGGGGATACGTGGGAAGGAGTTTGGGGAAGGAGGCGTTTTCTTTCATCTTTTTATGTGCAGAACAGGATTTACTCATCAGATTCTGTTTTATAAATAGAGTTCTGTGCTTAGAAGGGGAGTTAGCAAACCACAGGTTCAGAGGCCTGACTTCTAGTAAAAACAAACAGAGAGAGAGAGACCTCTTCAGTCTGGCAGCTAACGATTGCATTTCTGAGATCCACAGAGATCAATCCACAGACATTTGGGAGCAGCCAATGCAGAGAACTAAACAAATACATGTTCCTGTGTGTGCCTCTGTCACTGGGGAACTCTCGGCCAGTGTAAACAGGGCATGCAGACAGCCACCTTTAAGGGCCAGGGGAGAGGAGACTGTCGGTCTGGTCGTATGTGTAGGTGACTCTTGTATTCGTATGCAAGCATCAACCAACAGCGATGGTGAGGTCGTGAAAATCTTGTGACAGACAGTGTCCTTTACTGAGAGTTTTCTGTGTGTTGGGCACCGTGCCCACGATGCTTTGTGTGTCTTAGGAAATGAAGATTCTGTTCCAGGTGGGGAGGTTGAATGGTTTGCCCAAGGTCATCCAGATAATAGAGTAATGGGGCTGAGGATGGGTCTCTTTGGTTTGACTTTTTCTTCTTAAATGGTCTACTGTATTGCATCTGTTCACTCTCATGTTAAGAGAAACATTTCCATTAGTTCTTTGATAATTTCATAATATGTATGTATACCATGTGTTTTGATATATTTACCCTCTTACTTCTCCTTAAATCTTCTTCAATCCCTTCCTCTTCCCCACCCACTCCCAAATT
Organism: Rattus rattus; assembly: GCF_011064425.1. Classification (NCBI taxonomy): domain Eukaryota; kingdom Metazoa; phylum Chordata; class Mammalia; order Rodentia; family Muridae; genus Rattus; species Rattus rattus. The sequence continues at coordinate 202,211,599 of NC_046156.1, read as the reverse complement.
CATATTCCCTTCTTTAATAACTCACGAAGTCTGATATGACTACGCATATGTTCATGTGTGTGGGGCCATCCACTGAAACAAAATCAACCTAAATGCCTCACCCTTAGAGAAAACGGACGCTCCTCCTTAAAGCCGTTAGCTATCAGTAAGTCCTCAGCCAGGAGGTGGGGCTCGTGAGACACTCCCCCACCAGCTCCACTTGGAGTGTTGACTAGCTCGATCTTGCAGCCAGCCAGTGCAGGGCTCCGCAGTGCCCAGAAGGCACTGTTTCTCTGCAGTCCTCCCCAAGCTTTGGCTCTTAAATTCTCCCCCGTCCCTTCTTCCTCAGTAGTCCCTGAGTCTTGAGAGGGAGGAGCGTGTTTGAAACACTGCATCTGTGACTGCATGCTACATACACATGTATTCATTGTAGGTTAGTTTTTTAATTACCTACAAAATTTTTCATTCAAAATATTTTTATCATATTCTCCGTCTTCCCCAAACTCCTCCCAGGTCCTCCCCCCACTCTTTACTCACCCAACTTCATGTCTTTCTCTCTCAAAAAGAAAAACAAGAAAACAAAACCATAGAAAACACAAAACAGTAACAAACCATGGAGTCTTTTGTGTTAGCCACACTCCTGAGCATGAGGCCTATCTTAGAGTGGAGTTGGCATGCACGGTTTACTCCATTGGAGAAAACTGATTTTCCCTCTCCCAGCAGGTATCAGTTACAAATAGCTCCTTGGCTAGGGGGAGGCCTCTGTGCCTACTCTCCTTCCCTGTATTGGGATTTTGTCCAGCTTGAACTTGTGAGCTCTTGTATATGTGCTCATAGTCCCCGAATTCACATGCGTAGCGGCCTTGCCGTGCTTGGAAGACACGGTTTCTCCTTGGAGTTATTCGCCACCTCTGGACCTTACAGTATTTCTGGTTCTTCTTCTGCGTAGACCCTGAGCCTTGAGGGGAGAGTTTGATAAAAGATATCCCAGGTAGGACTGAGTGCTGCAAAGTCTCTCGTGTCCAGCTCTGGGTCTCTGATAATCACCTTCTTCTACTGCAGCAAGCGCCTGTGATGAAGGCCTAGTTGTGCCCTAAGTGATATGTTTGACCCCATTAATAGGGGGAAGGACTTCGTGAGCTGGTAGCATCCTTAGTAAGATAAACAATTAATAAATGGGATTTCATAAAGTTGAAAAGCTTTGTACCGCCCCTCCCAAAAAAAGACACCACCATTCATGCAAAGCAGTTAATAGCAAATCTTTACCAAGTATACATCTGACAGAGGGTTACCAGCCAGAACAGCAGTTCTCAACCTGTGCATGACCCCTCAGGGGGTCGCATAGCACATATCAGATATCCCTTAGGAGGGTACATATCGGATATCCTGCATATCAGATATTTACATCAGAATTCATAACAGTAGCAAAAATCATAGTTAACGAAGGACCCATGAGATAATTTTATGGTTAGAGGTCATCACAACATGAACTCTATTGAAGGGCTGCAGCACTAGGGAGGTTGAGAACCACCGATCTAGACTACACGAAGACTTTTAAAAACCTGAACATCAAGAAAACAACCCGAAAGTTCTCGAAAGATGAGACACAAATGGCCGAGAAACACTTTAGAAAATGTCCTACAGTCTTAGTTATCAGGGAAATGGCAACTTAAAGGACTTTGAGACATCACCTTACCCTAGTCAACATGGCCAAGATTGACAAAAACACAGGGCAGCATTGCTGGAGAGCATGCAGGAAAGGGGCCACCCATGCATTGCTGGAAGCATGGGGAGTCCTTCAGAAGTCCTGCTCTACCACTCGTGCACACAAACCCAGGAGGACTACATCTTCCAGCAGCGATGTCTGCTCACCCATGTTGATTATGGTCTAACCTCTTCATTCTTAGCGTGGACACACCCACACACACCTTCTCTTGTGATTTCCACAAGCCCCTAAGAGTATCAAGTCTGAAGCAAGTATCCTTCTTGCCGTACCCCACACATGCCAAGATTGCTCAAACAGGTCTGAGACGGCCTTCTGTGTGTAAATGGTCTTCACAGACAGAAGAGCGAACGAGAGGGAGGCGGCCGCCTAGCATTGCAGTATGTATTAACAACCAGCGTGACGCTCAGAGAGCGCGTGCTTGTGTCTGACATCAGGGACCTCAGGACCCCCAGCACCTTTGCTGACACAGTGGAAGTTAGGACTTTTGATGCCAAGATATTGCCAAGGCAGATGAACATAACCTGAATATAGGTTTTACGTTTTAAAACCTGGCTGTCCTTTCTCCCATTTCTACCTCAGCTTCTCTGGCTCATTCTCTCCCACACAGACCTTAGCAAACACTGATGTGTAAAGAGTCCGCTCTTGACCGACTTCAGGCCCTTCCGTTCTACGGTTGTGTCTTCTTGGTCCGTTGCCTCTGCTGGAGCAAAGTAGGTCTCTTAGGACGTGAATTCAACAGGTGTTGGGTTTGTTTTAATAGGTGTGTTTGGAAACCTTGGGGCTGTCTGAGACACTGTTTCACAGAACACCCAGGTGGCTGCAATGCTTGGCCAGCACACGCCAGGCCCCAGTTTTTAACAAGATGTGTGTAACATAGTTTCTCCTGGGAGGGAGAAGGCCCTGGGGAAATGTGAACTAATGTGGGTGCTTGGGAAATGCTGATTAAGAACCAACCCTTCAAGCCATGAGGACCTTATTTGCCAGTCAGAAATGTCATGAACAGGGCCCTGGAAGTGATATTTCCATTGAAAGATTTGCCAGTCTTTTCTTTTTTAAAGATTTATTTATTTATTATGTATGAGTACACTGTCGCTGTCTTCAGACACACCAGAAGAGGGCGCCAGATCTCATTACAGATGGTTGTGAGCCACCACGTGGTTGCTGGGATTTGAACTCAGGACCTCTGGAAGAGCGGTCAGTGCTCTTAACCGCTGAGCCATCTCTCCAGCCCAGCCGGTCTTTTCAATATGGACTTTTACAGAGAACCCATGCACAGGAACTCCCATTCTTGATTCTGTGGTGGACAGTGGTAGCTGCTGAGCTGGGGTGTTGGTCAAGGAGTCATTGTGAAGGGTTGCTAGACCGGAGTTGCCTAAGGGCTTAAGTTGGATTCACAGAAGGGAAATCATACACACACATGTACACATACACATGGATGTGTGGACACATGCATGTGTTCTTTTTCTCCCCACACATGTGCTTCATGTTGTCTCTCTCTCCCTCCCTCCCTCTCTCTCCCTCCCCTCCCTCTCTCAACACAGTCACAAACCCGGAGAAGGGGAGCGCGTATGTTTACCCCACATCACCAAGACAAGCAGCCTGTCGGTTCTTTCTCCTAGAGACTTGGAATTCCTAGCAGGGATGTTTGACTCACTGTCCCTGAGAAACAAGAGTGAGTGGGAGCGAGCAGACATATGCAGAGAGGAAATGAGTTCACTCTCCACTTGGGGTTGCAGTGCAGATGAATCCCATATTTTCATTAGGGACTTTTTTTTTTTTTCACTTCAGGAGGAAAGAGAGGCTAAGTGACTGACCTAGTTTCTGGAAGGCAGACTGACACAGAGTTACAGGCTGTTGAGATGGTCACTTAATGGCTTTTTGTTTTTAGTTCTGGTGCCTGTGTTTAAGAAAACAGCCCAGAACTTACGGGGGTGCCTCTCAGTCTCCGGCTTGACTCTGCTGCTAAGGTGATCAGCCCGGCTGATAGGCTGCTTCAAAACTGCTGTGGTCAGCAGAGCTGTGGACTTGTGCTGCGTCTGTCTGACTCCCTCACTTGAGGTCTCAAGCAAATGCACCCAGCTTTTCCTGCTAGCAATTGCTACAGATGTGTGGGGCTACACGTCCCTGTTTAAACGATCGCCAACTTTCTATGCTCTCCCCTGTTCCCTACTGTGGAAGCCCAGGAATGGCAAGGCGGATGCTCTCCTGTTTAAAATAGAGCGCTTGTGAGGTTTCAAGATGAAGCCTCGGAACTCTTTTCCCTCCCGCCTGCCATCCAGTCGCACTCGTGGCTGCACAAGAACATGGTGTGTAGAGCAGGACCATGTCGTCGCTGCCCTCTTGAGTTTAGTGCCCACAGCTGCCTGAACAATGGAGGCCTTGGGGCCCAAAATAAGGGAATGGAGGCTAAGCTGGTGAGCTATTCGTCCTGTCTAGGCGCTAGAGAGCAGTCTGCAGTTGTCCGGACCCCTCCTCAACATTCTTCCCAGGAAGCAGAGAAGAGTGAGCCTCCCACGTGCCTTCCCACCACTCCCCCTGGTCCTCTGGAACTAGTTCTGCCTCCAGCATTCTGAGCCTCTTCCACTTCAGCCTAGAATTGTAAGAAACAGAGGTGCTGACACCCCCCCCCCCAGCTCCTTCCTGGGCCACCTTCGGTTGTGATGGTGGCAGTGCATTGATGCCCTATCACCCTGGCCACCTCTCACTGCGACCAGTTCTGTGTACCTTAAAGTGACCCGACTAATTGGAAAACGCCTTTTGGATATCTCCCCCCACCCCCCGCCCCAGCCTCGCGGTTTCCTGGAACTCCTTCCCCACAGGAGCTGCCTTGGGCATCCCAGCCCTATGCCTGCACCTGGGGGCTTTGCCCATGAGTCTGAGGATTGGTTCTCTGGGCAGGGATTGGGGCAGATCTCTTCTATTGAACTCCATCCTCAGAGAGGACACCTGCTTCCCCTCTGCAAGCAGCGCGGCGCTCTAGGGAGAGAGACTCTTTAAGGCGCTGTTCCTGGGTGCTCATAGGTCTCATGGAAATAGTAGGTGAGACCAGAGAAGGGTGAGACCTTTGAAGGGTGTGTACACTGCTGTGAGGTGAGGGGGAAGAGGCCTGCGCTGAAGTCCCCTGGACTGGGAAGGAGTTGGGGTATTAGATAAAGACCAGGTCCTCTTCAGAAGAGCAGTGATATCGACGGAAAGTTCATGGCTGTGAGCTAGACCTCAAAGGGCAGTTAGGGCAGTAGATAGGGGGAAATGGCGGGGTAAGAGGTACCTGGAAGAGTGGAGCAAATGGTGGGCCCAACAGGATCTCAGCTTTGCTGGAGAGCAGTAAGTAGGATCTGGTTAGGTCAGGATGCACACAGAATAGTACGGCCTAAAGGAGCCACTTAGGGATCTCTGAATGTCCCAGGAATCAACTCAGAAATGCCCTTTGCTGGGTGATAAGACAGGGGACCAGGGCAACTGTAAGTAGCAGTGGCCGTGTCTGACCCAGTTCCTGAGAGCCACAGCACAGAGCCTCCTGGAGAAAGCACTCCCCAACACACACACCTCCCCAGGAGGAGGGCTAATGGGAGGCCTTCTCTCCCAGTGCAGCATCAGAGCCATTGCAGTGGAGCAGAATTTATTTCATAAGAGTCTGCAAGAAAGTGGACACAAGCCTAATGGCGACAGTTGTTTAAAACAATCTAGAAGTGGCAGAGTAATTTGCTTTCTGGACTTCAGGATTCTGGGGTTACATGGTGGTTCCCCCTCTTTTTCCAACACAGGAATCTATTTTTAAAAGAAAGGTGCCGGGCTGGGGACTTAGCTCAGTGGTAGAGCGCTTGAGTGCTTGCCTAGCAAGCGCAAGGCCCTGGGTTCTGTCCCCATCTCCGAAAAAAAGAAAAAAGAAAAGAAAAAGTGCTTTCAAAGACACCACAGTAGTGTGTTTTTGAGGGACTGTGGTTGTGGGTCCATTTGTGTGCTAGGCAGGCAGTGTGAGGGGCTGCGGTCACGGGTCCTGCTTTCCAAACCTGCTTTTCTTTGTTGGGGGCATGGGTGCTAGGATCAAATCCAGGGCTCCATATGTAGCTGTGTCCCCAGCCAATGAAAGGTGTTTGACTTTGTGTTTAATGTGTTTATTTCCTATTTCTCCCTTCCCTGTGTCACTGAATCCCCCACTCTTGGAGGGCTTGGGACCCGTTTTAGTAACTTTATCAGAGACCGGGTCTTTTAAACCTCACTGCTAGGGTATGTTAAGGGACTTCTTCCCAGAGCGTTCTCACTAGAGTAGCAAGGAGTCTCAGAAAGAGGGGACAGGCTACAGCAGAGTACATGAGGCACAGCTTCTCACACGGGGTTTTCATTGGAAATGGGAGGCCATGGGGGCTCCTGAGAAAGTCAGGAGTAACGGGGAAACGAGGCATTGCTCATTGGGCCCTGGCCCTAGAGGATGTGTTCTTGTTCGGTAATCAAGGAATACTTGGAAAACACTCTACACATACACACACACACACACACACACACACACACACACACACACATACACAGGGCGTTCTTCCTTGGGGTTCCCATGCTCGCACCCAGAGACCCAGCTGAATGCTGATTTTCAAGGCAGGTCCTGGGAGCTGACACACATGCGGCTGAGGTGAAGGGATACAGAAGTGACTGAGAGACGAGATTGCGGACTCAGGGTGATACATCAAGCAGTTAATTAAGGCACAGGCTTCCAGCTTCCTCTAAGGGAGGCAAAGAGTCTTCTGTTTCTTTGTTCTTCCTGCCAATATTGGTGCTGTTTCCTTCATGGAGACCTCGGGCTCTGCCCAGACGCTTTGATAACTGTTTGCCGCTGCTAGAGGTCAGCATTGTCCCTTTACCAAGGCTGCAGGAACACCACGGACAGCGGGAGTTTTCTTGTTGCCAAGGGCTAAGACTGTAGAGTTAAAAAGATGGCGTCTGCCTGGCAGTCCTGCTGTGCATCATGGGAGTCGGCCCTTGAGAACCCCTTTCATAAGGCTGTGTCCAGTCCATGGAGGAGGAGTTTGTTTGTGGTGTAGCTTAGTTACCTTTCAAATGCTGGGATTAGATACCATGGCCAAGGTAACTTAAAAACAAAATCATTTAAATGGGGGCTGGCTTACAGTTTCAGAGGGGGAGTCCATGATCATCATGACAGGAGAATGGCGGCAGGCTGGCAGGCAGGCACGGTGCTGAGAGCTTACACACTAGGACAACCGTGAAGGTGGGGTTGGGGGCGTGAGCCGGTGTGCTAACTAGGAATGGTTTTGAATCCTCAAAGTGACAGTAGTGAGTGAATGCTTCAAGAGACGCCACAGATACAAACTCTCCGAGAGACCTCCCAGCTCAGCAGGACGTGGTTCTGAACAACCCGTGCTGTTGACCACCAGGCCCTCTGCAGTTTGTAATGGCCAGCCGAGGCCAGCCGAGGCCAGCTAGAGCTGTCACTTGTTGCAATCAGTGACTGATAATTTTGGAACGGAGAGGAGGAACTTGCTCGGAAACTGTCGCGTTTGGAAAGACACCTCATGTTTCTTCGGCTTTGCAGCGTTGGCAGATAAAATTCTGCAGCCTCAGGATCACCGCTTAGATCCTTTTAAAGGAAACAAACAAGACCGTGACCCAGTTCAGTCCCTCTTCATTTATAATACTGTGCACAGACCGAACAGTACCAGAGATGACTGGAAGCCATCCACGCTGTGGCTTCGTTACTGTAGAGACCGACCTCTCAGCACACGAACAGGACAGTGGTCATTGGTGTGGCCCATGCCTGCCCCGTCGCTTAGCATTTGCTGGTTTTATAAAATGGATGTGAAACCTTCAAGAAGGAAAGAGCGTGTGGGAGGGGGCGTTCGTCTGTGCATTTCGAAGACCACCTGTCCTACTCTGCCTTGAGCCACTCAGTTTTTCTGGAGAGTCACTCGGTCTGTGTGACATGCTAGGAGGCCATTCACTGCCGAGCTGTGTGGTCCCAACCGACCGAGTGCCCTGTGAGATCAGACAAAGGAGAGGCTTGTGTGGGCCGACACAGAATGAAAAGTACTTACGAACTTTGAAGAGAGGCAGATGAAAACTTTAAAAAATAATAACAGAGAAGTGTTTGGCAGTTTCTTACAGAAGCTCGGTGGGTGGGGAGGGGAGGGGTGGGGAGGAGTGGGGAGGGCTGGGGAGGGTTGGGAGGGGTGGGGAGGGGAGAACGCCAAGCTCGGATGTAACGGCTGTGTGGTGTTAGGACTTACTCCAGCCTGCGTCTCAGGTGCTGATGCAGGAAGCCTCGTCAGAGCCCACCACAGACTATGGTGCCCACCCAGGTGTTGAGCATACAGCAGTCTTTTCCAGAGGGGTTGAGGGTGGTAGTCAGAGGAGATTTTTAAAAAAGTGGGTCAGATAACGAATACATTCTGAGTGCCAGCTGTATTAAAAGCAACATCTTCACTGAGTACATTCAACATACTCGCCACGGTGCCAAGCCCTTAACTTCTATTCCCTACGTCAGTGAAGGAACAGGTTAACTGCTTCTGGGGTATCTCTTTGTTGTTCTTGTTGTTGTTGTTGTTACTACAAAACTGTGCCTTAGGACTGGTGGGGTTGTTCAGTGGTCATGTGCTTACCTGGCGTGCTTTAAGGCTCTGGACTCAATTCCTAGCATTGGAAAAAGAGAAAAGGAAAAAAAAGAAGATAAGATAAATAAATCAAATGAAGAAATAAACAAAGCTCCTAGTCTGCATAACAGATAAGGAAAAGTATTTCTATAGCTCTGAAGACTGGCAAGTTCATGCTGGATGGTAACATGGACGCCCTTGCTTCCAAGATGGGACCTTGCTGTGGTAGCCTTGCTTGGTGAAAGGTGAGGAGACCTCCTTTCCACCAGGAGCCTAGCCTCGCCTCTCCTCCCTCCTCTCCTCTCCTCTCTCTCCTCTCCTCTCCTCCCTCTCCTCCTCCCTCCTCCCTCCCCTTCCTCTCCCCCCCTTCCCTTCCCCCCCTTTTCTTCTCCCCTTCCCTCCCTGTCCTCTTCCCTCCCCTCCTCTCCCCTCCCTTCTTCTACCCTCCCTCCCTCCCTCCTCCTCTCTCTCTCCCTTTTCATTAATTTATTTACTTTACATCCTAATCACAGCCCCCCCCGTCCCCCTTTCCCCTTCTTCTCTGAGAAGGGGAGGCCCCTCTCCTGGGTATTACCCCACCCTGGCATATCAAGTCATGCAGGACTAAGGTCAGACAAGAGAGCCCAGTTAGGGGAACAGAACCCACAGACAGGCAACACTCAGAGACAGACCCCACTCTAGTTGTTGGGGGAGCCTCATGAAGACCAAGCTGCACATCTGCTACATATGTGTGGAGGGCCTAGGTTCGGGCCATGCTTGCTCTTTGGTTGGGGGTTAAGTCTATGGGAGCCCCCAAGGGTCCAGGTTAGTTGACTCTGTTGGTCTTCCTGTGGTGTCCTTATCCCCTTGAGGTCTACCTGGAGCTGTTTTACAAGAGAACTAATCCACATCTGAAGGCAGAGCCCTGTGTGGTCACCGTGGACCTCCAGGCCCCAGTTCCATTTTCCTCTCTATTGTTGAACACGTCACAGACCTGCCCACATGTAGGGGCCACGCTGACTTTCCCTCTGCTGTGACAGCCTTAGCATATGTACTGCTGAGTGGAGCACCGGCCCTACCTCTTGCTTCTGTTGCCTTGGGGATTGTCGTGCCGTGAATTAGGAGGGGGAGCCATCATCGAAACCATGGCAAGGGCCTAACCATCACACGCTTACTGAGTGACAGGGGTACAAACCTGAAGCAGGTTGGGGGTGGGTGGGTCCTGCTCTGAAGGATTGAGGTGTCCCTGGGAAGACCATACGTCTCAGGTCAGGGCTGTATGGAGGATGGATGGCTTCTCCACAGCCTGTCCTCCCAGCCGTGTCCCCTCAAGCAGGGGTGATCTCTGCTGAGGCAGGTGTGGCTGCTCAAGAGAGGAGACGATGGTGGCGTGACCAGCAGGTGCTGGTGGCTTGGTGAGCAAGTAGAGTCTCCTGTGAGGCAGCCATAGACTGTCAGGCAAACCAAGTAGAAGAGGCCACGTAAAGCAGACAAGACTGGTGGCAGCTGGGGTAAACAGGGGAGCCCGTGCCCTGTCCACAGTGGGTAGCCACCACCTAGATCCCCAATGGCCTGTGCAAATGTGGGCTTGGTATTGCAAGTGGAAGGCTGTTTTTGTAGCCTGAAATCTGAATGTTCACAGGGCCACCTGCTTTTGAATGTTTACTACTAAGCGAAGCTGTGTTAGTGGGTCAGTGGCGTAGGAGCCTCCAGCTTGGAAGTTCTGGAGATACTGGAGTAGAAACTGGTTATGTAAAGATTGGATGGCTACAGACAGTAGCCCAGGATAGCAGGCGCATGGAGCCACATCCTTGACAGCGCCCACTTCTCTCTCTCTCTCTCTCTCTCTCTCTCTCTGTGTGTGTGGTTGTGTATGTGTGTGTGTGTGTGTGTGTGTGTGTGTGTGTGTGTGGTGTGTGTGTGTGTGTGTGTGTGTGTGTGTGTGTGTGGTGTGTGTGTGTGTGTGGTTGTGTGTGTGTGGTATGTGTGTGTGTGTGTGTGTGTGTGTGTGTGTGTGTGTGTGGTGTATGTGTGTATGGTGTGTGTGTGTGGGTGTGTGTGTGTGTGTGTGTGTGTGGTGTGTGTGTGTGTGTGTGTGTGTGTGTGTGTGTGTACACCGTGAGCTCGCATTCCTATGCATGCAAAGGGCAGAAGATAACAACCCCAGTTCTTCACCCTCGGGCACTATCTACGTCGACTTTGTGATGTTCTCATTGGCTAAGGTGTTTACAGATAAGGTTAGGTCGGTTAGCCAGCAAGCCTCAGGGATCCACCCTCCCGCCTCCTCAGTGAGGGTCTTACCGCCTGACCCTGCCTCTTCAGAGATGAGATTGCAGGCACTCTCCACGTGGAGTTTTAACTTGGGTTCTGGGGATCAAGCCTGGCCCTCATGCCTACACCGTGAGTACTTTATAGACTGCCTGGGTGTCTGGCCCATCAGCCCACATCTTGGTGTGCAAATGAATTGCCCCAGGAGCTTAAAAATGTGCGCCCCGAGTCGGGAGTTTGGGGTGGGCTTGGTATACTGCAGGGCTAGGCCTTGATGGAGGATTCTTAGAGCAGTTTGGAAGCTCTGCGAGGAAAGTGCTGTGATGGATTAGTGCCCTCTACCGAGAGGAGAGAAACGGCCTCTTGGCCTCTGGTGCCACATCTCTCAACAGATGTGAAATCCCCTTAATTCTCAGAGTTCAAAAATGCAAGGTGAGAATGCTTTAAACTTTATATCCATTGTGTTCACACCCCTTCCACATTAAAAACAAAACAACAACAACAAGAAAACAGACGTAAAGTCTCTCTGTCATCTGGGAAATATGGTCTATACTGTTAAGCCTTCAACTTGGGTGGGATCAAGGGACGGTTTACTGACTGTCCCTTTTTTCTGCTGTACTGTGGGGTGAAAATATGTGTGGCAAATGTTGGTGCTCTGTCGCTTGCGCGTGGCCTTGGTGTCCCTTCAGCGTGGGGTCTGTGGTGGGGGCAAAGGGTGGGCGCTGAGGAAATGCTTTGAGCAGAAATCATCTTGTTTCCATTCTCTAAGAGCTGCGTTTAGAGCCCTGCTGCTCCACCACTGCTTGCATTTAAAAGCCCTTGGAGTTGTACGCCAGGAAACAATATAATCTTTCTAATTGGGCAAGTAGGAGGAGAGGGACCCCGTGAGCCAGGAGGGGCTGGCAATTGATGCCTAAAAATAGCTGGTTTTCCTCATGAATAAACATTTGGGGCAGTGCTTCAAAAGATACTTCGCCATTCTAAACCCTCCTGGACCAACATGGCCTTGAAAGTTAAGGAAGGAGGCTGAGTGGGCCAGGCAAAGCCAGGTGGATGTAATGCTGGTGATTACCATGTGACCTGACTCTTCCGGAGAAAGCTACATGGCTTCCAAGGGAGGGTGACTTCAAGTCTGGCCAGGGCATATGTGTAGATGATCGGGACAAGGGCAGTGTGGCCCAATGTGAAGTGCAGGTCCTGATTCAGCTGTTCTGGGGTGGGGTCTGGTCCAAGGCGATGGCTGTGGGAGCACATCTGTGAGTTAGCGGGAGCACTTCTGTGAGTGAGTGCTCTCTGTTTCTACGAAACATTCTGAGGATGTTTTCCCGGTGTAATGACACTTTTGTAAGGACAAATGTTGTATATTATAGGCAAAAAAAAAAAAAAAATGCTCACAGCTGGACAGAATCTGAGCACTGTTAAGTGTAATGACCAACTAAGGAAAGCATAGCCCTGAGGTAACTGAAGTTCTTGTAACGTTATGGAGTGGACACTACCAGAATTCTGTGAACAAAGACTAAGCCCAGACCAAAACAATGAGCTCAAAATTTCCTTTGATCGGCGGGCGTTCTTTAAAGCTTTCTTAGGGGTGTAGATCCTTTGCTGCTTGGGGAATTGAGAAAGCATTCCTCCGGAGGACAGAGTTCAGACTGGGTTCTGAGATCCCTTGGTTGACAGAGAAGCTGAATTTTGTGCTGTTTAAGTATTTGCAAGTTATTCCGGGGCAAGGGTTAAAGGGATCAAGTATCTTTGAAAGATGCTCCTCTGGCAGAGGGTGTGGGGGTATTTTTTTTTTCCGGGAGCTGGGGACCGAACCCAGGGGCTTGCGCTTGCTAGGCAAGCGCTCTACCACTGAGCTAAATCCCCAACCCCCGTGGGGGTATTTTTTATTCTTCCAAAGAAGGACTAGGTGTGAATGGTAATGGTAACTGCTGGTTACAGCATCCTGGCAAAGCGCCATTGCATCATGACACCCCACCCTACCCCCCACCGAGTTCTCCCTCATCCCCACCCCACCCCACCCCACATGCAGTTTTTATTCTTTCCATCTCCATGGCTCTGGTCTCCAGGCTGTTTTCAAAGCCCGAAAGGGTTTCTGACAAATTTGAGTTTGGGTGGACGCTATGGCTGGATGATCTCATAGGGGAAGCCCAGCCAGCTACATTTTCACAGATCTGTGACATCCGGGAAGGACCTCCTGCACCTCTTGGGAGAAACGCCTAAGTCCCTCTGAGGGTGTGAGTAGCCAGCCTGATTTTATGACTCTGACACCAGAAGGTTCCCGCCTGTGATTCTAATTATACCAGAGATATTTGTTGTGCTGTGTCAGAATCGGATGCTAACTGTCATGTGCACACGTTGTATCAGGAGTGTGGAGGAACTTGCAGACACCCTGCCCCTGAAGTGTGGACAGAATCTGAGCTCCTGCACTAGTGTAGTCTTGTGATCAACACAGTAACAACAGTAGATCTAATTGGTGCTCAAGAGATCCAGGGGCAACTAAAGCCCCTGGCTTGGCACAAGAGCAAGGCTACAGTCTCCTGAACTTGACAGAGCAGGGTCTGGAACCTGGGAGAGGTGAGCAGAGTAGAAAGGCTATGGGTTCAAAACCGGCGAGCAGAACTGGGGAGGTGAGAGCTGGAGTTGCTATGATGGGCTTGCCATTCAGTCTGGTGCCTCTCCCCAGCCTTGGCTGTGCTAGTTTTGTGTGGCTGTGAGGTTACCGTGTGTCTTAGTCAGGGTTCTCTAGAGTCACAGAACTTATGGGTAGTCTCTATGCAGGAAGAGGATTGGTTGATGACTTATAGTCTGTAGTCCAACTCCCCAACAGTGGTCAGCAGCAGCTGTGAATGGAAGTCCAAGGGCCTAGTGGTGGCCCCATCCCATGAGGCAGGCAAAGAAGAGAGAATCTTCCTTCTTCCAATGTCCTTGTGTAAGTCTCCAGCAGAAGGTGTGTCCCAGGATTAAAGGTGTGTCCCACCATGCCTGCCTTGTAATGTTGAACTCAGAGATCTCCTCGCCTTAAGCTCCTGGGATTCATAGCCACTTTGCCTCAAGATCTCCATGCCAATGTCCAGGTCAGAAACTTGTATCTCCCAGCCTCAAGATCAGGATCACGGGTGAGCCCTCCAATTCTGGATGGTAGTTCATTGCAGATATAGTCACAACCAGAAATAGCCACGACACCATGTGACCTGGGAAGGGCTTAGAGGACCATCCTTGCATTTTTTTCCCCCTTTCCCTTTCATTTGACCACCAGGGACAGGGCCCTGCTCCTTCTGAGAGGCACTGTGAAGAAGAGACAAGATGGAGGGAGTGGGATGGAAAGAAAGGTTCAGATGGGGTTTCCCAGGGTCAACCGTGTCTTTTTCTCTGACCGTTAGTGTCGTGGGCTGTGAGTAGGTGGAAGGGCGGGTCTCGGCGGCTCATGCTGAATGTGACGTGTCCGTGTAGGACTGTCTCCATGGCAGGCCACCGTTCCCTACCGCATCTCTCCTGTGTCTGAACCCTGTGCTGTGTCCTTGGAGTTCAGGTGGAGCCTCACTTCCTTTTGTGAGAGTCGGACCATAGGAATGGAATGGTGACTGCCCTGGGACTTGACAGGGTGGCCTCTTCCCCGGGGGTCCTGAGAGTCTAACAGACTTGATCTGCTTGCAGTGAGATGCCACAGGAGACTGTGACCTGAGAGTGCAGTGCGGCCGCTGTGAGTTTGACTGTGTTTGTCCTTGGACCTTACCCCACCCTTCTCCCTCTTGCCCTAGTGTGGCAGAAATAGAGACTCTGAGTTCCCAGATCTACCTTGTAGATAGGGGAGATACTTCATGGCACCATTTACTGCTCATGAAGTCTCCCACAGCCTGGGCAAAGGAGGCACCAGGCCTCAGATGGCCACTTGGAAGCGAACGCTTAGGCCATTGCTTGCCCTAAACATCTGAATCCATTTTAGTGACATGAAATATGGGCAAGAAGGGGCCCCATCTGGAGTTCTGCCTTTCCATTCCTGGTTTGCCTTGGATGGAAAGGATGCTCGGGGGAAAAGAAAACACCAGCAGTCATCGAGAGGTGGGGTGAGTCAGTGCCATGGAGGGGTGAGGTTCCAGAGCACAGAATCATAGAGTCATGGCCGTTAGAGCTGTTAGGCCCTCAGCAACGCCCTTTCTGATGGATGGCCTCATCGTCCGTGGAGGAATTCCCTGAGCAGTCTGACCAGGGACCTCCAGCTGCCAGTCTCTGGGTTTCTAGTCTGGCCCTCCCTCCTCCATATATAACCATTCCCAGGAATGCTTCTGGCTTCCATTTGTAGCCAGGGAGTTCCTGCTGAGCCCAGGCCTGAGGAAACTAGCCCCTTCGACCTTTGACCTGACAGCGCTTGGTGACTGTGACGGATCCCAGAGTGCTTTGAGTCAGGCATCTGCATCCACTCCTGCATTTTAGGCCAGAGACCCATGTGCATGGGCTCCCTCTACCACAGTTCTTTATCCCATGATCGAGTTGACCACAGTTCCCAGCCTGACATTCTCAGAATGATCCCCACTCTCCCAAATGATCCCCGCTCTCCTGGTTTCCCAGAAGGCCATGGAGGCTCCCAGCAAGAGGATTTCTTGACCCTTCTCCTCTGGCCAGGGGACAGATAGCTACCCGGACTCGGTCTCTGTCACTTGTTCTTTCTTTTAAAGCCATGCTTTAAAATCAGAGGTCTGGGGTGAAGTGATGGACCTGAGGCCTAGAGTTTCCAAGAAGGCCGCTTGCACCCTGGGAGTGAAGAGAGACATTTTCAGGTGTTGGTAGAGGCTTGGCAGAGTCCTTTCCCCCTTTTTCAGAGCTGGTTCTGCAGATCAGGGTTTGGGCCCAATTTTTTTTATTTTATTTTTAATTTATTACTTACCCTGCGTAAGAGGGGAGCACGGCCAGCAGTGCTTGCTCTCATTCTGCCGAAGAAGGGGCTGTGCCCTTGATTCCAGCGTCCCCCTTGTCCTGGTCACAGAGGGCCCTCTCCTTCTGTGTACAGATGTCAGGGGCTCCAAGCTTGATTACCCTTTCCGTCACACCTTGGGCCCCACCTCCTATCCCCAGAGTCAACAGAGCACTCTGCGCCTTGTTGCCTCTGACGTTATCTCATCTGGACCTGTCACAGGTGTTCTCAGGAAGTGCTCCAGGCAACACTTGGTACCCATGGTTTGAGGTGCCCTTGTAAGGATTAAAATAAAACCTCACAGTGAAGGGTAGTGCTTACCCCCAAGAAGGTCCTACCCTAGAGCTGTTCCTTTGGTACAGGAAAGTATCAAGAATAGGAAAGATGACTCCTAGATTCTTTATTTTGACCTAGACCCAAGTGCTTGCTCTGGTAGAGAAGTGGGCCTTAATGCACCGGGGGGAGGGGAGGCAGGGGGGGGCTTCAGTCATTGGCTCGTGGCTTTTAACCGTGAGGAGCCTTGAAGAAGATACAAGGTGCAAGTCCCCGTGATCAGCTAACACACCATCTAGTTTGCACCACGATGGCTGTCTGATACCTTGTCGTGAAGTGATGTGCTTACCTGTCTGTATGTAGCAGGCATTAGTGTTTCTTGTCACTGGCCAGGGGACATTTCTGATCACTGGTTGGGAAGGAGATGAGATGGACTTGGAGGTAACGCATTGACTTGGTTTCCATTAGTAAAATGGGAAGAGAAGCATTAAAGACAGCAGTAGTTCTGGAACAGCTGTTTAACTAAAGTGGTGATTTTTAGCATTGTGTTTTGCTTTTTGATAACTGTGTATCCATTAAGAACTGCTTTTATTGATTACTAACTAAAACCCAGATGCAGTGTTTTAAGCCCTTTAAGTGTATTGTTTTTCAGTTAACCAGGAATCCTGAAGTATCTGGACCAAGACCTTAGTTCTGTGTTGTCACCAAGGTCTCAGGGTCCTTGTATCCCTAAAATATGCACCATAGCTTGTACAGGGTTTTTATTTTCCTTGTCCTCCTGTTGTCTGAGATGGGCACGCAGGCCATTATGGTCCCTGGAGAAAAAAGGCCAGTGTCAGACTCATGTTCTAACTGAGATTTCCCAGAGGTCCTTTCTCAACTCTTCCTCCATCGAAATCCCATGGACTGGCCGCCTGCAGAGGAGCTCAGAGAGCTCAGCTGGGCCCATTGCCACTTCCCCCTAAAACTAAGGCTAAGACAGAGGAAGGTGTCAAAATCAAGGGCACCAGAAATCCCCAGTATTCATCATCTTCATGCAACATAGCAATGCCATGTTGGAGGCTGAGGTGAAAGCAAACATTGAGAATGAGAATCCTGTCTTGATTTAAAAATTTGATATTTGTTCATTGTTGATATTTAAAATTTTTAATTTTAGGAAGAATAATGCATTTTGAGATATTTTTCATGACTTTTTTGTACCCCCTGACATTTGTGCCTCCTCTAAGTCTTAGCTGCAGGTTCTTGTGGCAAAGAAGGGGAGAATGATCAGATGAGAATCCACGAGTCCATACCAACAAGTGTCACCTTGAGTCACCCGTCCTTACTCATGGCTGGTTGTAAAACAGGTGACTGTGAGGCTGAGAGAACACCATGGCAGGCTGGCAACTTTAGGACATTATTTTTAAGAACCAGTCAGGCACAATCGCAGCCCTCCAAGAGGAGACTAATTTTTACACGGCCCGGGTCAAAAGCTATGAGAAATACATCCCAGAGTTCCAAGCGAATGTCTGAAGACTTGGTACCAAAACCTATAGGGAACTCTGTTTCCTTTTGTGTACAGACATAATTATTTACTTTACAATGAGGTACAGGGAAAGGTTAATGATAAAGAATAATCAAATAGAACAGTTAGAGGGACATCTTGATGAAATTCATGTGAGTGTGCGTCCTGTCTGGTTCTCTTTCACTGTTACATTGTATACATATTAGAAAGGCACCGCATACATTGTATATATGCCAAATGAAGAAAGATCCAGTTCCTGGTAGGGACAAAGTAGACTGGTACACCATTCCATCTTGCCACTTGGAATGGCACACAGATTAAAACTTGGGACTTCTTTCTGGAACTTTCCACTTAAGACTCTCAGACCATGATTGGCCACAGTAAACTGAAAGCAAAATCCAGGCTAAGAAAACCACTGTGTTTGCCCATAAGATTCTAGGCAGATGCAGCGCTCGCTGTCAGCGACCAAGGATGAGTTTGTGTGGTCTAAGTCTTGTGGTCAGTTTGAGGTTCGTGCTATAAAAGTAACAATAAAGTCTGACCCAGGAGCTTCAGGGTCAGTAGCCATGTTTTGAATATGAAGCTTGTAGGGGGAGACCCTGACTCAGAGCGCTGGCTTAGTTGCTGTAGAACTGAGGGCAGATAATCTTATTACATCAGAAAGCCTTGTTAAGGGCTGGAGAGATGGCTCAGCGGTTAAGAGCACTGACTGCTCTTCCAGAGGTCCTGAGTTCAAATCCCAGCAGCCACATGGTGGCTCACAACCATCTGTAATGGGATCCAATGCCCTCTTCTGGTGTGTCCGAAGACAGCTACAGTGTGTTCACATACATAAAATAAATAAATAAATAAATAAATAAATAAATAAATAAATCTTGAAAAAAAAAACAAAAACAAAAACAAAAAAAAAGATACACACAGAAAGCCTTGTTAGGAAAAGAATCAACACGAAAATAGAGTATGGCAGGGACATATGCCCTGTCTGCCTCCCTGTGCCACACACACATGGACTCCTTGGAATGGCAGTCTTGGGAATCCCTGACTTTGTGTGGTCCTTCTTAAAAGCTATGCCCACTTATTGAACATGTTAAAGAACCAAAATAACTACCAAAAAAAAAATCACCAAAAATAGCTACCAATAAGATTATTAGAGACTGGGTGCGGATTTTTTTTTGTAACCTTTAATTGAGAGAAGCATACATTTTACAATTCCAAAAAGTTTCTAAATTATTGGTAAAGTTGTTTCTAGCTCTGCCAACCTTGCGCTAAGTGGCGTTTAGTTTTATGTTCGATTGTCCCTGAATAGCATATTAAAAATAGCCTGTACGGTGGCTGTTGTGACATAAGCTGCTCTGGGGAAAGTGACCCTCCACTTGAGTCAGTTTTGTTTCTTTTCTTCACCTAGTAAATTTTGTGGGTTTTGTTTGTTTGTTTATTTTTATTTTTGATATTTGCGACAGGAGATCACTATGTGGTCCCAGTTTGGCCTGGAACTCACTGAAACTTGCCTGCCTCCGCCTCAGCCTCTGCAGTGCTGGGGTTAAAGATGTGCTTCCACCTCAGTGAGCTAGTACCCACACGAACGACTAGAGGTCTTGGAAGAGGCGCTAATTCACGAGGTTGAGTTTTGCAAAGATGCCCAGAGATCAACGTTTTGTGGCTATGACTCACACCACCGCGCTTTTATAAACCCTTGTGTTTTGTAGATTTCATGATTCATGCTGTCAGATGATCTCTCTTCCTGGGACCGTAGCATTGCAAAAGTTCAGCCATTTGTTTCACAAGTTCTTTCACCAGAGGCTTCCCATTAGGACCTGCTCTTTCCGAGAGCTTTCCCCGGCCTAGCTTCATGCGGAGCCTAACCTCCATTGCCTTCAAGATGGGAGAGCCCTCCAGAGGCAGCGTGCGGCTTTCTGCTTCAGGAAACAGCGCTGCAGTTCATCACGTTCATTCAGGCTGTCCCAGGAGTACTGTGCCATAGAATGAGGTCACCAGCAAAGGCTCTTTCAGTTTTATGACGACACCTGCTCCAGGGTTCCAGGTGCTAATGCTGGCAAGCATTTAGCTTTAAAGAACAGAGGTGCTTGCCTCTGTGCAGGCCTCTGCCAGTCAATGGGAGGTTGGCTGCCCACAGTCAGAGAATGAGGTTTTGAGAAGCATGTCACCGTTGGTTAGCACTGACCTGGCTGAAATGGAAGTCTCTTGGTTGTCAGTATTTATCAGCATCTTTGAAAGGGATGCTGTGTCGTAGGCCTTGGGAGCGATTGGCCAGTATTTATTGATACGCTTATATGGCTGGTACTTCACCTCCTTATTTTTGACACATGATAACAGCAGGTACCTGGAAGCTATGAGGAGTTTAGCATTTAGGACAGTCTGAGTAAAACTGGAAGTGTGGGAACGGGGCTGAGCTAGGACCAATGGACTCCACCGTGGAAGGGGGAGTTCACGGCTAATTGATCATAGCAAACACATTGGTTTAAACATTTCAGTACTGGTCTTTCTGTGTGTCAGGGTAGTTACCCTGAGGAGCCACCCACTTTTGGACTGACCACATGGCTCAGAGATGGAAACTTCTGGTAGCTTCAGGTTTAGGAAAGAAGAGAGGCTTGTCGGAGCTGAGAAGGCAGGGGGTGGAGACATTGCCTCCACCACTGAAGAGCCCATCCCTTGGACTGTGTTCTCTGGGCAGTTCGGTGAGCAACCGAGTAACTGATGTCCAAGGAGGGGATGGGGAGTGGGGACCAGAGGGGGCGTGGTCTCTCTTTTGATAGGCTAGAGGCTCATAATGTTAAATTTTCAAAATTTAACAATCTATTTTCACTGTTTTGGTATGAATGACACCATAAAAGTCATCATTCCTGGCTGGGCCCCAGGAAAAGAGGAGTGAACTTGACTTAATATGTTCATTTCCGGCCAGAGGACACAGTCTACAAAAAAACAAAAACAAAAAGTTCAAATACAAAAGAGCCATTTCCAAGACAGACTGAAGGTGCTCCCCATTTCTGACCATTTTGAGTTATATATGGTCCCAAACAAATGGGGTAGACCAGGCTATCCAGTCATGTCACCATTCCCCTCCCCTCTCCCTAGGCAATCTGGGACTTCTCATTTGAACTTCTGAGATGGGGTGGGAGAGGGACAGTACATGAAGAGCCCTACAAAATTGAGGTAAAACCAGAGTAACTGGGTCCATTTTGTTGTTTGTTTTACTCTCCAAGGTGCCTGGGCCCCTGGTACTCCTCCCAGCCAGGGTGGGAGAGAAGCCCCTGGTTAGGGAAACAATGACTTGGCTGGGGTCTGGGGAATGCACCGTGGGGAAGGCCCCCAGTGGTTACCAAATTGACTCTGACAAATGAGCTTACCACATCAGCCTTCTGGAGTTCTGAACAGCTAAAGAGATCCTTCTAGTCAACGACATAAATGTTACCTTGCTTTTCAGATGTCTAACTTCTTTGCCTGTTGTATTCGTTACATTTACATTTCTCTATTCCTTTACACCCAACACTCTGCTTTCTTAAGTTGTGCTGGGGAGGTTTTCAGCGTGTGAAAATTACCCTAGAAAGTCCACAGTGGTGGACTTGATTTAGTGTTTGAGTCTCATAGAGGAAAGAATACAGGGTTGCTTGTTTATTCCTTTGGTTTTTAGAACACGTTCAGCATCACATTAGAGTGAACTAAGGCAAAAAGTAGCCAGTGGGACTTTATGCAAGCACAGCCTGGGCCCAGGAGGTAAGAGCTGACTGGGAACATAGTTGCGTGTAATACTAGAGACTTAACCTGAACATTGCCATTCTGGGTTACTAACTTTACCTTAATGTGGAAAGATAAACACGGTCCTTCTGAATACCCTAAAAGATAATTACGTGTTCTGTGATGTACACGTGATAATGAGTTTATAAAAAAAAACAGTAAAGAAATTATTTCATTAACTATTTAAGAGCAGTGATTCTCAACCTTCCTAATACCCAGACCATTTAATACAGTTCCTTGTGTTGTGGTGACACCCAGCCATAAAATTATTCCAATGCCTCTTTAAAACTCTATTTCCTACTGTTAAGGATCATAACATAAATATCTGATATGTGACGCCCAAAAGGGTTGAGACCCATAGGTTGAGAACCACTGAATTAGAGGCTTTATCTTAAGGTGTGGATATATTTTGGAAAGGTTCATTTGGGTGATAATTTCCTTTGGTATTGCATTAAGGTAGAAATTCAAGATGGTTGTTTTTTGTTTTTGTTGTTGTTGTTGTTGGACAGTTCTAGACTCTGGCTGAGTTGTTGGGTAAAGTCTCGGAATGTTTTCCAAGCTTGATGTTCGGGTGCTAATATTCCCAGCTCCTACGTTCTGATGATTCTGTCTGCACCCAGCCTACAGGTGAAACAGAGCTGAGGAGGGCACTGTTTGGTGTCCTCTGGAGGCCTGGGGCAGGTAAGGGACAATGGGGTGGGACTTTTCTATTCCCAACTAGGTAATAGGGGGTTGGTAGTGGAAGGGGGTGGAGAGAAAGGGGGGGGGGAAGGGAGAGAGAGAGAGGAGAGAGGGACAGAGAGAGAGAGAGAGAGAGAGAGAGAGAGAGAGAGAGAGAGAGAGAGAGAGAGAGAGAGAAACGAACACCTAAGAAGGCATTCAGCCTTTTTCTTAATGGGGGATGACTCCGGGTATCTGCCAGTTCTGCAGATTCTGCTGTGTTGACAAGAGGAAGCTGGGGGGAGGGGGCCTATTGGCCAGAGTCTCCATTTCCTCCTCCTTTGATGTTTGGTTACTTTTGTTTTCCCTCTTGGCTGAATCACATGCTATTACAGTAGCAGTCTCTAGCTTTACACTAGGCTTCTCTGGTTCCTCAGATGCTCACCGCCTTCTGTTGTCCTAGGCTGCTTTCTGAATTTAGCTGGGTTATTTTAGCTAGTAACTGAAAGGACCTTTTTTTTAAGAGTATAATATTGGACCTTTTCTGTTTTGCATCAGGATATTTTTCTTTGGTCTGTGTCTATTTTTTCCATTTTGTTATTTTTCTTTTACTCCTGTTTCCCTTTCAAAAAATTAAAACAACTTGATTTCTATCGAGCTTAGTAGAGCAAGTGTATGTGTCTAAAGCGTGAGCCTCGGTGCAGACTGTAGAGATAGGAACTGGGTGAGCTGTTTGCTCTGTGGTTGACTGGATAAAGGCTCTTCCCAGGGACACAGATGTAGGACTCTCTTCCTTAATCCATTTCATTGCTACCATGTACTATGTGCCAGGCTGTCTCCAAAGCATTTGTCTGTGCCTTCTGCTTATCTGATGATCACCCTATGAGGTTTGCTGCATAATCCCCATTTTGCAGCCAAGGAGATGCAGGCATGGGGCAGTTAGTTACTTGCCTCGATTTGTTGCATTAGTGGAAACAGAGCTGAGTCCTGACTCTCAGCTTACCCCAGAGTCTGTGTCTGTGCGGAACCTTCTGTAGCAGGTCTGTTTTCCAGGGACTTAGTGCAATGTCTGTAAAGACTTTTATGTTTTTGTTTTTGTTTTCTTTTTACACATCTGGGAGGGCACTAGTGGCAAATAGCAGAGGCTGGAGGTTGCACTGCCAAACACTGTCCACGTTCAGGCCCAGCCCCACAGCCAAGGATGACCCAGCCACGTGTGGTAAAACAAGCAGTTCTGGGAAGAATGGTTTACCAAATGGCAGCAGAGCATTCATGTTTAATAGTCAAGGAGCACACCATCCCCACGATGTTCTGAAATTTTAATTACTTCAAGAAATACTCCGTATTTGCACAGTCATAAAACTATTTTAAAGTTACTTATCAGGGGAAAGACTTAAGCATACAATTAGAAAACCTTTGGTGCAACCCTTAGATTTTGAACCGTCCAGACAGTGCTGCTGCCTCTGGCTGTGATAGAGGTGTTGGGAGGGCAATCATTTGGGTGGTTACGCCAGCTGTGATGTCTTTAGTTTCCACCGAGAGGCTGCATACGCAGAAGTCCTTGTTAGATGTCAGCAGGGAATTTTAGAATTGTGAAATCTGATGTCTTGGCTCTGTTTGGGTCCCATGAGTGGATGTCACTGCTATGGCTCTACAGAGCCTGTGCTGCCCTGACCCCCAGGAACAGTCTGGGTGAGGCCTCCAGGCTGAGGAGCAGGAACCAGCCCCTGGAGAGCCGGGCGTATGGTTTTCCGCAGAGGCGGCTGGATGTGGGTTGTGCGTGAGTATTTCTTGCAGCTTTAATCACAACGTTCTGTTTGTGAGCTCCAGTCATGTGCTCGGCCCCTCTGCTCATCGGGCAAAACCGAGCTTTCCCAGTTGGAGAAGTTGAAGGTCTTCCTGTTTGTCTGAACTCCTGGCTGCAGAATGTAGACATCTGTGCATTTTCCTGATGCCGGCTTCCTTCCCCGTGGCCCTCTGAGCCCCCGGCAGTATCTGCGCCATTGTGCCGTACACATTCTTCCTCATTCTGACCTTGCGATGCCCGCTTACAGGAATGGTGCTTTCTCAGATAAAGCACGCCTTGGGGCTTTCTGAGCTAAATTCTTGGAGGTGAAAGATTGAGGGTCAGGCTAAAAGGCTGCACAAGACATTTTGAAGCGTGTCCCAGGCCCCCCTGAGGCTGGTTTTGAGGCTTGCTCTTCATTCACACCAGGGCTTCTTAGGGCCAAGTGCTGTTTTGTAAGACACAGATGTGGGGATGGCCTCTGGTCTCTGCTACCCATTACTGCACACCTCCTTCTCACCAGTCTGCCTTCTCTTTCCAGCGTATGCCACACTCCCCTTATTCTCTCCCTTGGGCCTCCTTGGTTTCTCCCGCAGGTCCCTTGTCTGTCCTGAGCTGCTGCTACCCCAGGGTCCGTCCCTGGTCCTCTGTCTTACTGTACATTATCTTGTGGCTGAGCTCCCCCATCCCCTTGGCTTTCCTCACTCACACAGTTTGCTTCTCTCCTGTATGTGACTC
Organism: Rattus rattus; assembly: GCF_011064425.1. Classification (NCBI taxonomy): domain Eukaryota; kingdom Metazoa; phylum Chordata; class Mammalia; order Rodentia; family Muridae; genus Rattus; species Rattus rattus. The sequence goes on along the minus strand of NC_046156.1, from coordinate 202,187,425 downwards.
GGGTCTACAGGGCTCTCCAGCTCCTGCTGGCACGGACCACGTTGTCTCAAACATGCTGCTTATCCCCGGAACGTAGTCACATTGAAATCTGGGCGTCATCCTTGACTCCTGCCCCAGCAACTTCTGTGGCAATTAGTCCTCACATCTGGCTGTCCATCCCCAACATTTCTGGAGCCTCACTCTCTGCTGAGGGAGCAAAGCACTTAGCTTTCTTTCCCTGGCCACAGTAGGGGCTTCTTGACCCTCCCAGGTTGCTCCCTGTTGGTAGCGATCCTGAGCCTGCAAGCGTAGCCTTAGATCATTGCTCGCCCTGGAATTTGGCTGTCCCTCGGGCCAGACCTTGTGCCTGTATGAAAATGGCTGTATATATGTGGGTACACTCAAAGGCACACAGAAAAACACACTTGCCACAGGTGGGTTTATTCTTCCTGTCACTTGACTAACACTCGCAAGTATCCTAAAGGTGGTTTTTCAAAAATGAGTATCTGATCTTGTCACTTTAAAAAATGTTATTTATTTATTCTTAGATTTGTTTATTTCTTTTATTTTACATGTTTGAATGGCTGCAAGTATGTATGTGCACACGAGTCAGGCAGCAGAGCCCTGAGCAGCCTCTTTGATCATTGCTCTCTCTGGCTTCTAGCTGTCCCTTGCATGTCTGGTGCTATGGAGCTATAATTATAGATGGTTGTGAACCACCATGTGGGTTCTGGAAACCCAGCCTGGGTCCTCCACAAGAGAAACATGCATTCTTAACCATTGTGCCATCTCTCCAGTATAGAACTAGTCCCTTTTAAAAAAAGGAGTTATTTATTTAATGTATATGATTACACGGTAGCTGTCTTCAGACACACCAGGAGAGGGCATCAGATCCCATTGCAGACGGTTGTGAGCCACCATGTGGTTGCTGGGAATTGAACTCGGGACCTCTGGAAGAGCAGTCAGTGCTCTTAACCGCTGAGCCATCTCGCCAGCTTTTGTCACTTTTGTATAGATAAGTACTTTAGTCCCTCCTATCACAGTAGAAGACAACATCACCGACCCTACACACATAGCCAGCCCTACACTATGGCTCCTCTTCCTCCTCCTACCCAGGTCTTCTGGCTTCCCAACTCCTACCAGTTGCACACTCAACATCTGCTGCCGTGGTCCTCTTTCCCCGCCCCAGGTAGAACAGAACATGGGTAGCTCTAGGTTGTAACTCCCCTCCCCCCAGCTGCCTTATCACTGTGCCCGGACCCCATTGAGGATGGAGAGCTGTCATTTTTGCCACATAAGCCATGCCACAGAACCAAGCGTGTGACCAGGCCTTGCTCCTGTGTGCAGTACACAAATGCGGTCTTCCAAAAAGCACTGCACTGTGACAGAACTGAGATCTGAGTCTACTGCTTCCCTCACAGAACTGGTCACGTAGCTTCTAGAGACACCTTCAGAGACCCCTTCAACCTTGTTTTAGTTAGGATGGAGGAATAGGGCGCCTGTGGTGAGAGCTGAGAGTTCAGTGTGGATGGACTGACTGCAAAAGGACTTACGGACCCGGTGGGGTCGTTTGCCCCAACCATGTATAGTGAGTACCTGTTCTGTCAGATGCAGATCTTTCGAGATGGTTACAACTTCAGTCTATACCGAGGACTCTGTGCTGTGTGCCAAGCGTCAGTCCACCCTCCTAAGTCACCTACATTCAGGCCCCATAGCCAACATGGCCTGTTTTCTCTTCAAACTGCCTGACTCCCCACTAGACAGACAGATAGACAGATACAGACACATGCACACACACACAAACACACATACACACACACAAACACACACACACACACACACACACACCCCCACACACACCCCACACACACACCCCACACACACACCCCACACACACACACACATACACACACACATACACAACACACATACACACACATGCACCCACACATACACACACACATACACACACACACACACACACCAGTGCTTCCTGGGAGCTTCTTTCTTGACAGGATTTGGATCAGAAAAGTTGGACTCATGTAGAGGCCACCCTGGCTCTTGAAAATCAGTGCAAAGGGTTCACAGATGACTCCGTGAGGTAAAGCGAGGGGAATGGGTAAGAGGAGCCTTGGGAACACACAGCTGTGATTTCATCTGAAGTGCGTCGTGTTAAGTAGCTAGCAGAAGTCCCGTGTATACCTTCGTAGTTACTATATTTATGTACGCGTGCACACCAACTTGTTCCACTCAGAATTTAAGACATGAACAGAGCCCACCCCTTTTGACAGTTTTAAGAAGGAAGGGCTTACACAGCCTTCCAGGGCTACCTAATAAGAGCTGGAAAATGCCCTCCTTTTCTCTCACTGTAACTTCCCTCCTGCAATTAGCCATCTCTTGACTTCCCAACAAGCATGCTCCTAGCAAAGTCTCCTCGTGCTTTCCGTGGGATTCTCCCCTGTACCACCCAGAGTTCCATGGGTTGCTCAGGCCCTGGGTACGTTCCTGATTGCAGCCCTCCTGACGGCGCCACGGTTCCTCCAGGGCGGTAGGAGGACAGGTCTATCTCCCCACTTGCCCTTTGCCTGCCCCAGTGCCCACACTCATTTCTTTGGACTTTGAACAGATAGATTCCAGGTTGCCTAGGTTCCTGCCAGGCCTCACCTCTGTAGAACTTCAGGGTGTGGTCAACTAACTATGGATGTCACAGTACAAAGATCGACCGTGGCTCGCGTATGATGAACTCTCCGTTTGGGAGAGCCGCACCCAGGTCTCCCTTTAAAATGTTTGTTTTAGGAGATGCTTAGTGAGCATGATTCCCAGGAAGAGTAGGATCTAATGAGGAGAGGAAATGATCAAGAACGAGGGACATGGTGAGCTCTTTCATAGGGTGAATGTGGTCTTGGCCCTTGCCTCAGACATCCATTACCTGTGCAGCCTGAAGGAGTCTTAGCACCTCTGTTCTTCAGGCAGAAGTGGGATCAGTTACAGCTCTCCACACTTGGCAGTCCCCAAAGGCCTCCATTTCCACTCCCCCACCCCATGACGTCATAAACCCTAATATGGGTCAGCTCTCGCTATTGTAAGTGCCACCCGCACCAAAGATCAGGAAGATCGGTGACGTGAAACTCAACAGGGTGGAAACAGAGCCTTATTTCCCCAGCTCAGGGATGTGGCCCTCCCTCTGATTATATGTTGCTGATCATAACAATCGATCATGACAGAGCCCCTGTCTCCTGGCCTTTGCTATCCATGTTAATGGGGTCCATTTTACCAAAACTTGTAAAATACTACCTTTTACCAAAAGTTTAAAAATTTCAAGTCTACTCATATTCCTACCCGGCAACTGGGCCCGAATGTTGGGCTTTTGAGTTTCCTTTGAGTCATTTGGCTGATTGTAACAAAATAACATGTTTCATTAGATAATCGGTGAGAAATAATTAAAATAATTAAAAGTGTCCGCTGCCGGATGGGTGTAAACGAGCCTTCCTCGGTGTTCATAACCTGTGAGAGAATCAGTCACACTGCTTGGTTTTAATAATTCACCAAGGAACTGAAACAAACAGTTAACAGTTTCCTATGGTTACTGCTGTGATGGAAGAAAGAGATGACTTTTGACTTGCTGGAAACTAAGACCTAAGTCCCACTTAGCTTGTGATTTCTCATCTGGAGAGTCTTATTAATACTCATTTATTTACTAGTTCATACCTTTCATGACGTAAGATGAGACCAAATACAGTTTTTAAAAAATGGAACCTTGGGCTGGAGAGATGACTCAGTGGTTAAGAGCACTGACTGCTCTTCCAGAGGTCCTGAGTTCAGTTCCCAGCAACCACATGGTGGCTCACAACCATCTGTCATGGGGATCCAATGCCCTCTTCTGGTGTCTGAAGACAGTGACAATGTATCTACATACATGAAATAAATAAATAAATCTTTAAAAAAAAGGAACCTTGATATGCTGCCCTGCCTGCCTTGTCCTGTTTAGCTTCTTCATGGTTCTTCCCTGCACTTTCTGGCCGAGAAAGCCACAACACATCAAGAAGGAGGGGCCTCCTTTAGGACCAAAGGCTTTTCACACCTGAGAAATCGCCAAGTTTGTCTCTGATGCAGAGGGGACCTTGCTATTAGCCCCAAGGCATGTTCTTTTTTCTTTTTTTTTTTCCTTTGGAGCTGGGGACCAAACCCAGGGCCTTGCACTTGCTAGGCAAGCGCTCTACCACTGAGCTAAATCCCCAACCTCCCAAGGCGTGTTCTACTGCATTCTCAAGAGTGAAAGTTAGAACTGCATCTCCCACCCACAAAAAGAGTTCAGAAAGGGGAGCCAGTCTCACCTACGTCCTCTGGCTGTGGCTCTTGGGCTCTGGGGAGCATCTGCACTTTATCCGCTCAGGTCCATGTTTGGGTGTGACCAGTACTGCTTTTGTCAAGCTTAACACATTTTTGTTGTTGTTGTTGTTTTGGTTTTTTTTTTGTTTTTTGTTTTTTGTTTTTGGAGCTGGGGACTGAACCCAGGGCCTTGTGCTTGCAAGGCAAGCGCTCTACCACTGAGCTAAGTCCCCAGCCCCGCTTAACACGTTTTATAACCTGTTTCTATGAGCCCTTTGCTCCAGAAGAGCCTGTGCCCCTTGGAGGAGGTGGTCAGAGGTAGTCGTGTACTTGACGTAAGTAGAAAGTGGGGGTGGGGTCCCACCACATCATCACCTCCCTTGAGGGAGTAGTACAAGATCACATGCCAGTTAGTCAGGAGCCTAGGACTGGACTCTCGTTTCCCTGGATACCTTCCTGGTCCTCTCCACCAATTATTTTGCCATAAGACAAACTTCCGTCAATTGCTCATAAGAGAAGACGGTTTTTGCCTCCTGGAGACTAGTCACTGGAAAATGAATGTGGGCCAATATGTAACGCTGACTCCTCCCATGGAGCCCAACTTACAGTTATCCCTGGCTCGACCTGCCATCGTTTGCAAGCCGCCACGTGAGCTGGTTACTTCCTTCATCCTCATTTCCTTGGGGATGAGGAAATGATTCTTATCAAGGTGAAACTTGTTTCTGGAAAACACAAAACTAGTTAATGATAGGGCGTGGTCTATAGAGTTGAAACTGGGGACTCCGTGCTATACTGTTTGAGTCATATAACTCTAGTTTCATGAGACATTAGTATTTGAATATGAAGCTAGGCACCTTAAGACCAATGAGTCCACCACAGCAGGATGCCTTGGCATGACTCAGAAGTGGACTTCAAGATGCTGGGTGGAGGCAAGGCTGCTGGTTCTTATTCTAGAAGGGAGGAACCCCATCAAGGAGGACTGACTGTGTGCTGGGTTCTGTCCTAAGCGTGTTACTAGTTCCATAGGGTTGGTCCTCACAACAGCCCTGTCTGAAAGGTTCTAGTATTATCACACTTTACAGCAAGGAAGTAGGGAAAGGGGCATGACCATGCCCAGGGACTCCACTTAGACAGTGGGAGAACTTGGATTCAAGTGTCCATTCTGGCTCCTGAGTCTGGCCCTGATGCTGCAGTGATGGGTGGGCACAGCATCCAGCCTATGTTCCTTCTCATAACCTAACTTGAACACAGTCCCATTTTCTTCGCCGACTCCTCCTGTGGAGCAGGACTTGCAGTTATCCCTGGTTCCACCTGCCAGTGTTTGCAAGCCACGGGAGCTGGTTACTTCCTTCATCCTCATTTCCTTGGGGATGAGGAAATGACTCTTATCAAGGTGAAGCTTGTTGCTGGGCCCTTGTAGCTTTCTCTCTGTGAAGAGTGTCTTCGTTTGGTTTCATGATAAACACCATGACCAAAAGCAACTGGGGCGGGGTAAAAGGTTTCCTTCAGCTTAAGACTCTTGGGTCATACTCCATCACTGAGGGAAGTAGGAACAGGAACTGAAGGAGGGGCTGAGGACGAGCGCTTCTTACTGGCTTGCTCAACACAAGGTTTGCTCAGTCTGCCTTTTAATTCTTAACCCACGACCACCTGGCCTGGGGGGTTGGCACTACCCACAGTTGACTGGACCTCCCTTACCCCATCAATCAATCATTAGCCAAGAACATAACCCCACAGACTTACCTCCTACCCAAACTCATAGAGGCATTTTCCCCATTTCTATTCTTCCCAGGTGATCCTGGCTTGTGTAAAGACCACACATGCATGAGAACACACACACACACACACACAGTATAACTAGAATAGGGGAGGCAGATGACTTCTTGGGGTACTGTCTATTCTTCCCTGGATTGTGCTAGAAAGCGATGGTTGAGTCTTCCGGAACCCTGAGTGTCTGTGGTACCACATCTCTGACTTCAAGTGACTTATCTTCCTCTTTCCTTACCTGTTCTGCAGCCCTTCCAGTGTGCAGCCTGTCCAAGGGACAGGACCAAGAGCTGCCTCTCATAGACTGTGCCTCAGGCCTTCCTGCCCAAGTCTTCCCTGCAATTTATTTCTGTCACAAACCTCTCCCCTGCTATGCTTCCTTGTCGTTAGGGGCTGTGGTAAGAGGCCCCTATTCCCACATAGAGGATACTGGATCATCTGAACAAGTACTTGGATTGCAGATTTCCAGAGAGGGACTGGAGGACGGAGTGCCCCATGATGCTCTTGAGGTGGGAACACTGGGCTCTCTTTTCCCAGTGCTGTATTCCCCAGCCCTTAGGCCAGCCAGTGTTAGAGGCCAAGGAGGCTGCGTGAGCTTAAGGACTGCTCTGGGTTGGCAAGGACCTGAAACTTCTGAGCTATGTATCAGACGATAGTGTAGCGTTCTCTCAAAAAGTGGGTATCCTTTCAAGGTCATAGTTAAGCCTAATTGTTTCCTTAAGATCATCTGTTCTTAAAAGATATGTCGAATCCTAACCATCTGGGGATTCTTTCTTAGTTAATAAAGAAAACTTAAGCTTTCTTTGTTGATGGGTTGAGATTAGTAACTCTCATCAGGGAAAGTTGGAAGATGCTAGATAGGTTGGATCACTAATTATGAAATCATTGAAATATACCATGTTCAATAAGCTGAGTGTTTACACATCTGTACATCACAAATATTTGTATACTTGTAGCTCTCATCCTAGAATGTTTCTGTATATTTTAATGAGCGTATCTAGTAGATTCCAATGTGGCATATTTATCCGAATCATCATACCTAACCACTGAATGTTTTTATTGGTGTTAAATCTGTGACAGAAATGAACTAGCAGAGAGGAGACTTTCAGTGCATAAATAAAAGCACCGACCCTCACGCGTAAACATCTCTGTGTGTGCGTTGTTTTTTATTGCACATGTGTTCAGAACACAAGACCTGGGCTGTTTTCAAAACTTCGCAGAGCTTGCCGGACCTTGGGAGTGGGGACTTATGAGGCAGGTCTCTTAGATCCGAGGCTGGAGTTTGTGTTATCAGAGTTAAAAAGCCAGTGGCCCTGTGAATGAGAAGTTAAGAAGAGACAGCATTTTGGCAACACTCTCAGAAGCAGGAACCTGGCTGAGACCTGGCTCTGTCCTACTGGTGAGAAACAGAAGTGACCTCAGACAGAGAATCTAAGGTGGTTGTTGTTGTTGTTGTTGGTGGTGGTGGTGGTGTGGGGTGTGTGTGTGTGTGTGTGTGTGTGTGTGTGTGTGTGTGTGTGTGTGTGTGGTAAGGATATGGGTGTCTTACATCATCAGGTCCAGTTTGCTGACAATTATAAATGTACTACTCCACACAGGTTTGTAAGTGACCTCAGCGAGACTGGTGACACTGGGGTACGCTTGGGGCATTCGCTTTGCTGGAGTCCAGGTTGAGGATTCTGCTGTGTTGAAGGATGCTTCTGCGTCTGCCTCCCAGAAAACTGCTGGGGCAAACTGGTGTTTCCACTGGAAGCGGTGGGTCCTTTCTGGGTCATGGCGATAGTCTGTCCCCTTTACCACTCTCCCCTCCGCCTGCCCTGCTTTTGGTTTTTTTGAGACAAGGTTTCTCTGTGTAGCCCTAGCTGTTGTAGAACTCACTCTGTAGTCTTGAACACAGAGATCTGCCTGCCTCTGTCTCCCAGGTGCTGGCTGGTGAGTGACTGCGTCTACCGCTGGCTCTGTTTGCCACTTCCGTCACACCTATGACCTCTTTTGTGGCCACTAGTGACCTGGGCCCTAGCATTAGTCTGCACATTATCTACTGCAGCTTGCTTTTGTCTGGTATCAGGCAGTGACGGGAGGAAGAGAATTTTTAACTATCTGTGCATTCCTAACATTTTCCCCATTAGTAGTTTTGAGCTGATAAGGTTTTATCAAGTTACTGTCTTAAGCAAACAAAGGACTGTGTAAAAGGAGACAATGGCCAGATTAAAGTTGTTCTCAGGGTAGTGACCTTGCCAGCCTCTCAAATGGCTGTCCTCTCAGTGGGATCATTAGGATTTTATGATGGAGGTGGAGAAGCAGGGCGTGTGGCCATAGTTAATCCCTCCCGGCTCAGTTTGTCACTCTCCCGAATGCTGCCCTATGGCTGTCTCCCTGTTCTGTAATCTAAATTGTCTTTGCTGTTCTCCTCCATGACTTCTTACCTCCCTCTGTTAGTCATTGTCCCAGTTGACACCCATCCTGGGAAAGACTTGGCCTGCTCCTGGTTGCAGGCTGGCCTCTGGGACACCCTACGGTTTTGTTCTGTGATGACACCTGGTACCAAATGGTCTCTGAGTTGTCTTTGGGCTGCTCTCAGGGAGGGGGATCCTTGGGGTCCTTGCTCTAGAGACAAGCACACAGCCCCCTACCTGTGAGTGCTAGAAGCAAGCTTCTTAGTCCTAGCCCTGACCACAGAGGCAGGAGGTGGCCATAACTAATCCTCCAATGAGTACAGCTCTCAGAAGAACGGTGACTGGAAGGCCAGGCAGACTGGTCAAGGTGTTTGCTGTGAGCCTGTAATCCCAGCCTAGGTACAGCCGAGGTTTGGTTTTATTACCATCGAGTATTTATAGAGAATGGCTGTTCCCGTGATTCGTGCTGTCGGAGACCCGGCAGACGGATTGTCTCTGATGCCATAGCAGAGGGAAAGGAAAGCCAGTGAGCTATAGATTGAGAGTTAGAAGGGCAAATGCAGTCAGTCAGCGGGGTGGGAAATGCAGTTCCCAGGAGAGGTGGGACTGCGTGAGATCACAACGTCATCTTCTGTGGGAGCTGTTCGAGAAGCTTCCAGGCCGGGGGCGGCCCTTGTTCTGGTGGATCCTGAGGTTTTCTGGTGTTTGCTGGAGTTGTGTGAGAGTCTGGGAAACAACAGATGGCACAGTCCCCTCTGCTTTTCTTGTTTGGGGCTCGTGAAGCGACTGGGAGGGCTCTGGCCGATGGCGCTGTGGCTGAACAAGTGGCGTTTCTTTCTGCCTGGACACAGAAGGGGTGAGAAGAGTCTGCAGTTGCCGTGTAAATGATGTCAGTGTTCCCTGGGCACAGAGCGGCCCAGCTGTCCCTCGGATGAGCCACGGGTCTGTTCTCTTAGGATCATGTACTCCAGACGGCAGCAGCTGGACAGGGATGCATGGAACATCCCCTCTGCTGCCTCGGACGTCCCAGGGTTGATTCCCGAGTTCCCGCTTTCCCTGCCCTTGTGACCTTTTCTCTGTTTCTTCCTTTTTGATCCTGGAATGACACCTGAACCCACCTTAGGACTCTGGCCCGACTCAGAATGCATTATAAATTAGAAAAATACCTGTGGTTTAAAACGATAGGAAACAAGGGCACAAAAAGGCAACTCGTGGAAGTAACTTTTCACTTCATTAATAAACCAAAAGTAGCTTCAGACCCACAGGACTGTGGGGGCGACACAGAGGCCCTTGCCCAGTCATTTGCCAGTCCTGCCCTCTGTCAGAAGTCTGGTTTGCCTACCATCTTACGGGAAAAAAGGAAGAGGAAGTTTAAAATATGCAGGCGATCTTCCGTGGTAGATCTAGGGGCACACACGCTCACACGTGTGTCTGTCTGTCTGTCTGTCTGTGTGTGTGTGTGTCCGTCTGTCTAGAATGGTCTCAGAGCCATTATTTGTGCCTCAGACTCCTGAGTGCCCCGTGTTACAGGAGCGTGAACCATGCTTCAACTGTGGGAAAAACAAAGGCTATCAGTGTGTGACAAGACAGCTTCTCTAAGTCTTTTCAAAAATCCGAAACCCAACTACCTCTGACATCATAATGAGACAACCACGGGAATACTTTGGAAACCTTGTCCTCATGTCAACTATGGGAAGCTATCAGAGCAAGGCTTCTCTAAGTCTAGACCTCTGACATCCAATGAGACAACTCTTTATTGTCCTCGTAAGACACCTAATAGCATCTGCGGTTCTTGAGAAACAGGTAGCATATACACCTCTCTCCCAAAAGGTGTGACAGGGTACAGAGCCTCTAGACAGTGGCACACATCACTGCTTGGGGGGGCACAGTCACCCCAGGCAAGATGAGAACCCCTGCTTCAGTGACTTCCCAGAGGATCAGAGGTATGAGGAGGAGATGCTTATCCTGGGGGCTGAGAAAGGTTATGGACCGAAGCTGGAAGGTGCTGAGCACATTCAGCTCAAAGAACAGAGCACTTGCTGGGGCATTTGATGGGCAGAACACTCAATTTTCTGTAACCAGTATGTCCTGTGGGACGGTCAGAGCAAAGGCTTGAGAGGTCTCCTCTGGTAGTATCGTTTAAAATCTGAAGACAAAGAAAGCAGCCATGCAAGGTGCTTCTCCTCTCATACGAGCATAGGCCATGCACATTGCCTGTGGGGAAAGGTCCCAAGCCATCAGGGAGTTCCCTTGCTGTCCCAGGATTTGCTGGAGCACAGCTGCTCTGCTGAATCCCTTGTTCCCATTGACTTGGGAGCCGTCCTGAGCTGGACAGAGAACTGGTGGCCGGCCAGCCGCTGGCTGTGTCCTGATCACACTGGGTCACACCCCTGTGTCTTCCTCTTTCCTTCATAAACTATGACAGAATGTGGTGGGAACTGGTTAGAAGTGCAGGTCCCCCCCCCAACACCTCCCTGCAGGAGTGGGGTGGAGAGTGGGGGGTCCTTGTCCCCTACCTTCTGGTAGTGAAGGGTCTTCTTCACTCTCAGAGGCAAAATCACAAGCAGTTGGCTTTATCCAACTGTCTCATGCTTGCACAAGACCTGGGGGTTGAAGGCCAATTTGCTAAGCCTTTTGTGTGGTTCCCGTGTCTAGGAGAGACGGCAATAATCCAGAAATGGGCCAAGAAACAAAGAGTTTCTCAGAAGCATATGGTTAGATGTGCTCCCCCAGATCAAGGTAGTAAATTTACTGATATTTGGGGCTTATATTGTTAATTTAATATTTTATCCTTCCATACTTAGAGTTCACCAGCAGAAAAACATTTCCCTCCCCTTTGGTGTTTTCAGTGTAAATTACTTAAGCTTTGTGCTTTGAAACCTGTATGGTATTTCTGTTTCTATAAAGCTCCTGGAGGGCCACTCTGGCCAGGGACCCACCCACCTTCAGTCCCTCAGAGACCAAAGCTGGAGATGGGAGCATTCCTTACAGAGTCTGCGCTAAGCAGGTTCCTCAGCTAACACTGGGCCGCCATTTTTACCAGAGCTCTGACCTGGGGCCACTTCCTTTTGCCCCACTGATTTATTGGCCCTTGCCTTCCTTTGCCACTTTCTAGAGTTTTTCTTTTCGTCATCCTCGGGTTGTGTCACAAAACTGGAGCCTGGGGGACCGTGCAGTCTCGGTAGAGCAAAAGGATCCCTGCCCCCCAAAACTGGTATTTGTCAGTACTGCCTGTGTCCTCAGTGTTATGCTAATCCCATGGTGGCAGTGAGGAATGGCTGGCACTGTGGACTGGATGCTGTGCTTCGTCATTCAGATGCCCACATCTTACTCCTCACTGCAGCCGTGGGGAGCAGGGCACTGTTCTATTCTGGGGGATGAGGAAGCCAGACATGCAGAGGCTAAATACAAACAGCCTGTCTGAGAGCACCGTTTTTGATTGGCAGAACCAAGGGGATCTGAGGTCTGTGTATGAAGCTTTGAAAAGCACTGTCCCATCCCGTCATGTGGTGTGCATGCCCTTCGCACAGGATGGCATTGCTTGCCGAGGGGCACGGCGGGGAGAGAACAACGTCAGAGGACAGCATGTTTGTCCTTTTCCAGTAGAGTCTCTGGATGGCCTGGGGTCTCCAGGATGCTGTAAGTTATGACTTTCCTGCTTACCAGAAAGCTTTTCTCTCAACGTGTGTCTTCTCGATTCAAGTAAATTCCCCATTTGGAGTTTATCTCCCTTCTTAGGTCTGCTGGTCTTTTTACATTTGTGTAGGTTATAAAGAAAACATGGCCGTGTTACAAGGAGAGGCAGAACTCGATGCCGAGAAGCAGCATCCCTCCTAGCTTCAAAGTGGCGTCTCTTAGACTAGAGCTTCCCAACCTCAGCAACAGGATCTGCCTAGGGCTCCCTCAAACCTGAGGAGCCGGTCTCCCATCTCTTCTTACAGATTCGAGGTCCACATCAGCTAGAGAGAACCAGGGCACAGTGTGCTCGTGTGTGCCTGAGTTTGTGTGAATGGATATGCGTGAAGTTGTTCTGGTCCTGACGTCTGAGTACTGTCCTCTCAGATGTACAGCAGGAATTAAACATATCACCTCCAAAAGATGCTCACGGGAAATACACTGAACTAACTCCTTGGAGCGAGTGTCCACCTCTGTGACACAGACAGTGGAAAAGAAGCTTAAGTAACAGGAAGAACCAAAACTCCCAGGTCGTTGGGTCCTCAGTAAGATAAGTGTCTTAGCGTCTTCAGGGATGTGGGAGTAGGTGGGTAGTCAGGGAGGAAAACAGCTTTTACCTAGAAAATAACCAAATGCAATTCACGAGCCTCGATTGAGTCGCAGCTTAAAGGGCGGGGAAATCAAACAAAAACATGGAGAAGGCTTGGCAAAGTGTGGACAAGGCGGGTGTGAGTAGGCTGTTTTCTTGAGTGGATTGTCTTGTAGCTGTGCAAGGAGATGCCCTTATTTTAGGAGGTCTGTGCTAAAGCATTTAGGGATGAACTATTAGACACATCATTTGCAGATGGTTCCTAAAACGTTTGTGCATGCTCTAGAATAGAAAAAATGTTGAGTCTGGTGTTGGGTGTGCAGCTGCTCCTGGCCTATCCTTGTCTATTTACGTCTGTGTCCAGCATTCTTGTAATGTGACTGAAAAGCAGGTGCAAGGTGAGTAAGGACCCTGACCTCACCTCATCCCCCCCCCCCTTACCCCCTTCGGCCTCTTTGCCACGCTGGGAGTCCAGATGGGGTACAGCGTGGATTGACACCTCCTGCTTTCCTGCACCGGCAGAGTAGAGATGAACTTTGTTCCTCGGTATCTGTTCTAGTAATCGAAGAAATCTGGCCAGCGGGCACCGCCTGACTCTGGCTTTGTGTGCACTTTGTTCCCTTCTGACAATAGGAACTTGGAAGAGAAGGTACACACCTTATTCCGAGTTACACACCTAGTTCTGCACATCCCTCTTGGACGGTTAGAGCTTGCGAGGAATATATACCACTGTCACCTCCTCCTTGCTCTCTCTTTGGACGATGGGATGATAATCTTGTGTCATTGTCCTCTTATGTCTTCCTCTCCCCAGAAGCTTTTCTTGTGGGCCTTCTTGACAATTTTGTAACATTTTTTACAGCAGGCTCTCCAGGTGACCCACAGTCCTGTGCCTGTGACAGTAAGGTCAGACTGGAGATGAATTTATTGTTTTTTTTTTCCCCAGGAGGTTTATGAGGGAGTGTGGAGACTGACTTGGCAGTTAACAGAGGAGAGTGCCCTGCTGAGGAGTACTGAGCCTGGGGCCCTGTGGTTTCAGAGATCTATAATGAGGATCCATTTCCCCTCTGACACTGCTGAGGTTGTCTCAGCAGGTGCCTGCCTTTCGGTGCCTTTAGCCAAATGGGGACACTTCTCAGAACACAGCCCAGTCAGGACCCCTGCTGCTCTCCCAGATTTTCCCTTGTCCAGCTGCCCTGATTTTGCTCCCATCTGGGGAAACTGCCTAGTTAGTTCGTTAGCCTAGAATACCGTGACAGTCCACCAATGTAGCAGTTCGGAAACTTGCTGGGAACCCGTGTGCCTTATCTCCTGGTTCAAAATGGCCGTTTCATCTCAGCCATTCTGTTATGACCATGGGACCTTGTTTTCGGGGAGAGAAGTGTTCTTTGGGCACAGATGGGGAAAGTGCTTTATTTTGTAAGATTAAAGTTTGTAGATCCCTAAATAATCTTGCCTTGACTTTGGCATGGACCGTTTCCCAGCCCCAAGGCCTGAAGTTCCTCACAGCCTTTCTTTTTTTTTGTGATGAGAAGACAGCCTCATCACAGTCCTCACTCAGAGCCCAGCTGACACAGCATTGCCACCGAGAGAGCATGACAGAGCTCTGCAGTTCAGCAAGGGGACAAATAGATATAGTATGAAAAGCCACTTTAAATAGACGAGGGACAAGGGTGGGGATGGGCTGGACGTAACAGCAAGTTAGTTTTTAAATCAGCTGGGGTTGGAGAGCGCTCTCCAGAGGTCACTACTTGTAACAGACTGGTCAGGTGCCGCCTCCAGGGAGCCCTCCTGCTTCCTTTCCGGATTGTTTTCATTGTAAACAATCCCTGTGAAACCGTTTGCTTCCCAGTCTCTGGTTAAGGAGTACTAGGGAGTGACACCTGTGTTTGTGCTCAGTGCTAATCTTTTCTCTCCGGTTGGATTTGGAAGTCTAGTTTAGAGGGTGCAGAAGTATGAAATGAGGTCTCCGTGCTTCTCTCGAAGCCCACAGACAGGAGTAACTATGCCTGCTGAAACCAGTGCCCCACAGGGTGCTTTAGCAAGTAAGTTTCTCTCTTACAACTGTCTCATGAGGGAAGGGCAGCCTTGCAGTATAGGTTGTCGATGAAGACACACTGAGAAGTTACTTATCCACACCGCCAGGCAGTGGTGGACCTCCTGGCTCTAGAACCCAGATCTAAGGATTCTTGGTGTTTTTTAGTGGAACACATGACCTCCTCCCTTAACCAAGCACAACACAGCCTGGCAGCTTACAAACATCTGTCGTTAGGGTTGTACAGACTGTGTCTTAATCACAACCCCTGTGACTATTTGTGATGCAATTTAAATTCATGTTTCATGAGATGCGTACTGTCACCGCTCGCTACAGTGTCAGCCAGCAGGCAAAGTATTGGCGTGTGGTACCCCAACCTCCATTTTAAGCTTTGATACTGGTCTTTGCTATTTCCACATTTATCTCCCTCTTCCACTGCCGCCTGCCTCACCCAAGCCCAGCGTTTCAAGGGGCTCTTTGTAGTTCTCATGGAGTTGACATGACCTGGGTTAATGAGATGGAGTCATTCAGAGCAGGGCCATATGACCAGATGTCAGATATGAGCTGCATGATCCTGCCTGACCTTGGAGAGGGGCAGAGAGCTGGTGCTGCAGACCAGCAGTGCCAACCCCTGATGGAGGGAGGTTCAGGCTCTGAAGGAGGGTTGAGCCATCGGGCAGAGTCCCCTGGTAATGAAGTCATGTGTTCTCAGGAGCAGAATGAGCTCTCTGTGAACTCAGAAACAAGGAGCATGTTGAGTCCCAGGCCAAGGGACAGGAGATGAATTGGGACAATTCAAGAGATGCATTCAAGGACAACTTTTTGTCGTCAACAAGTGGACCCAGCTGTAAGGACACCTAGTTAATTAATGGTCCTCATTTTCCCAAGTTATGACCCCCTGAAGGCTTTTCAAGAAGTTTTAACTCGCATAAATTAACTTCTCTAAAATAATGCGAGGAACACATGGGAAACTAGTGTGGGCAGCAGTGTCCTGTTTGTTCTTTCTCCGGGGATCATTTCCCCTTGCATCCTGACTCAGCTAGGAACCAAATACTTTCCTGGTAATTTGATTTCCAGGCAGTTGAAGGTTTTTACTCTCGCCTGTTAAATAGCCAAAACTGTCGGTGTTTTAGAGAACTTGGCATATGTGCTAGCGAGGCAGTGACCACTGCCTCACAAACTCTACAAGGGGCAGTCAGGGCATTGACAAAGTTCCGAGCCTGCATCTCTCCATAGCGGTTGGCGCCTGGGGCGGTGTCCCAGGTAGAGCGTGTCCCAGCAGAGGGCTGGTGGGAGCCTGGTAAGGTTCCCCACCGACCACTGCTCGGTGTTACAGCAAAAAAGTGAGGAACAATGGCATCCAGAAAGCGCCCCGGGGCCGCCTGGCTGGGAGCTGAGCGCGGGAAGGTGGGCGGGAAGGTGGCGGGCGTCCCGGGTGGGGGCGGGGCGGGGCGGGGCCTGGCCAGCCGCTCACCCTCCTCCTTTCTGGACTTAGGTGAGGCTGCTGGCCGCTGGGACTCAGCACTCCGTATGAATGCGGTCAGCCCGGGATCCAGACCTCACTGCTTCTGCTGCCTCGGACGGGACTGAGCGACCCTCGCCGAGACTTCCTTCTCGGACTTCCTCGCCACTCACAGCTGTCTTTCTGGATTGACACCGTGGACTTCCAGCCTCGCTTTCCCACCGTGAACATCAATATGTGTCATGTCATTGTCACCTGCCGCTCGATGCTCTGGACCCTCCTGAGTATCGTGGTGGCCTTTGCTGAACTCGTTGCCTTCATGAGCGCCGACTGGCTGATCGGGAAAGCCAAGACCCGCAGCGGCGACGAGCAGGCAGGCATGGACTCGGAGCCCCACTACCTGGGCATCCTCTGCCTCCGCACCCCTGCCATGCAGCAAGTCCCTCGGGACACACTGTGCGGGACCTACGCCAAGAGCTTTGGGGAGATAGCCAGCGGCTTCTGGCAGGCTACTGCTATTTTCCTGGCCATGGGGATCTTCATTCTCTGCGTAGTGGCTTTGGTGTCCGTCTTCACCATGTGCGTGCAAAGCATCATGAGGAAAAGCATTTTCAACGTCTGCGGGCTCCTGCAGGGAATCGCAGGTGAGTGCTGCGGTAAGCAGAGGAACCTGAGCTCCGGACTCCTGGCACTTACTGTTTGCGTCTCTTGAAGGGGGCTGGCCAAGATCTTTTTCCTCTGGTCTCACTGTCTCAATAGTAAGACCAGGCTTGCGATCTGACATTGCAAGCCTCTCCTCGGTGCTCATTTTCTCTGGGTCTGAGTTGTTTGAGTAACTTGTGCCTACTTTTTGCTTTTCTCATTAAACTAAAACCGTGCCTTGACCGAGTGCCCATGCGCGGGTGGTGAGGGCATATCTGAGGGATTTGGTCGGAGCTGGTCCTAACTGCAGCAAAAAGAAAGACATTGTCCTGGAGCCCGTGTTTGCTCTGGAGCCCGTGTTTTACTAGAGGCAAAGAGGTTGCCCTTCCACCCTGGTGAGTTCAGCTTTTTTGGGCAGGAGGACTCCAGCCTCCTGGGAAGGGATTAGCATCAGCTGCTCTGCGTTTAATAATGTTCCACTTAAGTTGTCTCCTGGAGCCTGACAGAATGTTCCCTGCAGTTAGATCAGAAGATGCAAGCTAACTAACTTCCACTTCGGATATTTTTCCCTAACGAGCTTGTTGGAAATGGGCGGGAAATCTTGAGTTCTTGACAGCGATCCTGGACCTTTAAGAAAAGGTCTGTGGACCCTGGCACTACCTAGGTTCCCCCAAAGGGTTGAAAGGTAGACCCCCGACCCAAGACAACAGCAGTTGAAGGGGACTGCCTCTGTGCAGTTGAGTTAGAACACATTCCCCAGAGGTAGAATGAACATGGGGAACATTCCCATTTTAAACAGGGTACCGTTGGTTTCAGCTACAGTGGAAGGAACAGGAATCTACCTCAGCCATGTCGAAGAGCCCAGGTGGTTCCCTCTCAGCACTGCATAAACAGGACCTAGGCCCTTCTTCAGCAGAGACCAGCTGAGCCCCAGATCTAGGGAGTGGGAAACCCCAGAGCTTACATCAACTGATACCCTCAGCCTCACAGCTAAGTCGTGAGCTCAGCGGGGCAGCTTCCAAATAAACAGATCAAATGACAGGGCTTTTCTCTAACAGCTGATAAGATAACTTGTTTTTTTTCTGTCCCTCAAACCTTGGGGGGCTCTGTAAGCAGTGACTGAGGATGGGGTCATGAGCTGAGGTGACACACCCTGCCCTGCAGCCTGGGCTGCCTCCACAGGGTTATTCTCCACCTGACAGGCACTCATTTGTCTGAGAGGATCCGCTGTGAGTGGCCAGAGAGATGCAGACGCTCACACAATCTGTTAGATCTGGGCTTACAAATGTCAGTGCTGTTGTTAACTGTCAGGTTCAATTTGGGACAGGTGGCATCCCACCTCTCTGTGCAAAGTGGGGAGGCTGGAATGTGATCTCACCTCTGTGTGTGTGTTTTCATCTTAGGCTTCTAATTCTGTGCGGCTCTTGGTCCTTTAGATTCACTTGTAAAATCCAAAGCCTGTATCCTAGATGTTTCACCTCCCAGAATCCTTGAAGGATTGAGTTGGGTCCTTTTTTTTTTTTTTTTTTTCAGCTTTCTTCTCTGACATACTGCCTCCGGTGTCTTATCTTAAAACATTTGTGAAGTGTTACCAAAGTGTTTTAAAAAGTCAAACTAAACAAATAGCCTCCACCCCGGATTCAGTAATCCTCTGGAAGACCACTGGTTAGTCAGGAAGTAGGGCTTAACTTTCCGACCAGGTCCAGTTGACCCTCCATGGCTTTGTGCCTTCCTTGTGGGGTTTTTGAAGTTGGTCTGCAAGAGACTCCTGGTGTGTCTTTCTAGGAGTTCTTCTTACCCTGAGAAGCTCACAGAAATATCTACCTACCGCAAACAAAAAAACAGCGCCATTTACAGCATAGGGGGGGGGAGCAGTCTGGGCTCAGGGCATCTTTTTCAGTCTTTGGATACAAAGTAGAGACATCCTTTATGTTTTGGTCTTACAGATTGTTCGGGTGCAGCTTCTTATGTTTTTATGTTTCTTTTTCTTCACTTGAACACATGGGAATCCTCCTGCCTCAGCTTCTAGGTACTGGCATTACAGGCAATGGACTATCACATGCAGCTTCGTGTATGGTGTTAACAAGGGCCATTCCAGCAAACTCTAGCCCTGAGGCTGTTAGCCCAACAAATCTTGTTATGCTCTTGTTGCTTCTCCTAATTGGCAAGCAAGCGTTTTTGAGGAGTTCAGTGTGTGTATCCATGACAGAGAATTTTTTTGACTTCTCTCTCTTCAAAGATGGTCTGTGAAGAGCTGGGGAGGATGTATATATGCCTCATGGGCCAGCCTGCTAGAGAGGATAGTTACAAACATCTGCTTCCCGAAGAAATTTGAGTCAAATTTGAGTTTTCTGTCCATCCCTGTGACTTCGGCACATTTCAGAAATTCTGAGCCTACTCACAGTTTTAAACTGACAGGAGACGGACAGCCCTCCTGTCTACAGTTTGCTCTCTAGAGGCTATGGGTTTAAGGCGAAGCTCTGAAATAAGAGAAAAGACTGGCTGCTTTGTCCACAGCCAGGCTGATAGCACAGCACAGTGAGGTGAGGATAAACACCAGGGAGTTATTCTTCCCACGTTCCCACGTCTGCTAGAAGGGCTAGTAGGTTCCTTCTTCTAGGATGAAGGTCCACCCCAGGCACTCAGCCCCCTGTAGGCAGCAAGCCTAGTCCTGGAACATTTGGCTACAAAAGTAACCATACCAGTGTGGACATAGTGACTGGCCTCTTTGCCAGAGGCTGTCCCACCCTCAGCACCACATGACTGGCTGCCCTGGAGCTTTCCTCTATGACGCCCCCTTCACCATGAAGCAAGGAAGTTCTTGTTAGAGCTGTACAATACTCACTCACACTGGGGTAGTTAGTATTTTCTTGCAAAATGGCCCTTTAAAAAGTGACTGGATGTAAAATTATGAGATGACATAAGCATATTCCTGAGACATATTAATTAAAAATAAATAAATATTCCACAGGCTTATATAGAAATATAAACTGTGAACTGTGTGTGCTGGTTTATATCTGTAATCTGAGCATTTGGAAGAGGAAGGCAGAAGGATCAGAAGTCTAGCCTAGGCTACGTATCAAGACCCCCTCTCAAAACAAAACATTTAAAACATCGGTATTTCGGCCTCAGAATTATGTGTGGAAGATACTGTCATCTCAGAAATTTTGTTATGTTAAAGCAACAAGTACAGTTAACCGAAATAGCAGGATTTGTTTCAAGGCCTGACCAAGGAAGCCAGGAAGCTAGACATCCCTGCCTCAGTGTTCAGCAATCACTTCTGGCCATCACTGGAGTTAAGCCTTACCTCAGAAGGCCTGAGACACTGACCAACTGAGCCCATTTCTCTAAGGTCCACGTCTGCCTGCCTGTAATCGAGTCTAATCACAGTGCTTAACTGGAGGCTGCTTGAGGGTTAAGGTAGATAGTGTGTTGGCAGGGCAAGCATGATGTTTGACGTCTGGGAAACGGTGGTAGCTCTGTGGTGATTGTGAAAGTTACTGCTTTCTTACCAAGCTTTTGTGTTCTAAGGAACAGGATACTGTTGCGGTAAAAATTAAAAAGGAACATTTTTCTATCGGTTCCCAATTGCCGGAGCCACTCACACCGGCTGCTACTCTGCCAGGCAAGCTGCCCTCTGCTGGCTGTCTCTCTTTTAGCTGCCCTCGCCGAGTGGTCCCCTAGGCGGTAGTTTCCATGCCTCACACAGACACACACACACACACACACACACACACACACACACACACACACACACACACACACACACACACACTTGTTGGCGCCTTGTTCTGTGGGCCCTTGCATGGTTCTCACTCTGCATGGGCAGCAGAACCAGATCCGCACGCTCCAACTGCCTCTCAGCCATTTCTTTCCTACATCGTCCTCTTTAGCCCGGTAAAAATCAAAGTTCCAGAAACTTGTAATTCAGCAATTAGATTTACATGTCAATTTCTCAGTCCACGATTCACCCACACAATAAATTCACTAGAATTGATAAAGGTATAAACCGCCCACCTAGACAAGATAAAATCAATCTAGTTCACCTCAATCTGAACCATCGTCCTCTGTAGACACCATCTTCGTCTTTTTTCTCCTCTCTCCTTCCTCGACTTTTTCCCCAGCCTACCCTTCCTTCTCATCTAATGAACTGGCCTTGCTGCACCATGGCGTCACCCTACACGATCCCTTTTATAAGCCGCTATAATTGGCCATATTGTCTTCAAGTCCTGGATTTTCTGTCTGGTGCTGCTCTCTGGTTCCTGGGTTGCCTGCCTGGAATGAGGCCGTAGGGCTCAGGTACAGAGCCGTCCTGAGGCTTTGGACCATTAGGTCTTCTATCACGGTTCTAAGAAGCAGACGAGAGCAGAGCGTCTTCCTCTCTCCTTCCTCTTTCTCCTCACTTGAGTCTGACTGCAGGTGGCTGGTCAGACTCCCCTGGCTGCAGAGACTCCAGACCGGTGTGCACTGGAGGAGAGCATGTCTGGGACTTGGCAGAGACAGCAGCACACATGGGTTCCGATCCCTCTGGGACCCATTACCAAAGCTGGCTCGTTGGCCAGCGGGGCTGACTTTTGCCAGCTGTCTTCCGTAGGTTGTGACCTGGATGCAATCCATACTGAAACTGTAGAATGCAAGGATCCAGGTTTTCCATGACAGCATCAGGCAGTTTGTTTTTTGGAAATGCATAGAGTGTGAACGTGGAAGTCCATGGAATCCCCGGTGACTCAGGTTTGGGACAGAAGCCATTCAAATGAGCTCAGAACTTGGCTCGGTGGTGTTGGCAGGGACCATTCAGCTGGGATTTGCCATGAGGGATGCTGGGCTTGGCTGTCTGCTGTCTCCCAGTCCAGTCTCACAAGCTTCTTTTTTGTCTGTTGGATTCCATACTCTACTCCAGTCGGCCCTCTGTGTGATCAGCCCTGCAGGACATTCTCAGTGAGGAGCTGTTTCTCCGTTCTGAGCAGACAGACTGCTATAGGCTGTTCTGCAGGTCTGCAGTGGAGGGTGTGGCCATGGGAACCCCAGCCGAGGCCATGAAGTGAGCAGAGTGGTAGAGAGGGGGAGAGACTGTGCAGAGGGAAAGCGGTAACAGAGTGTGAGAGGACGTAAGGGGCTTTGATGACCGTGACACCAAATTTAAGTGTGAGCGGCTGTGTGCAGATTCAGCTGCCATCCAGCCTACCATGAAGGTGAGTGTGCAGAGGAGTGAGTGGGCACGTAAACACCACCATTGCCGGAAAGGCTTGGTCTTCCCCCATGAACTCGAATGAGTGAGTGGAGGTATAGAGGGCACATCAGACACCACGAGTTCCATCCAGGTTTAACCTTCCTGAACTCACACCTGTCTATGAGGGGCGAGTGGGTGTGAGATAAGCCGTGGATACCATCTGGAACTGCTTTCATTACTTTTCCCCATCGTGTGAAATACGGCAGCAGCATCAGGTGGTACGCACAGCCCAGCCTGGTCTCGGCCTCCACGTACAATTTTCCTCTCCCCGTTCCTTCATTCAAGAGCAGAAGGATGAAATCACTAAGAAAGAGGAGAGAAACGAAGAGGGTCTTGGGACGAAGAAGAACCTGACCATACTTTTTCCCACTGACAAAGCCCTGAGAAGGCAGAGTGCCTTGCCGAGCAACTTCGAGTCTCCCCAGGGAAAGGGGACTTAAGGAGAATTATGAGGACAAAGCAGCTTTCCTTTTTGGTGAAAGCCAGGCGCAGGAGACTTCTGGCCTCCAGGGTGGGGGCTCTTGGTTTCTCTACACAGACAGCACCTCTGTAGTAGTTTCCACATCACAGGTTGGACCTGCAGAGATGACTTAGGTTAAGAAGCATGTGCTACTCTCTCAGAGAGTGCAGATTCCATTACCAGAACCCATATTGGGTGATTCATGACCACCTGTGACTCCAGCCTTAAGGGAAACACAGCACCTTCAGCCTCTCCAAAGGCACCACTGTATGCCATGTGCATATATGCACACACACTTAAGAAGTAGAAATAATTTTTTTAAAAAAGATGCCACAGATGAATACAAATTCGCTAGCGTCTAGTAATCACTTGGTAGAAAATGGAGAATAGATGTGGTATAGGGCAGCCAGAATTAAGCATCAATCCAAAGAGGTATCTTTGGATGCCCACTAAGTGTAGAGATTTGTACACTAGGGTCTTTCTATAAGCAATTTAATGTATGCGTCCAAGATATATTAGAGAATTATCTTTTTATAAACTGTACTCTAAAGAAATACAAAGATATAAGTATATATGTATATAAATGTATATATGTATGTATAAAGGGAATCATATATAATCATATATATTTTATATATATAATATATAAAGAGCTCAGTCATACCATGACATGAAGACTAGTATTTAGCAACTGGGATGCATTTAAAAAAAGACAAAAAACAAAAAACAAACCCAAAAACTGCTGTAAGGGCCTGAGGAAAATTGCAAACACTCTTAAAATTCAGATACAGTATTGACTTGCAGATAGAACGTGAAAAGAGTTTGCTGTGGTGTTTACTTCGTTGTAGACATAAACTACCATGAAGCTGCTGATGTTCTGGGTTGAACCTCCATTAGCAAGCTATGGAATAATGGCCTAGACATGGCTCTGAATGTTTACCTGAGCAGTTTAGGCACTTTGTTTCAAGAGCTGAGGCAATGGTAGTATTTTCCAAAGTTGTAAAACCACTTTAAAAGCAACCTATATCTTTTATGCTATAGTGCAAATACAAGTTCATTATTTAATAATGTTCTTCCAAGAATGCTTTAGTAAATAGGCATACATACACACACACACTCACACACACACACACATACACAAACACACATACACGCACATACACACATACTCACATGTACACACACATACACACACATACACACCACACATACCACACACACACATACTCACACACATACACAAACACACATACTCACGCACACATGCACACACACATACAGACACGCACGCACACATATACACACACGCACGCACATGCATACATACGCACGTACCCTAAGAATACACATACTGAGAATTTAAAGCCAGTATTAAAATACTGCACATACTTGTAACCCTAGGACTCAGGCAGGCGATTGATAGATTCCAGGCCAGTGTAGGTGACGTAGTCTGAGAAAAACAAGGGCAGGGCCTAGAGCTCAGTGGGAGTAAGCTGGTTTAGTATGTTAAGGTTCTATCCTCAACACTGTTTGCTTTACAAGCAAAAAGACAAAAACAAACAATGTAGTCCAGTGCCCACAACTCTAGTTTCAGATCAGATTGCAGAAAGGCTATGTTCAGTCACAGAGGACAATCCTGGTGGCCCGGTGTTGAGTGGTGACCTATGGTGTGCTGAGGAATTATCTAACATTTGCACTTGGAGACCCACTGGCAGAAGTGTACTTATTTCTGGAAGATTTTACTTTCAGTCACTTCAGGGTTTTTTAAGTCTTCTACTCACTTAGGGGTATTAACTCCTGAAAGTACACGGTTAGTATGTATGAAGCCTTGGGATTGATTCCCCGCACTAAAAAGAAAAGAAGTATGTGGGTGTGTGTGGACGTACATATGTGGACCATATGCATGTAGAGGTCAGAAGAGGGCATTGGGTGCTCTGGGACTGGAGTTATAGGAAGCAGTGAGCTGCCAGATGTGGGTGCTGGGAAGCAAACCTAGGTCCTCAGCAAATACAGCACATGCTCTAACTACTGACCCATCTCTCCAGCCCTGTGCAAGCTTATCTTGAATTGTCAAACAGGAACTGTCTTTCATGATGGATGAATACTTTATTAAATACTTCATAAAGTTCTCCTAGTAACCCACCCACAGCTAATATGCAGGTTCCCACTCTGAATGGGAAAGAATTTCCCATCACTGGGACGGAATGAACAAGACCATCTGTGGGATGCACAGAGTAGAAGCTGAGGCTACGGATGCTGCCACAGCTGCTATGGCTATGCTGGGAAAGATCGTGAAAGGCTTGGACAATGGAGAGACCCCATCTTCCTTACAGATTGTATCTCCATGTCCTCTCAGGGCAGATGACTCTTAATTGGAAGGCATTGGTTTTCAATAAACTATCACAGCAACTTCTCTTGGGGCCTTGGCTAAGGTCCTTTTACCCGGAGGATTCCATTTAGGCTGAGCCCTCCCATCCCCACTCCTGACACTAAAGCACATTTTCGAGTGCTGTTAGTAGAAGGAGCTAGCCTCCTGGACACCTGGAGGGGTGGTGCAAGCATTCCTTGCAAGCCTTTTATTATTGTTTTTAATCATTAACATCTGATGCATCACCCAGTTCCTCCTTTCCTCTCCGTCCGTTGTCACTATTAATCATATACCAAGTTGACAGGCAGACAATATTGTTCCGCAAAGACATGCCAGCCATCAGCTGATAACCCCTTTCCTTAGATGACCTCTGACTCCTGGTTTGGTCTGGGAAACACTGAACATCAAGAGCAGACCCTGGCCTGCTTTATCCATAAACTCAGAAGTTTTCAGAAGCGGCCCAACTATAGAGTGTTTGTGGCTACAGAGCAAGAAGACAGAAAACTCAAAAGCAGCCTCCTTCCTTCTTATCTCATAAACATGCAGGCTTCTCAGGTGTCCCCGCCTTACACAGGTCCTTCAGGACATCCTCTAAAGAACTCTGAATCCATAGTTGCTGCCTGGGAACAAGTATAGTGTATTCTGCAAAGGTCCCTGCCAGTCCACAGCAAACCAGAAAGCTGAGGCCATTGTGGTGAGATGTCATAGACCTGTATATATTCATTTTAAAGAATAATCCTTTATTCTCAGATTATAGTCCTTTGTGGTGTTTCTAATGACCTCGTTTTAGTAAAAGAAAATACACTGTTCTCCTAGTAGTTGGCTAACCATTTGCTCATAGCTTTTTTTCTTTTTTCTTTTTCTTTTTTTTTTTTTTTTCTCGGAGCTGGGGACCAAACCCAGGGCCTTTTGCTTGCTAGGCAAGCGCTCTACCACTGAGCTAAATCCCCAACCCCTGCTCATAGCTTTTATTCAAAGCTCTTGCCTCTGAATTTCTTTTAAAATTCTTCCATGCCTGTCTCTTCTTTCCAAGGCAGAGTAGCGGCAGCCTACTTGTGACCCTGTCTTCAGTCCTTACTGCAGAGTGTTCCATGGGCACTCCCAGGCCTGTGGGAGGAACAGTCTAGGCCACCAAGAGTGGGTTGGGAGCCGGCTGTGATCGGTCAGTAATGGTGTGTCCTTGTCAGTCTTCGTGATGTCAACCCCTTGAACTGGTGCAAGAAAATGGTGCCTCCTGGCAACAGGTGTTGACCCAAAGATAGCTTTTGGGGGACTGCTAAATGACTTTGTGGCTATTGGCATACAAGACAACTACAGAAAAAGAAAACTTAGAAGAGGGAAGCAGACAGGTAAATGTTAACCAACACAGGGATGCTCTTCAAGCCAACATGAACTAGATGGTCCCTTATGTTTAGTGAACTTAAGTCAGTTGAACTAACAGTTCAGTCACTAAACATGGTCTTCCTCTACTGTGTACATGCGCGCGTGCGCACGCACACACACACACACACACACACACACACACACACACACACACGCACCTATGAATTCCACTGTCTTCAGGCAGCTGAGCAGGAGTGAGTCTCTGCCCTTGCCTAGTCCCTCTATGAGGGACCCCAAGGTCATACTCTTTTGTATCCTGCCATCTTTGCCTTGTCATTTCCCCCCACAGCTTTCTTTTCAAACACTCCCCTCTCAAAGCGCCCTGGCCCTCCTATGGGCAGCTGGGAACAACTGGAAAGTTTGAGTTTTGTGGTTAAAGCGAGATTGGCTTCTAGATACCTGAAAATCAATTACACCTCTCAACCAAGAGCCTTTTCCTGTAGTCAGGGAAAAGATTTCAGTACACAAGAAGAGGCCAGCCAGTGGTTTGGCCCCGACACAGGCTTCCTGTTGGTACAAACTGCCAACCCCTGGGGTTAGCATTATCGACTGAAGGTCTTCCTCCAGCTATTTCAAGAACTTGGCAAGAACTTCCCACGATGGCTTCATGTAACAAGGCAGTGAAATCTTACGACTCTGGTTTTCATTCATCCATTCAGTGAGCACATACTACCTGTCAGACGTTGTTCTAGGCAACTGGGACACAAAAGTTGCAGCCAGTTCTCTCACCCACAATGGGATTGGAACTCAGGCTGATAAAGACAGGAAATAAACAAGGGAAGTAAATTGTGTAGAATGCTAACTACCAGTGACGGCTCTCATGGGGAAACAGAAGTGGGCTTGGTTAAAAGCCCAGATATCCTGGAGTAGTATGGAGAAACTGCATGGGCCACATTAGGCCATCGGGGGATGCTGAGGAGCGAAGATTAGCTGATGCCTTGAAGAAGGAAAAAAGAAATTTACCAGGAAGCTATTTAGAAAAAGAGCACTCCAGGCCATCGGCAAGGCCAAGACAAAGGTCGGCAGGTACTCCTCATAGTCCGACTGTTCATGACACTGAGGTAGGAGCACAAAGAGATGAGTCACAAGTGACAGGACACTGCCGAGCTGAGCAGGGGTAAGGATTGAACTTGAGCTTGCACAGATACGAGAATTCAGGTTCGGACAGGTTCCTTGTCAGACATCTGTCCACACCTGCACTGTATGTGCAGAGCTGTAGTCCCAACTTGGAGGCAGGAGCACCGGGCATCCTGCGAGCCACAGGGCCACTTAAGATCAGGAAGACGACTGGGCCTGGGGCCTCACCATATGGGCTGTAGGAAGGCCTGGGAAGAAGCACAGGGGCCCGAAATGGGAGAGCCTGGGCACCTCTAACCTGGGGCACACCAGCACATGGCTCAAGTCCATTGCAGGAATTCCAGTCCTGTCTCCGTTTGCTCTTTAATTGGCACTGACAACGCCTGTTGAACTTGATGGTTGGTGCGAAAACCCCTCCCAGGCTTAGGACAGCTTCTGACCTGTGTCCCAGAATGCTGTGGGTTTCTGGAGGTCAGTCAGTCCTCTGATGGAGTTGATTTGTGGTAGATTGACATTTGGAGTATGAACCCAGGATGGTGGTCTGCTGTATAAGCTGAGCTGAACCAACACAGACCAGGCCTGAAGCTTAAGTCAGGGCTCAAGTCCAGATCTCTTGATTCACAGACTGACTAGATAGGAAAACGCCACACAGAGTAGATTCCCTCCACATCCTGTGCTTCTTCAGAGCCTGGGAAGGGAAGGGAATGGCGATTGGACGGTGTTAGGCTGCCTTCTGTGTTACTGTGTTGATGGCTGTCTTAGTCTCAGGAATATCATGACGTGTCCAGCATGTTTATGATTGAAACCAGATTATGATGTCTCCTTAGGACTATTGAGTCAGCCAACAAGTACTTAAGAGCATGTGTCACATGTGCGTGATATGGAAGATTCTACAATGGATAAAACTACTATATGCTCAAGCAGCTTAGAGGCCCACACGAGAGACTACCTTATCCCCGGAGCTGAGAGAAATGAAGTACAGTTGGACTCGGCATGTAGATAAAATAGATAAAAACAGCAGTGTGACAAAGGACCAAGCAGGAAGGTCCTTGGACAATGGACAATAGAGAAGTTATCCCAACAGGATGTGGTGACAGGACTAGGGTGGTGGGGACATCTCTAGGTGGATATGAGTCCAGAGCTGGCCACCTAAGAGGTCTGATTCAATTCTTGGATGGCTGTGGCTTGGAGGTGCTGAAAGTCTATGAAGCTCACTGACATCTGCTACAAGCACATGGGCACGTGTGCTTGCACACACGCACGTTGGCACTGGTCCCCCACAAGATGCCAGTGAGAGGACAAGTCCATGGCGGCATCCCTCCGTACATCCTTCTCCGGGGACTTTAGGGCGTCCGGTGGCTTCATAACTAGGTCCCCAGATTATGTCTTGGTGAAGTTCTCAGTGTTCTGTGTTGCTGTGGTGTTCCGCAGGCAGCCGTTACTCCTGCTCTTGGGAAGTTTACTCTGCAAACTGAGGTCTCTAGTCAGTATGCAGTGTTCAGTCTGGAGGCCATCTGAGGAGCGGGAATGCCACATGGAGATCCAGCTTGCACAGACATTACACAGGGCAAGACTGCAGCATTCCCTGATCAGGCATGGGAAACAACATGTGTAAGCAGTGGACGATCCACATGGAAAAGGCTGGGTCTGGCCGCTTGGCCTGCCAGCGGTGAGGCAGTGGGGCAGTTTTGTGAATGGTTGGAAGGCAGGTGTCAAAAAAAGATGCAGGAGGGGCTGCAAGACAGCCACCAAGCCTCCCCCTTCCCTGCTCTGCTCCCTCTGGTTCTGTGCCTCTGTACCCACACGGCCTAGGTGGCTGCCTTCCAACTCAGTACAGCAGTGCCCCTCCCTACTTGTGAGAGTCCAGTCTTTCCACAGTCAAGTATAGGAAGGGCTGAAAAGAGTTGACTTCCCCAAAGGGGTTTATACCAGCAGCCTGTGTTCAGTCCCAGGTAGTCAGACATCAGGATTTCTTTTTTTTTAAATTGGATATTTTATGTATTTACATTTCAAATGTTATCCCCCCCAGCTGTACTCCCCCCCCTTGCTTCTACAAAGATGCTACCACTCCCACCCACCCAATCCCACCTCAACATCCTCGTATTATCCTGCATTGGGGAAAAAAGTCTTCACAGGACCAAGGGCTTTTCCTCCCATTGATGCCAGACAATGCCATCCTCTGCTACATATGCAGCTGGAGCCATGGGTCTGTCCATGTGTACTCTTTGGTTGGTGGTTTAGTTCCATGGTCATCAGATGCTGCCATCTTCTAACCCTCTTGTCCAGTAGACTGGGAGACTGTGAAAAGGTTTTAGTTACAATGAAACCCTTCTGGGACACAGTCCTGTGAAGTACAGAGCCATAGCACAGGTCCTCAACAGTTGAGGATTCTCCATGTCTTCAACTTCTGGCTACAGAAATTGCCTCTGCCTTTCTTCATCCTGGTCTTGCCACAAAACCTAGCTGGGTACTACATTAAGGATCTAGTCAGGAAAGGACCCCGCCCAGGGACATTGGGACCTGCTCACATCCTCAGGACAGTGGAGACCCAGGGCTGTGCTCGCCACACTGGCTCTCATGGGGGAACAGTCACCTATGGCTTCACATGAAGGGGCCACCAGAGCAACACACTTTCTGGAATTTCTTGGTATAAAGGACAATTGAGATTTTAAAAGTGAGAAAAAGAGAAGAGAGGGGAGAGTGTGTGTGTGTGAAATTACGTGAAGGACCATGGTCCCTCAAGCAGACCTAAGTTGTACTAGCTGGTTTTGTGTGTCAATTTGACACGAGCTGAAGTTACCACAGAGAAAGGAGCCTCAGTTGAGGAAATGCCTCCATGAGACCCAGCTGGAAGGCATTTTCTCAGCTAGTGATGAAAGGGGGGAGGGCCCCGCCCATTGTGGGTGGTGCTGTCCTTGGGCTGGTGGTCCTGGGTTCTTTCTATAAGCTGAGCAGAGAAGAAAGGAACTGGAGATGCCTGATGCTTGGTTCTGAGGAGTGATTTGCAAGCCATGAAGTGAGGAAGGGATTGTTTACACTTGAGAACTACTGAACAGCACGTGCTAGAGGTCAAGGTCCAGGTCAAACGTAGTACAACCTCATTGAGCAACCAAGAGTATCACTTGTACCCACAACATTATCAGCAACAGCAAGTTCCTGTGGTGGATTTCCAGGCAGAACTTAAATGACAGGCTTTCTTAAATGAGACACCAAGAGGTGGTTAAAGCAATATTGGAACTTCAAGATGGTGGAAGGAGTCAAGGAAAACAGGACCCACCTCCTGTTTGTCAAACTTTGGTCAGGCTTACACTGTGTTAATAGCCTGAATCAAACCTTTATTTACTGCCCTCCCCCAAGTATTAAGGATCTTGAATTTTTAATGTTGACAACAGCAGTCATGACTGTGGGTAAGAATAGCAAGATGCTGCAGCCGATTGATTATATAGAATGAGATATATTCTGCAAGATGGAAGACTCTTCATTTGGTGCCTTTAAGGCTTTTGACAGGCGTATGAATTTGATCCTCTGTGATTGTGATGAGTTCAGGAAGATCAAGCCAGAGAATGCAAAACAACCAGAATGTGAAGAAAAACAGGTTTTGGGTCTGGTCTTGCTACGTGGGGAGAACCTGGTTTCCATGACTGTGGAGGGTTCACCTCCTAAGGATACTGGCATTGCTCGTGTGCCACTTGCTGGTGCTGCAGGTGGCCCTGGGGTTGAAAGAGCAGCTGGCAGAGGAGTACCAGCATGTGTACCTATTCCCCAAGCTGCTGCTGGATTAGCAGGCCCTGTCCAAGGAGTTAGAGGCCCACACCAGCAGGTCATGACCCCACAGGGAAGAGGCACTGTTGCACCTGCTGCTGTTGTGCTACTACTAGTATTGCAGGAGCTCCAGCCCAGTACCCGCCAGGACAGGGACCTCCACCTCCACCTGTAGGCAGAGCGACCCCATCTCCAGGCATTATGGCTCCTCTGCCTGGTATGAGACCACCCAACCAATTGCCCTTTCCCCTGCTCAAGGGACACCTATAAGCATGCCCCCTCCAGGAATGAGACCCCTCAACAGGAATTAGAGGCCCACCTCCCCCAAAAATGCATCCACCAAGACCCTAAGGTACAGTTGCTCAATCTTGGCCCTCCCTTCCCCTAAAATGCTTCTTGTGAAACTGTGTAGCCTGCAAGCTTTTGACCCCTCTTACTGCATTAACTACAGAAAATAAATACATAGAGCAATTGAATTGAAAATGAAGGAAGGAAGAAGAGAAGATAAGAGAAAAGAAAAGAAAGAAAGCTAAGCAAGCCAGGGGAGCAAGACAGTAAGTTACACCCTCCATGGCTTCTGCATCAGCTCCTGCTTCCTGACCTGCTTGAGTTCCAGTCCTGACTTTCTTTGATGGTGAACAGCAATGTGGAAGTGTAAGCTGAATAAACCCTTTCCTCCCCAACTTGCTTCATGGTTGTGATGTTTGCAGGAATAGAGACCCTGCCTGAGACCTAAATCCCACATTTCCATGGCTCTTAGCTGTCTGCCAAGAAGGGGTAAGCAGGAGGAAGCTGCTCGCCTCGCATCCTGTGGGTAGATAGTCCACAGCTGGTTTCCATGTAGACTCTTCTCTGACCTAGCTGAGGCTTTGATAGATTCAAGCTCTGACACCTTCCATGATAAGATTCCCTGCTGTCTTTATTTGTAAGATGAGTCAGAAGCCACCACAGGGCTTTCAAGTGGTCTGCAGTGTAAGGAACCACACCTGCGCTCAGGAGCCAGAAGATATTCTGGCTGCGGCTTTGATGCTATACTACTAAAGGAAGGATATCTTTGTAAACGGGATCCCCTCAGGCACATTAAGCTGTTTTATATGCTTTCCATGAGTCTGGGTGTAGAGCAGAGCGCCGAGTGACATGTGCAATTGATGTTTAGTTGGGACGCTTCAGTCTTACAGGGGAAGAGCGGCACTCTTGGGTAGGGCCTGTGTGTGAGCCTAGCAAGAAGAGGTGCTGGATCTGCTGGTGGGCCATCAGAGGTTCAGCGGTGGTGTCTCTCAGGGCAGCGGTGGGGGTGGGGGACACTATCAGGCCATCCTAGGTGCCTTGTGGAAGGCTTCATAAAGAACAGTGGGTTTCTTCAGGATTATTGGGTTTCTCGTTGGCCTTAGACATGCATAAGAACAAGGTAAGTCATTTTAGATCTCTTTGACAAGCAAAGGTCTATTCAGATGGAACATATCCTTTACAAGGTCTACGTTCTAGCCTCTTAGCTGGTCCTGTTTGGCATGATTGTAATTTTTAGAGGTGACCCTTTATGATGGGTGGTGGCCCTCCACACTTGTTTGTATTTGGAGAGCTGTGCTGAAATCTTTACGCTGGAAGCCACCTGTTGGTCTTCATTTCATTTTGTCACATAGACCTTCTTATATCACGGCTTCACTGTCACATTGCATACGTCATAGTTTACTCATGTCCCCCACACTACCTTGTCCACCTCCACAGTGTATTCCTGGCTGGCTTGGAACTCATGCACCCTTACCTCCAGAGGGCTGGGCTTAAAGGCATATGCCACCATGCCCTGCCTCCTTCTCTCAGACTTACTCCACCGTATACTTTCGTGTCATGTGTGGGTCTGTCCAAGCGAAGTCTAGATTCCATGTGGGGAAAAAAATGGGATCTTTGTGTTTCTGAATCTGGCTTATTTCACTTTATATGATCTTCAATGCAAGCCATTTTCCTACAAGTGACATGATCCATTGCTTGTCACGTACACGCCACTCTTCTTACCCGTTCATACAGTGTCACCGCAAACATGGAGGCACCGACTGCAGTGGTGGAATTGGGTCATGTGTAGCATGCTGGTTTGGTGTCTGCAGTACTTAACATTCCTACCAGAAATCTCCCCCTCCCTCCAGCCGTAACTGGCATTTGTTTTTTAATGACAGCCATGTGACTGAATTGCTTTGAATTGTGCTTCTCTGCTATCTGGAAGGCTGAACCTTGTGTTTTGTCTGTGGTGTAAGTGCACACGTGCAGGTGTGTACAAAGGTCTGAGAAGGACGTTGGGTATCCTGTACTGTCACTCCGTAGCTCAGAACCCTGAGCTAGGCAGGCAGCCAGCAAGCGAATTACAAGGGCACGGCAGCAGCCCTGGCTTTTTACATGGGTGCTAGAATCTAAACTTGGGTCTTCCTGCTTAAACAGCAAGCACTTTTACTCCCTGAGCTGTCTCTCCAGCCACGCCACTGGAGAGACAGAGGTGTACTTCATTCTTTTACATGTGGCTGTCCTTGGTCTTTGTTCGTCCAGCTCTGGGTGGGACTGGAGATGGGGGCAGGGCTGTGGTGCTTCCCCCCCAGGACCCCTCTTCCTTCTTGTGTTCTGTCTAGTTAGGGTAAATTGTGCATTCATTTGACTTTTAGGAGTTTTTGTTTCTGTCTCTGAAGAATGCCATTGGAATCTGGATGATAGGCAAGTACTTACCAGTTCTGAGCATTTTCTGGTAGAGGGCTTAGGGCTTTTGTCAAAGACCAGCTTTTACTAGGTTTTAACTGAGGTAGGACACAGTAGAGTCTGCTTTTGGACAGCTGGTAGCTCCTGGCAATCTGGCTTTTGGGGGGGTTAGGGAGGGAGAGCTAATAGCTTCTGGCAGTTAAATCTCTTTAACTCTTCTGGGCCAGAGCTGATAGCAATTGACTCCTGATAATAGCAGCAGTGGATTAGAAAAACTTAATTACTTGGGCCATCGAGAAAGAAAAAGCAAAAACTACACACATTCAAAGGATGAAGCAAAGGGGCCCCAGCTAATCTTTATTTTTGCTCCCAGCTTTTATACCTTCTCAGACTTATCTGTGTGTGTTTCATTCCATAAGCTCATTATAAGTTCAGAGCAACAGTTATAGATGTTCATGGCCTTACTTTATCACAGAACACACCTGTGGCCTCATCCTTGGACCTCACCTAGAATCAATGTTGTCTTTGGTCATTAATTTGTTCCAAACCTATTCTTTCTAGTGCAGTTATGTACTTGTAACTACAGAGGCTCACTGTATTCCTTCATGCAGCCTTTATTTATATTCTATGAGGAGGGGATACATTTTATTCTTTTTTTTTCTTTTTTTCGGAGCTGAGGACCGAACCCAGGGCCTTGTGCTTGCTAGGCAAGCGCTCTACCACTGAGCTAAATCCCCAACCCAACACATTTTATTCTTTTTTTTTTAAGATTTATTTATTTATTAAATATGAGCACACTGTCACTGTCTTCAGCCACACCAGAAGAGGGCATCGGATCCCATTACAGATGGTTGTGAGCCACCATGTGGTTGCTGGGATTTGAACTCAGGACCTCTGGAAGAGCAGTCAGTGCTTTTAACCGCTGAGCCATCTCTCCAGCCCCACATTTTATTCTGGACCCTAACTTTATTATATCTTTTTTGGCAAAACAACTCAAACCATTTCCTTAAACTTTCTATCAATTATTCTAACTTCCTAAAATTATTTGAGTCAAATCAGGGTTTCTATAAAATCATTAATTTATCTAAATGGCATTCCTCATAGACGTTCATGTTTATATTGATCTGCAGGAAATTTGCCCTGTAGGGTGGGCTAACTCCCAGGGATCAATCATAACCGACCACAGGAAGAAAGGGTCTTTCTTTGCCTAGTCAGACCCTGTCAGAACAAGGAGGAATACGGTAATGACAAGCACAGAAAGGCACATCAGGAGCGAGAAGCCATTATGGGACAAAGCCCCTGGGGTCCATGTGTCTTCAGAGTATAGCCATCTCAGCTGTGCAGTTTGCCGAGCCATTTCCAGGAAGCTCACTTTCGTGCCACGGCCTTTCCTGCATGGCTTCCGCCAGGTTTTAGTATAGGGCAGTGTCTTTTGCAAACAGGGGTAGATATAATTTTTCCTTTTCTGTTTGTACCCTGTTTCTTTCTATTGCCTTATTGCTCTAAGACTTCATGCACAATATTGATTAAAATTGTAGTAGACCTCTATCTCTGGCCCCTAACTCTGGGAGTAATTTGCCCCCATTTACTATGCTTGCTAGATAGAGGTTTGTCATATATACCCTTACAGATGCGTTGTTCCTTGAAGAAGTTTAACATGAAAGGATGTTAAAGTTTGTCAAAGGTCTCTTCCACATTAGTTGAGATGGTGTAGATTTTTGTCCCTATATCTTATTTCTATATTGTAGTTTACTTTTGTTGAACTGTCCTTGCAGCCCTGGAATTAAAACCAAGATGGCCGCGGTGTTGATGACTTGGATCTATGACTGTGTTGAGAACTTTGGGTCAGTGGCTTTCATTCACATGCATGTGCTCATATCTGGTTTTGGTATCAGGACCATCCTGGCTTTTCCTAATGAAACTGGCAGTTGTTCCCTTTGTAGTTTAGGGGATAGTTTGAAGAGCATGTGTTAGTTCATCTGTAAACACAGTCGCGGCACCCGGTGATGGCCTCCTTTCGTTGGGAGACTCATGGTCATTAGAGATCTATTTGTTTATACCTTCTAGGTTTTCCAGTCTCCTAGTGACCCTTCAATTTCACTGGCAATTGTTATTTTGTTTTCTTTTGGTTTGGCTTAAGACTTTGTCTGTCTTGTTTATTAAGAAAGTAGTTTACAGACTTGAAAAAACCATACTCACCCACCCTCTGGGTTAAAGATCGGTGTACTTTTATGATGATGAATCAGGCAGCTCTTGATTCGAACTTTAACTTTACTCCAGAGTCAGGACTCAGAACAGATGATCTGGCCTCACCTCATGCTGTCATAGTCCCAGGCTAACCTTTTCTCCATCCACTCGTGGGCTTTAGAATTGATTCCAGCTCCTTCGTGGGACTGTTGTCCCCAGCTGGGAACAGTGCCCTGTCAGCCTTGCTGCTGCTGACTACTACTAGAGCTCAGTCCTGGCCATAGAATAAAGCCCACCCTTGCTTACAGCACAGGCTGTCAGCTGAAATAGACTTTCTACAGGGAGTCATGGTCTCCCACCCTCAGCCCCACCTCCACCCCCACCCCCTTCTTCACGAGCAGTTGGTACTGGTGAGTGGCCAGGCCTGGGGTGAGGTCAGTGGGCTCCAGCCCGCACACACCTACAAAATGACAATCTTGTACCTAAAGTTGTTTCTTTGGGCCTAGCCTAGGTTAGACCAGGCAAGACAACGCCTCTCAGTCGTTGAAACACAGTGACTTGTGACCATGCAGCAGTGAGGGGAGAAAGGTGCTGCTGGCCCAGTGGGGCTCATTCGTGCTGGACTGAAAGTCATTCAGACAGAAAAGTTCCATGATATTGGCCTGGACATATACTTTTCTCCTTGGCATGCCGTTCAAACTGTGCTTTTTATGGGTGTAGGTTAAGATACAGTCTCCTTCAAGGCTCCTGGCTTTTGTCTATAACTAGGCTGAGTGAATTCCTTATACCAGTGATTGGCAAACTCTGTCAAAAGCTAGATCATAAATATTTTGTGTTGTGCAGGTGCCGCGACTGTGTTTACAGAAGCAAGCGTGGCCCTGTTCTAATATGTTCTAAATGAAACTTTGTTTATTGGGTGTTGTTATGGTGTTTTGCGTGTATGTATACCATATGTATGCTTGGTACCTATGGAGGTCAGAAGAGGCTGGCTGGCCAATCCTCTGGTCCTGTCGTGAGCTACCATTAGGTGCTGAGAACCAAACCCAGGTGCTCTGCAGGAGCAACAAGTGCTCCTCCTGCTGAATCATCTCTTCACCTTTCTAGCTCCTTAGGTAAAGAAACAGTAGCAAACTCATGGAACAGTAGCAACTCACGGGTGGTCCCACTCCAGCCTCCACAAACTGGCTGAAAATACTTGTAGGCACCCTCTCTTCCCCTGATATAAACCCCAGACTTGAAAGTGTAGCTAGTAAGTTAACATTCGGGTCAGGCCTTCAGGCTTTCTATGGCAGAGTGGATGGCACCGCCCAAGGCCAGCCACCGCACGGGCACAGAAGGCTGCAGGTTGTTGAGGCGCTAAGGCTTCACCTGTTCTCTCCTCTGTCCCTCAGGTCTGTTCCTTATCCTCGGCCTGGTCCTCTACCCTGCAGGCTGGGGCTGCCAGAAAGCCATCGACTGTGGACGATATGCATCCCCCTACAAACCTGGAGACTGCTCCTTGGGCTGGGCCTTTTACACTGCCACTGGGGGCACAGTCCTCACCTTTATCTGTGCTGTCTTCTCCGCACAAGCAGAAATTGCAACCTCCAGTGACAAAGTCCAGGAAGAAATTGAAGAGGGGAAAAACCTCATTTGCCTCCTTTAGTCTGGAAGACATCACTGCCACCGTTACCTTTCCTTTATGGCCTTGGGACACAGTCTTCATCATTCGAATCAAGTGAAGAACCAGCCTTGACCTACCGGAGCCATATTCCACAGTTCCGGGCTTCCGTGGGACCAGTGAGGGGTACCACCCACCAAGTAGAGCTCTTGGACATACGAGCTGGCAGTGCTAATGAGACCAGACAAGGACGTGGTATGGTCCCTGTGGAGTCCTGTCGGAGACTCCATCTCCCTGGGGCTCAGTGAAGGATAGTGATCTGACTCACCAAGGCAGGCAGCAACCTCTCTGTCCGCAGAGGAGAGGATGCCCAGCCTCAGGGGAGTTTGAGGCAGGCTTTTGGGCCACAGCTACGTGTTTACGAGCATCTCAGAATGGCGGGTGGAGGTGGGGATCTTGGTTTTCTTCCTGTTTCTTTCATGTTGTCTCACTTGAGGACTGAAAGGAAGACTGCAGGCTTGGGTGACAGGTTAAATGCTGAAGGTGACAGCAAGACACCAGGCTTTGCTTAACTGCACAAAGGCCTTAACAGGGACAGAGCAGAACCCCACTGTGGACCTTCTCCAGTCTGAGTTCCAGGGTCAGAGGCATCAAGTGGAACTCTCCTCAGGATTTGAGTAAAGAAAGACAATCAGGATGAAAGTACAAACCCCAGGCAGTAAGGCAGACACCTCCTGCTTCCTGCAGTCAGCCTAGTGCCTGTGGTAGCCCTGTCTCTTCTGATAGTTTTCGCCTAGGGTTGGGGTTGTGCTCGGCTGCCCAGGGAAACCTCAGTGTTCCTTGCTTCCAAGGATTAGAGCCTCCAGACCAGCTGTGGTCCGTGCAGATGTTGCCAGAACCTCTGCATTTGCAGAGTGAGCTTTTCTGTTTGGTGACTTAGCTTTCCAA
Organism: Rattus rattus; assembly: GCF_011064425.1. Lineage (NCBI taxonomy): Eukaryota > Metazoa > Chordata > Mammalia > Rodentia > Muridae > Rattus > Rattus rattus. The sequence continues at coordinate 202,148,863 of NC_046156.1, read as the reverse complement.
TCCCACTGGCATTGTCTGAAGAGAAAGCAGGAGCTAGCCCTGGAAGCTGTCTCTAGCTTCTGGTGTGGATCCGCAGAGCAGGCTGGGTGACACTGGCTCACTGCCCTGCTGTATCCAGAATCCCATCGGCAGGTTAGCGTGAAAGCAGGGGCCGGGCCAAACTCACTGTGCCTGCCTACGCAGGTCACAGAACCCCCAAATGCCTACTAAAGAGGACTCAGGGCTTTTAACCCAGTTTCCATAATTACCCCTTTGACCAAAGCAGCCAGAAAGCCCAGAGTCTGGCATCATAAGAACCTTGGAGACACAGAGACCCTTCATAGGGGTGCAAGTGGAGTGGACCTGTTTGGTTTTAGAGATGGCGGGTTGAGGCTTTTGTCTTACGAGCTAAGTAGTGGAACCTTCTGCCGCGGGGTGTCTGCTTACCAGGTGTACAGCCTTGCCCCCGGCGCAGCACTGTGTCAGTTTAGAGTCTGCCTTGGTTCAGACAACTCCCTTATCTATAGATGGGCTAGGCCCCCTGGGGTTTAACTGTAGGATATTTACCCTTTGGCCTATATCAAACCGTCTTCTCTCTCATGCAGATGAAGGTTATGGAAGGGTACTGAATCAGATCTTAAGTTCAGTTTTGAACCAGTATTCAAAATAAGCAAGGTAGACACCTTGTGGCTTCTTTGAAAGAGAAAGGGGAGGCACCCTAAGCAGCCCTAGGAATGCTCAGGAAACAGGACCAGATCACTAAGGACACATGCCACTGAGCATATGGAGAAAGCGCTTCACTGGGTATTGATGACGTTGTCCTGTGCAAGTCCTTGAAGCGCAGTGACTGTGTTTCCAACCCGGGCAGCACTTTGCACGAAACACAGTTTTGTTCACTAGGAAAACTGTGACAAAACCACTTCATTTTCCTTGAATTTACCAGATTAACTTTTCCATCTTTATGATCTTAACCCCTTCTTCACAGACCAATCCTAGTCCACAGGTCCTGTGTGCATGCCCATCCCCTGCTCTTTGGGGTCAAAGGGCAGTGGACTCCTAGCAACCTGGTAACAGTCACGAGTGAAGACATGACCTCTCTGCCACACTGTTACTCCACTGTTTCTCATGAATTTAAACATTAGGGAAGACAGCCCCACCACAGAAGAGCACAATGCAAACTGCCTCCATGCTGACTTAATGGAACTAGGTCGCATTCTATAGCAGAGAGACCTTCACACCAATGCACAGACCTTTGCAGGAAATGAAGGACCATCTACAACTGTACTAATACAGAACGGGACTTGGCTCCTGCTCTTTAAAACCACTTGCTGGCCGATACCCGGTTCTCGGAGGATGGGACCATTGCTACTACCAGAAACGTCTTCTCTTGCCTGCGTTTGTGCTGAGCTGCTCATTGAACTCTAAAGCAGAAACACTTGGGAGTCTGTGGCTTCTTTAAACCTGTGTGGTAATTCAGCATTGCATTTGTAACTGTGGAAGGGTCCTTTAAGTATCTGTGGTGTAATGATGGCCTTTGTTAACCACGTATTCCGTGAGGTGCCAGTCTTTATGTGTAGCATATTTAAGTATATATATTACACATATACGTTTGTCTGATAGATGTGCAATAACCAAGGAGTATGTATGTTTTCTTTGGGGAAACTGGACACGATTCAAAACAGGGATGTTTCTTTCTGGGCAAAGCAGAGTTAGACATTTTCGCCTTCATGGCTAGTCACTAGTCTGTAACATCCGTGATGCCCTACAAACCTTATGTGAAGAAAAGACTGGGATGAAGTAATTTTCTCCTGGGTCTAAGCTAAAACGATCACTTTGTTTATGGGAAAGTCGATCCAGCAAGCCAGGCCCAGCCAGTGCTAGTCTTCCATGTGAAATGTGAAGCTGTCCGTGGCCTCTTCTGTGGGCCTGAACGCTAGATGCTGGTGCAGAGGAAGCAGCCGCTTCTCACTATGCTTTTGTAGACCTTGTTAATGCTGGACCACTGTCTCTGAGGGCTAGGCTCACACCTTCTTAGCCATAAGGGTCTGGCTTAGGACAGACCATTCCGTGCAATAACACGCGGCTGCTGGGAATCCCGGGCCTGTATGTGTGTGTTTCGGGGAGCGAAAACTCAAGGCCAAAAGCGTTCCAGGGATGAGTGGGGGGCTTCTGAGACTATGGGGACCTCCATAGCCCAGTGGGTCCGTGGGTGCTGTGAAAGGACTGTGCACCACTTGGTGTTCCATAGCCACTTGAGCCAAATGTAAAATTGTCCTTAGAGCTGACAGACTCAGTGAGAGCCTTCAGATGTGGGTCATCTTGTTACATGGAACTACACACTGTTGGTCTAGCCTCCATTAGGATTCTGTACTTAAGGATTTTCACAATGTCCTCCCTTCCCCTCTTGAGATCTGAATTAAATCTGATTTCGCAAACTCATTCAAGTTTGTTGGCTTTAGTACAGTGCACATAATTTGATAAAAAACACAGAACTTAAAAGTTAACTTACTACTCTTGGTTCTTAACCCTATCATAGGTTGTCTTTAATGTGCAGGTAAGGTTTTCTTCCTTGGAGAAGTACCAACAATTTTAAATAAAGTGTTTTTAGAGCATTCCTGACCAAAAGGTACGTATTCCTTCCTTCACAAAAAATACTCAAAAGCCAGCCCTATGGGGCCTTCTGTATCCACACAGTCCCTGGAAGAGACCTTGACCAAAAGAGTCAGGACACCTAGGCTTCTATTCTGTCAACTTAAGGAAGATGCCCAACACAAGCCCCACAAATGCATTCAACTCTGCACGTGCCCAGGAGCACGTGCCGTCAGGATAGACAAGGAGAGTGGCCATCTCCCTGACCTAGCTTCTGAGAGGGGGAAGGCACACACATGCCTTCGTTTCTGACCAGATTTTAAAATTGAGATTGAAGTTAAAGGTTAGCGCCCCACCACAAGGGAATGTTTTTGAAATAAGTTCTCTGACTAATTCAAGGAAAACTGGAAGCGCGCTGTTTTCAAAAGTAAATCCGGAGAAGGCACCAAGGCTTCAGTGTGTCGAGGCTGGGACAGTCGTGCGTGCTTGCCCTCCTCAGGAGCTCTGTCTGTGGGGTGGGCGTAGGGGCTACCACACAGAGGCCAGAGAAGGACATCAGGTGTCTTCTAGCACCTTCTATCATATTTATTTACATTTCAGGTAGGCGGGCTGGATAGGAGCTCCCAGGGTCTGCCTGTCCCCACCCCTAACATGGCTTAGAGCCCGCACAGCCATGCTGTGTTTATATGAGATTCAAAGGTAGGTCCTCCTTGTTTACACATCAAGCACTCTTACCCACTGAGCCATCTCACCAGCCCCAACCTCAAGTTTTCACAGGGAAAATTTCCCACTGTATCTCTTGGAAAACGTACTCAACTTGCTTGTTAGAGCCCCTAAACATCTTTATCACCCTGGATATTCCTTGTGTGTGGACACTGTTTCAGTAACTCTGCTCCTTTGGAACACTTAGCGTGAGTCACTCCCAGCCAACAGGGCAGCTCCTGAGAGCAACAAGGTCAAGAACACAGCTCAGCAGCTCAGCCATTCGGTGTGGCCAGCCTGATGCCTCTGGCCTCACCTTTTGTTGGGTCTGTACTGGCTACATACAAGTAGCTACCAGTAGCAGCCTTTGTCCCCAACTCTTCTGACCTCTCTATCTTGGTGGCTTCGTCACTTCCCACCCAGAGTCCATTCTCAATGCCTGCAATTGAGCTAGCCTCTTCTCCATCTCCTCCTGCATTTAATGGCTTCGGATAATTCATCACGGCCTGTAACGTGGGACCGTTCTATAGACATGTACCTGCCACTGGTGTAACTTTGGTGAGGTTCTTTGCCTCAGGTAGGAGCTAGGAAGTGGTAAAACCTAGCATCAGATACAGGTTTGAAACCAAATCCCTTCCTGATGTGAAGAATGAAAGAAATTGTGTCCTGCCTCATGCAGTAAACACTTGTGTGACATCAGCCATCTTTCCACAAGGGTCATATCCCTGCTCCCTCTCAGGAATCTAGCATTTTTCCACATTTGAAGCTGACACCTTGTATTTTAACTTAGTGATCACAGTTCAGCTCAAACCTGAACACAGACAATTCGTCAGATCCATGGCAACGGCTTGGACGGCCTCCCTTGTGTCTTAGTGATGGAAACCTAAGTCATGGGTTATCTCAGACAAAGAGAAAGCAGATGTTAGCATCACATGGGCAGAAAGAACCGAGGAAATACTTTCTCCAAACACAAATGCCAAAGACCACTTACCCCAGTACACTGCTAAGGACAGGAAGCAGGAATTTGCACATTTGAAACAGCTTCAGTTAAGAAATGGAAAAACAATGTAATTTTTGTGTGTGTGTGTGTGTGTGTGTGTGTGTGTGTGTGTGTGTGTGTGTGTGTGTGTTGGCTAATGATCCTTTTCCTAAGGTCCACTGTCTTTAACGATGCACACAAGTTATTGGAAGTGTGGAAGAGTGAGGGGGAATTCAAACCTAGAGAGAAGCCACCCCTGGCTGGACCTGGAGGACCTGGAGGACCTGGAGGACCTGGAGGACCTGGATTTCACCCTTCCTCAGACCTTCACCCCCTCTTCTCACGGGTACCTTGTAATTTCCTAATCCTCTACAGAAATGGCAACAATTAGCAATTACGTCATAGACTTGGTGCAAGGATTAAGGAGCACATAGAAAGTCTCAGTGTAACCTCCTCTAAGTCCTTGTAAGAACAACAGAGAACCCTGTCTTTCCAAATGGTTTCTTTTCTTTTGTTTTAGTTACCTTTTTTGGACAGTGTCTCTGGGTAGCCCTGGTTGTTCTGGAACTTGCTATGTAGACCAGGCTAGCCTTGGACTCACAGAGATCCACCTGCCTCTGTCTCCTCAGTGTTTAGAAAGTCCCACTTCATGAGGGATAATACAACCTGTTGTCAAGAGTGATCAAGTTTTACTTACTGTCAAATCAGCAGCTTGGCTACTTGAGGCCACCTTGTCTTTGCATCTCCTCATAACAGATCATTTAGTTAAACATTGTTACCTAACAGCTGTCTGGGGTGGGAGGTTCCTCTGCAGAAGACCCTGTTATTCTCACATAGGAAAAGAAATAGGTTGAACACATCCACAGACCAAACCTCTTGCTTACTTATCCAGCCTTGTGGGAATGAAGGAGCTCTGAAAAAGGAAAATCCTGGTGCTGGCTAGGACTCCAAATGATGGAGTATAAATTGATAATTTCCTTCCGGAGAGCCAAAAGTTACCATTTTATTTTTATATTTTTAGTACACACCTAACTTTCAACTCAGCAAAATTTTCCTAACAATAAAAACCTTGAGCCTCAAGATTTAGCAACAATTTTATTTGCTGGCAAATCATTTCTAATTAAAAAAAAAAAGAAACTTGAAAATCAGAATCTAAGAACATAAGATTTAATGATAGCTACATGTAGTCAGAAATATAAAAAGGCTTTTTTGTGTGTGTATGTATTTATGTAGCAACTGAAAAAAGGCAAGAAACCATTGTGTGGTTAAGTCTCTAGTTCAAAATGAAAAGAAAGTAATTCAAGATCGTCAGGGGAGTGAAGGCAGGTTGAGGACAGCATGAGCCAAGGCGAGCAGAAAGGCCTTTTAGCTGAAGCTCTGACAATCTGTCCTCAGCCCGCACACCCTGCTCTCAAGCTCACCACGGTCAGCCGTGTTGGTTGGTGGTTCCTTCTCTAAGGCACAGTATGGCTGCCCATACACTAAGCAGTGGCAGAGTCCTTCTAAACACGTGGACACTGAGAATACAGATGTGAGGTGGGCTCACCACAGTGTGCACACACTCTGGCTTGGTACCATCCAGTTCCAGGATGCTCCAGGAGCACAAAGGAGTGGGGCTTGTTACAGCAAGGGACACTGCCGTGGAGGAGCAACCTCTCTGCCTAGTTTTAGAGGAAGACGCATCTTTTCCTACAAAAATACAAAGCCAGGCCTTAATAAAAAGAATTTTATATATATATCTGAGAAATCTGTATTGCCCTCTTTTGCTCGTATTGTCTGTAACTCACACTGAAATGTGTAATAAACTTTTATAACTACTGCGTCAGTATGATTTGAGGGGAAGTGGAACTTTGAGAATGTGTGTTCCTTATACTGCTTAACTCCACAAAACACATGCACACAACAAGAACGGGAGGAAGCAGGCACCATAAAACCTAGCGGCGTGTCCTTAGGTGAGGGGGAAGGGCTTCCCTTTCTTCATTTCCCAAGGGCTCCAAAGCCAGGATGCATGGACAGCAACTTTTAAAGACACTCATTTCTGTACTCTGTCTATGGGTGTTTGTCTGTACATCTGCACGCTGGAACAGGGCATCGGTCTCGTGGGAGTACAGTTACAGAAGGTTGTGAGCCACCATTGGGTGCTGGGAATTGAACTCACGACCTCTGGAAGAGCAGGCGGTGCTCTGAACCGCTGAGCTATCCCTCAAGCCCCTAGGGCAAAATATTTAAGGGTGTGTGCACCCACAAGGTTCGGTTTCTGTGAAGGACACTGGGATGCTGCTGAAGTCCTGTGGCCAGCGCAGGGTGGTGGCTTTTGCTTTTCTCCTAGACCCAAACACCGGGATCCTACACATACCAACTGCAACAATGGTTTCAACCATCATTTTGAGAATCACTGCCCACGAAAAATAAATAACAAGTTAGAGTTCAAGTATTGAAATAACTAGTATTCAAAAACAAAATCTGCATGGTAGTGTGTGTGTGCGCGCGTGTGTGTGTGTGTGTATACACGTGTGCATGTGCACGTGCGTGTGCAAGAGAGGGTGCTGTTTTAATGTAGAGAAGGTAATATAATGAATGACCTTATAGAAATATGTAACACTAGCACTATAAGAAAATGAGCTCTTTTCTAATTCTGCAGGGTGCAGGGATGATTTCACCGAACCTTGATCACAGCCTAGAAATAGCAAGCTAAAAAGGAAAGAACTCACTGCCCCGCCCCGCCCCGCCCTGCCCCACCCCCTGGTGGCTCTGCTTTCCCTCCAAAACCAACCACCACTAGGGAAGATTCTGCAGGATGGAGACTCCGTCCTATCCGTATGTCACTAAGTGGAATATGCAGACTCCACAGGGAGGGGAGAAAACTCGAGGAGAGCCATCCCTGTTTTGCAGGAGACTTTAGTGAAATGGTCCTATCCCATCAATAGGCAGTCTGTGGTGGCACCTGTGTGGCATGGAAGGCCTCTGGCTCCTGAGCCTGGGAGGAGTCTGAAATAAGGTCTTAAAAAACCACCAATGCAACATGCATACTGTTTTATAAAATGTACCCAAAACTTCTTACATAACTATTTCATTTTCCTAATCATGGAAGTACAACTTGCTAATATAATAAAATGTATTAAAATGTTTATATCAACCTAAAAATTAATAAAAAAATTAAAAACTCCAATATTTTAAAATGTATTATTCCACTATATATAAATTTATAATATGATGCTTGAAAAAGCCATCAAAGTAAGATCTAGGGTAACTTGAGCCGGTCTGAGTTATTTTAAATGGCTTATTAACATGGAACCACAGGTCCCTCTAAGGACTTTTTTTCCTTAAGAGAATGGAAGGGAACACAGCAAAAGTGTGTTCCAAGTGTGACAGTGTGGACTACAAGCACAAATGTGCCTAAGAATCAGACATCAGCATCAGTGTGTCAGGATAGCATGGTGTTACACAGCAGTGCTGCTAACAGACCCAGGAGCCCAGAGTCGGCTCAAACCCCTCAGTGTCAAGATCCAAACTCACTCTTTAAAATGGAAAATACTGCTTCTTAATTCAACATGCATTTCTCAAAGTAAGACCCACTGTGAACATGACTTTAGGTTAACCTGATATCACCGTTGGCACCAGGTAAGAAATCCAGGACACAGATCAGGCGTCCATCTGGGCACACCGCAGCGGAGGCAGCTCAGGAAAGGGCACGGGCTGGGTTATCAGGGCAGCGCTGGCACAGAGGCACCCATCTGAACCCATGAAGGAAATTCTAAGCCAAAAATCTAATGAACTTCTAGGTAATCATGCCTACCTCAAAACAGCCGTCGCATTTAATGTGGTAACGTTCTCTCCACCACCTCTCCAGGTCCAGTGCAGTGGAAAAGCTGTCAGACCGTATGGCTGAGGGTTCTTCACGTAACCTTCTATACTGTATTTAGCACGTGATAAAATGGTACAAAGGCTGGTTTAAATAAAAGTCAAGTATCTATATTTAAACTACAAGTATACTGTGTGCCTCGACTGCTGATGCAGCATTTAAAACTATACAAACAACCATCCAGTAAACATTATTTTATTTTATGACACTCTGCATTTAATACAATAAATATACAAAACTTCCAAACCACTGAAAACATGCAACATGAGAGGGCCACGTGGAGGGCGTTCACACAGAGCCGTGACACACCACAGGGCAGCGCAGGAGTGCACGCACCTACAGAATACACAAACGTCCCTAGAGCAATGAACCAAGCCCCGAGTCACAAGTCGCCAGGCAGTCATTTTCCAGTGATCAGACCCTAGTTTTAAATAAAATAGTCACCATTTAATATTGCAAACTGAAAGGTCACGTGGATGCTCGCCTCATGGCTGCGGTGACATTGGTATCAAATAGGAAACCGAGGTGCATTGCTGACAGACTGTGGCTGAGAGGAGAGCAGAGGTCTCGAGCTGCTCCCGCCTGACTGAGCCGCAGACGCCACCATCCCTTCAATGCTCCTCTGTGTTTTCACACAACATAATCTTTCAAACTTGTAAGAATCCAAACAATTGGACTGAAAACAGCTTTTTTCTTCTTCATACAGAAACATAATGTGGGTAACAACTATTCTCTGCCATTGGATAACACTACCCTTGGGGACCTCCACATAATGGAGAGGGACCAATTTAGAAAAAAACTATTAGCACGTTTTGAATCTCTGATGTGTCTCTTATCTGTACCCCAGAGAGGAATAAAGGTGGACTTGGACTAGAAGTACCAGTGTTTACGTGCACTTTTACAGTCTTAACGCTCTCCGTGTCCATTAACGCCATACTGGACCGAGCGCGGCCCGCAGCAGCAAGGCCTGGGCAGTTGAGGAGGGAGGAGATCCTCACTGATCGGAAGGAGCCAAAGCACAACTCCAAATTCATTTCTGAGTTCTCCATCTTCCTGAGTCAAAGAAACCTCTTTGAACTACTGTACTCAGTCAATTCCCAAGCAAACCTACGTGGCCCTGCATGGGGGATGTGTAACCCAGCACCCACCGACCTCCAAGAACTGCACCCAGCTCTGCACACAAGTCCCTCTGACTGCAGCCTTGGGAGAGGACAACGTGACTCGACCAGTCCAGTTCATTTTGAAAGGATGCCCTGCATTCGACAGTCCACCTCTATTCAAAGTCGGCTTGGGTGAGTCTAGCGTTCTGCAATCCAAAGCCAGTGAGGCTTCTACAACAGGCCGCCTGACAGACGCTCCTGAGACACCTCATCATCATCATCATCAGAAGTCTGAACCCACATCGTGTGCGCTCATCACAGCCATGTTAATCTGATGACATCAATAATGATCACAGTGCCTGAAGTTTCAGTCCCCTGCTTGGTGCAATGTTTCACATGAATTTAGTCTGTCTTAAAAGTAGAAGACAGGTCCATTAAGAAGCCAAGGACATTAGAAGCACAAGGGTCTTTTATTTTTAATGCAACTAAAGGTGGGAGGCTGAAAGAGAAATCCCTCAAATACTGTGTGTTCTTTTTATTCAAGGGTTAGGCGAGCTTTTAACACCTGTGTCAAAATCTCCACCCCTCTCTCTCACACATACATACACACACACACTCACGCACGCACACACGCACACGCACACAGAGCTACAAACACGAATCCCAGTTCAATTAAAAAGATCAGCCAGAAGAATACACCAGAGTTCCATACAGTAACATTTTACTCTATGAATACTGGAAATTAGGAGGGGAAAAGAAATTATCACTATATACTAGCTCATCAATTCACTGCCCTCTCTTTTGGATAATGCACTGCACATTATATTAAAGTCTTTATACTCCAGTAAATTTTTACTTAAAAGAAACTATTACAGAAAATCATTTCTGATTCTATAAAGAGCCCCAGATCCTACAACTATAGCAGTACAGAACCCAAAATACTAATTCATTTCACTTAAGAGACGTGGTGCCCATGCAAGATCAGAGATTGTTATCAAAATATCAACTAGTCTAAAAATAAAATAAAAGAAGGTAAAATATACATTATCTACTACAGAGCACGCAGGCTCCTCTCTGGTGACTGAACCTCATATAAAGCAAGCCAATTTCAAAACACCGCAAGCCTTGGCTGACCTTGTTCCTTCCGTACTAATACAGGGGGGGGAAAAGGAAACAAAGGTTGTTTCATTTGCAATGTATAATCTGTGTCTCTACTGCCTCTTGGAAGAGCTTCTGTGGCTAGCATCGAGTGCCTTTTAAATCTTCAGTAACATACTCATTTCAGTGTGTCACCACTGAAATAATCTGAGGAACACCATCCCCCAAAAATATGGAGAATATTTGTTTTGCAGATGATAGTTTTCTTCTGTGAGGGGCATGGAAATAGTAAGAAACTATTAGGCAAAGTAATAAGACTAGGAAGTTTCTCTGGTTTTTAGACCATGCACATGTGGATAGGAAATACCCATGCTTTATGTACTGTGTGTTTCCAACATAAAAATATCTGTAGAATACAGTAACTGGAGAAAAAAACACAGTCATAAGGGAATGGAGAACCGCTCTGAGGAGGCTCGCTACATCTGGTTACCCTTGAAGGCATTCTGTGCGGCGCTGGTTGCTGCGGTGGACGCGGCGTTTGCAGCTGCTGTCTGAACAGTTTTATTGGACATCACTCCCGTTGCAAACTCTTGCTGGGCCTTCTCAAAGCTAGCACCTGTTGTGCGATACAGTCCATGCACCTGAGGAGGCAGAAACCAATGCGAGACGGTGAGATGCAGTCCACACATGTGCTGCCAGCTGGCCGGACTGGATCCAACCACCTGCCAAGCGTGAGGACCAGACGGAGGTCAGAGGGGAGATGGGAGGAGGGGAAAGGGAACCCCAAAATAAACAAGGGAGAGGAACACAGTGGGGTTAACAGCAACATAGTGCTCTAAAAGACAAAAGGTCTAACCAGACCACTCTTTTATATGCAACAGAGTATCTTCCCAAGCATTCGCTGTAAGACACCAATTTTAGTCAGCAGGACGCATTCATCCCTATTCTGAGTCACGCGCTTCCAAATCCTCACTCTCTAAAATGAACTTCCGAAGGTATTTCAGTAAGGTTTTAAACAATTAAAACACATAGATGATCTTGGCTCTTAAACGAACTAACTTCAAGAGTTCTTTTGAAATGCAAAAGTCACCAGTAATTAGTGTAGTAGGAATGTGCATGAATATTTATGAGCAAGTTCCCAAATTCCGGACAGGACAGAATGGAACCAGGCTCTCCAGGGGATCTACACTGTGGGGCCTACTTTGCACTTCAGTGTTACGCTGTCCCAACTCTTAGTGATGACTGAAAGGGAAATCCAGAGCTCCTGACAGCTCTCTGTGGCTTGTTCAAGTCTTGCTAACGGATTCCTTTAGAATGTCTACCATGTTGGCCCTGAAACATTATCCCGTACTTTCTGACAGTTCACTGTAGAAACAGAACAAACCCAATTACAAACAACTGACAGAAAAATCAAACCTATCTGTGAGAGCTAAGGATTTGTCTATGAAGAAACTTGGGAGATATAAATTCTCCCAACACTAGGGCAACACAGGCTAAGAAACAACACCATGGCAGAAACCAAGGGACAATGAGTGTCCAAAACCCAACAATAACCTGCTCTAACTGTGTAAGATTCAGAATGATGAAGAATTCTCAATGGTACGTTTATTTTCATCAAAACAAGGCCTGCACAGCACGTTTAGCAGAGGTGAGGCTAAGGCCCACCCGACAAAGCCTCCAGTCTAGAACTGGAGCTACACGCAAGCCTTCCTGAGGGCGTGAGCCGTCCATGAAGACCCTGACCCCTAGTGGTGACACATTAGAGCTACACACTCCCAACAAGGGGGTTGTGTGTTTATTTTTGATAATTTATTATTGATTTTTAAGTCAGTGTTGAAGAATCAGGTTTCGGATCTCAGTTTCCAACAGAGGTAGAGAGAGAAGGGGAGAAACTCCCTGGGCCTGCGCAGGACTGCCTGGCACAGCCGCTGAGGAGTGAGCTCCCAGTGTCTTCCATGTTGAGTGTCGGGGAACGTTCTGCCTCAGGCCTCTTCTACGTGTTCCCTCAGGCTCCGCTCACCTCAGGAAGCCGAAACTTCCCCGTCTGAAAACGCGGCCTAGCTTTCTTTACTCGCTTCTGCTTACCTGTCTAAACGTCTACCTAGCTTGTTCACACACATGCTTGTTCACACACATGCTCTCTCCACTAGTACTTGACCCCCACCCCGTCATGGCACCGCCCTGACTCCACGCTGCTCGTTTTACTTCGTGTGTACTGGGGGCATGCCATCGAGCACCTGTGCAGGTCAGAGGAGAACTTGCAGGAACTGGTCCTCTTCTTCCGCCACGTGGTTCCTGACACTTTTACCCGCTGAGCCATCTCACCAGCCCCAAACCTGTTCTCTTCCTAGATGGCCATCCCCTAAACCATATCGCTGAGTGGAGCCCAACTACAGTGACCCCTGACCTTCTCATGGTGGGAAGAGTTACCTCAGGCTACCATCTCTACTGGCATCCACGCCCTATACCCTGGCCCACAGATCCTTTACCTACTTCAGAATAGCTCTTCCAAAGCTTGTCACACCAACCCAATCACTCTGCTCCCCAAGACTCTTCTTTGGTGAGCTACAACTTTTTAAAGATTAGAACTTCTTAACAATGTCTCCTAGTTTCCACAGCCCTGCACCATCTACGGATGCACTGTGTTCATGTCTAGCCTCCACCATGATACCTAGAACTTTCTCAGCCTCCACACCACTTGTTCCCCATCCATGCCAGCCTTTTGTAAACCCCTGGATTTGCCACACTGTATTCTCATAACTGGTCCTGCTTATCCCACATGCTCCCCCTTTCTTATTCCTGTGTGTGGACAGTCAGTCGTCACTTTCTCTCAGCACCAAGCTGTATTCCCAGTCAGCTATGCTGAAGTTGAGAAGCAGGAGGATGACCTGAATCAAGGGCTGAGGCTAGCTTAGATAACCAGAGGTGCAGGATGGAAATAAACGAGACTGGAGGACTTGTACTTCCCAGGGCCGAGTTTCAGCAGCCCTGTGCTTGGTGTGGAAAGTTCAGAGCTTCTGAGAGAAAAAGCAGCAGCTAATCCAGAAACTCAGGCAGGAGTGCAGCCAGGCCCACAAGGCTCCGAGGATGTGGGACACGAGTGGGCACTCAGCAGATTCCAAGGGAAAAGCTCTTCGACAGAGCGGCCAGTTACTGCTGTATGTGTTCTTTGTACGTGCTGTCAGACTGCCAGGCAGTGTAAAGAAAACCATGAAGGAAATCTAATGCTTAAATAATTTAATGTCTTTAAATTTTATGATCATCATGATCCCGACCGGAATGTTCTTGTTGAGACCAGTGAGGGATGAGATCCAACCACTGAAGGACAGCAGACATTGTCATCAGGCAAATGAGTCATTGCAACTCTCAAAGCAACCGCGGGGCACAGGGGCAGCACTGAAGCCAGGCAGTGTCCGCATCCGTTATAGGTGATGACTTCACCGGGCCTCCTCCATGGACAGTTAAGGCCCACACTCGGACCTTCAGTCTGCCCCACAGTAAGAAGCACCAGTCTGCACCTGCAGGCACGACGCACTGAGCCTGGAGCTCAGTGGGTGACTGCGCTTTTAATCTACGGTGTCTTCAAAGCGCGGGGCTCTTGTGCACCTCAAATGCTCAGCTTCAAGTAGGGAGAAAATATCTACAGACCACACAGCCAACAAATGATTCACTTAGAATACAAACTGCACTCCGCAGCTCAGCATTAACGCCTGAATGTGGAATGTCCCCAACATAGGCGTTTGAGCACTGAGGCCCAGCGGGGACACTGTTTAGAAGGTAATGGACATTTTCGGAGGCAGGAACTAGCAAGAAGAAGTAGGGCTCAGGCCACAGGCGAGGTTAATCCCTGCTGCCTCCAGTCCCATTCTCTGCTTCCTCGGCCACCCATTGACCTGTGCAGTATGCTCTGGGACCAACGGGCTGATGGCTGCTACCCTCTACCTTCCCCACCAGACAGACAAATTCCTGAAACCATGACCCATGACCCCAAACACTTATTCTCTTAAAGTACTTTTCAGCATTTTCTCACACAGATGAGAAAAGTAATTATCCATTAACACCAAAACCAAACAAAAACCAAAACAATAACAAAAACCCCCACAACGCAACAACTCAGAATAGGCAAACATTGTAAGGGTTTCAACAAGGGCGCATGAAATGTGAGGTGAACAGCAATAAAAGGTGTCGGGTCATTAGATAAGTGTAAATTCAAACCAGCGTCAGGATGGACATGGATCACACACACACACACACACACAAATTCACACCATGACCCACACACCACACACACACATACACACACACACACACACATGACACACAACACAAATACCAAACAAAAACAAAACAATACACAAACACACACACATACAACACACATACAAACACAACACATGAAATGTGAGGTGACACAATAAACAGGTCATTAGATTAAGTGTAAATTCAAACCATACAGACACACACACACACACACACACACGCCACACATACATACACACACACATACACACACACAAATACACCTACACACACATACATACATACACACACACACACACACACACACACATACATACACACACACATACACACACAAATACACATACACACACACATACACACACACACATACACACACACACACATACACACATACATACACATATACACATATACATGTACACACACATACATACATACACACATGCAAATACACACACATACATACACACACAAATACACATACACATACATACATATACACACATACACACATACATACACACATACACACACATACACACATACACTAGACATACACATAAGACATACACATATACACACACACATACACACATACACACATATACACAGATACACACATACACACATATATACAACACAAATACATATACACACATACACACACATGTACACAAATGCATACATACAATACACACATAGACAAATACATATACACACACATACACAAATACACACATATACACAAATACATATACATACATACACAAACACATATATACACATACACACACAAATACACACACATATACACAAATACATACACACATCACACACACATAAATACACGTGCACACATGCACACATGCACACACACATACAAACTCAAGCACGCACACACAGAGACACACAGAGATACACACTCAGACACATAGATATACACACACACACACACACACACACACTCTGTCAGATTGGCTAAGACAGAGATAGTAACAACACCCACTGCTCACCTTCACAAGACTATGGAGGCTAAATCTCTCACAGCTGTTAGAGGGAATATAAAAAGTACAGCTACTCTACAAAGTTTGTCAGTTTCTTTAAAAAACTTACCACACGAATTCTAAATGAATTAACAAAATATAATATACTGTTAATCATAGAAATGAAAACCATGTGTGCACAAAACCTGGTCCCAAATGCACATGGTGGTTTTATTTAAAATAACCCCCAATGGAGACAATTTAAGTGTCTTTCTACTAGAAGTGGTTAGATAAATGGTGGCATGGCCATGCCATGGAATATACTCAAGAACAAAAAGAAGGGGCTGGATATTGGTAACCAGTGATAAGAAAGAGCCCTAGTTGTTCTTCCAGTGGACCTGGGTTCAATTCCCAGCACCCACATGCTAGCTCACAACATCTGTAACTCCAAACCCGGAGGTCTGATGTCCCCTCCTGGCCTGTATGGGCACTGCATACACATGATGCATAGACCACAGACTCAGGCAAACTTTCATGCACATAAAATACAAATAAAATCTAGAAAAATTAAGTAATAAAAGAAACTAGGGCTACATGTACCTGAGGAGGAAAGTCAGCATCTGTAAACTGGTTCTGTTTATATAATGACAGAATAATAGAGGTGGCAAATAACTTATGAACGGACCCCAAGGGTAAAGGCAGACGGGGACAGGAGTTAGAGTGGCCACACACAAAACAGCAGGACTCCAGTGATGGAAATGTTCTGTCGATGTTAAGTCCTTGTCTTTTATCCTCTTGGGGACTGAGTGAAGGATGCATGGGAATGCTCTATGGTCCATCTACAGCTGCCTTCATTCCAATTACGACTAAACATACCTGAGCTATACCTGAGTTAGACGAGGTCCATCAGGAACAGGGCTTTCCATTAGACACAGACTCTGTTACATTCCATGTTACATCCCTCTCTACCTTTATATTAAAAAAGCCAGTGAAATTACTTCAACTTCTAAAGCGAGAGAGAGTGTGCGTGCGTGTACACCATTATCACAGTGTCTTTTAAGAACATCTAGAGGATTTCCTCTTGTTCACATGGCACACTAAGCACTATTGAAGACAATAATTAAAATAGCCATTTCCAAGAACTAACTGGAAATGACTAAAGTACACAGTCTGTGTGTGTGTGCCCACCGGGCGCTTTACAAACTGCTGAGCCACTCACGCCCACAGAGAGGCGGCACAGACTCCAAGCCCATACTCTGTCGTTCTATGCTCACTGCAGCTTCAGCTAACGGACACCATGGCAAACGGCAGAACCGTGCGGGCCTGAGCTCACCTGTGGATAGCCATGCATGCAGAGGCTGAGGAGGGCAGCTCGCCTAAGGAAGAAAGGCAGGCACACCTCTTCCTCCCACCAGCTCATGCAGGGGTGCTCTCCCCATGGAGAAAGAAAAAAGGACTGTCTTACTTACTAGCCTGAACCCCAATACAGACGTGTGTGTGTGTGCACGTGTGCGCAGGCACGTGTGTGTTTGTGTGTCTGTCTGTGTGTGTGTGCTTGTGCATGTGTGTGTGTGCGTGTGTGTGTGTGCGTGTGTGTCTCCTTTACACAGCCCCTTTCAGTGCCTGAAGTGCGCATGTTTTACTTAAAATAGACACCTCAGGCACTGGGTTTTTGCATCTTTAAAGAGAATAGTTTCTTCAAAGTTTTGTGCAGGAATGTTTTCAGTTGGGTTTTCAAAGCACTTTTGTTTTTCTGTGTTTGCTTTGGCCAATCTGACTTTTTTTGTTAACTCACTAGGACACCAACTTATATAAATACTAAATTAGCAACTTAAAAGCAGTAAATAACTCACCAGTTTCCCCAGTTATGAAATCCTGCAGCCTGGAGCACATGTACAGCAAACTGACAAATATAGACGAAGAAGAACACGAAGAACCTGAAGGAACTGTCACTCCTTTAAAAGAAAAGAGAAGAATGTCATTCCTCACAGCACCCTTGTGCGCGCGTGCACACACACACACACGTGCACACACACACACACACGTGCGCAATCACACACATGCACACGCACACACACGTGCGCACACGCACACACACACACACACACACACACACACACACACACACACACACACACGCCAAACCTAAGGACCTGCTCCAGCAACCCTCTGTGCAAACAACCATGACCATCCCCAGGTCACTCCACGGAAGTTCCAGCTGCACCAGAATCCACCTTGACAAAAAGAAAGTTTTTCTAGTTTTCGAGTGTGGCTGTTTTGCCTGTGTAAATGGCTGTGCATTGTGTGTGTTCCGCCCTTGGAAGCGGAAGGAAGGATCAGAGGCCCTGCCACTTGAACTAATGGAGGTGTGCTGGAAACCAAGCCTGGGTCCTGTAGAGCCAGTGCTCTTAGCCACTGCGCCACCTCTCCAGCCCCAGTTTCCTTTTTTTAATGGACTATTTCATAGAGTCAACACAAAGCAGTTAAAACATATAATTTTATCCACATGTATGTATCTGGACTTTACCCCATTGATACTGAGATCTAAGCTTCCTCCTCCTCCCCAGTCTCCTGAGATCCGGGTTTGCTGTTTGGAATGAAATGAATGGAGGTGTGCAGTCCGCTCGTCCCGCATCTGGTCACTCAGGCACCGGTGTTCGGCAGGGGCAGGACTCCGGCGCCTCCCACCATTGCGTGCTGTCTGTGCACTGCCAGCCTCTGCTATTACAAATCGTGCTGCTGTAACATTCATGGTGAGTCTTCATAAGGACACAGATTTCCTTTTTTTTTTTTTTTTCTCTCGGAGCTGAGGACCGAACCCAGGGCCTTGCACTTGCTAGGCAAGCGCTCTACCACTGAGCTAAATCCCAACCACACAGATTTCCTTTTATCCCGGGTAACTACCTATAAATGCATGTGGTAAACATACATTTACTGTTTAAGAAACTGCGGGATTATATTACAAAGTCCTCCACTTCACACTCGGGAGAGTCTTTCAGGTCCTCTTAGCACGAAGTGGTCAGGAGCCAACCCCAGCCATTGTAATTAGCATGTCCCATTGTGATGGTTAGATGAGTCGGGCTGACAGACTTCTGGGAGAGATCAGTAAAGCAGCCTCAGGCTTTTCTAGAGAAACTACATCAGGACTAATGAATAGTATAAGCCTCAACCCGGGCTGGACTCAGAGTCTGCGAGGACTGTAGGGAGGTGGGGGAAGTGCGGACCGTGAGGACTGGAGGAAGCAGGTCACAGGGCATGCTGGGGGCTTCATCCTGCCTCGCCTGGAGCTGCCTCCTGGCTGACTGGATGGGAAGGCTCCCTCAGGCCCACCATCTTGAACCCAGAATGCTGAAACCACAAGCAAACCTTCTCTTCAGCCGTTTCGTCACAGCAACATGAAAGCCGACAGCACCAGTGTCATCCTTAGCTCCGAGTCACGCTTTCTCCGAGAGGAACGTTGTTCGGCAACTTTGCATTTTATCCACAGATCTTTGTTAGACTGTTAAAATCTTTTCCTGGCATTTTAACTAGATTTCCTTCTTTATTTTTGATTTTTGAGAGTTAAAAAAAAATTCTGGATATACAAGCCTTTGATTAGATGCATGCTCGGCAAGACCCTCCTGCAGTCTGGGCACATCCGTGTGGAAGCCTGTGAGCCCTTGAGGCATCCCAGCAGTGCCTTCTAGGAAGAGTGTGGCCTTTTTATGATTCCAGTGTGCCTACTCATTCTTTTCTGTACTGGATTACAATGAACAAACAAACTTTAGCAAAACCAAAGAGAGGAAGACCTTCCCTTCTCTGTCGTCAGTTCCCGGTCTGTGTTCTTTGAACTGACTTTCTGAAAGCACGACATAACATGGTATTCTCTCAAAAGAAACCCCACCTTATTTCTGGAAATAAAGTATGGTTGAATCTTCACTCAGGGACAGCCAAGTGTTCCAGCACTGGTTCTTAAACTGCCTTTTCTGAGCTGCACTGCCTTTGAACCTTTCTCAAACATCAGTTAGGGGGGCTGGAGAAGCTCCCAGTAGCTGCCCTTGTAGAAGTTCAACAGTCACCTGATGTCTCGCAACCGTCTATATCCAGTCCCAAGGGACCCAGTGCCCTCTTCTGGACTCCACTAATGCAGCAGGCACACGGTGCACACATAGTAAAAGTAAATAGCTTTTGTTTGTTTAATTGGTGTCTACATATGGAAGGGCTAATTTTCATTTTTAGATTGTTCATCTGTTAACGGTACAAGTGTTGACACAGAGACTTCACTCTGTGACTACTGCACAGTCTAGCGAGTCTTCAGATCAGGAAGTAACTATCGGTATGCCATCTTGATTGTTTGTAGACTTCTTTAGATAGTTAAGGCTTTGGTATTTCCATACATCTTTGGAAGAACAATATCTTATTTCTTGAAAACAGCCTGCTGATATTTTGACTGGGGTTCTGTTGCAGATCTGTAGGGTCATTTTGAGAAAGTTCACACCTTAGAAATATTGAGTCTTCTGATCCTTTGTAGAGATTTTTTTTTTCATTTATATTTTCTACAGAGATGATTATGGACCTAAAAATATAGTTTTGCTTCTTTTCAGGTCTGATGCCTTTTGTTTCTTTCTTACCTAATTATGCTGTCCAGAAACGTAAATGTCCTGACCTTAGACAGAAGGCTTCCAGCCTTACACACAGCATTAGCTATGAGCTCCAGGTTTTAACTTGTATTTCCTTCACAGTGTGAGGAAACGACTCTTCTACTCCCAAGTTTATTCACTGTTTCTAACATATGCTCTTACCGTATTAGTTAAGAGAGTCATTCTATTGTTAAATTTTAGATTATAATGTGATGGACTTTTCTAATATAAAACCAATCTTTTAAGTCCATAAATCAATACTCAAGAGGCTGAAGCAAGAGGACACCAAGTTCAAGGCCAGCCCAGACCACACAGTGAGACTTTCAAGAAAAGCTAACCTTGCATTTTTGGAAGAAGCTCCATCTACCTGATTGTGGAACGGTATCTTTTCAAGTCTGACACCATTTTTAATCGCCCTAAATTTATCCTGGTTCTGTTCAGCACTATCATTTCCAAGGTCCAAATCATTTACTTGCTAAAACTCAACCCTAGACTGTTCAGCAGACAGAAAAACACAGGACAGGATAAATCCTTCAGATCCTTATGGTCCCTTCCTACTTCACAGCACCCGTCAACCTTCCCCTGCCTCTGTGAGGAGCCGACACCTGAATTCTGAGACTCACACTTGTGCTAAGTGGGTCTATCCCACCCTCTGTCCCCGGCCCAGACTCCAGCACTTTCTATCCTCCGCCCGGACAAGCCTCCGCTCCTGCAGTAGGTTCTTACAGTGTAGACACACACAGCACATACTCTGCTCTGGGGTCCTCTGAGAGCAGTGCTTCAGACTGATGTCTGTGTTGCCGTGTGGGACTGCTTTACGAGTGCTGGGGTCCTCTGCGATCAGTGAAAGTTCCCTGTTTTCAGCACAGCGCCCGACACCTTCACGCCTGCCTGCGTCGGCCAGCAGCTGTGTCTTGTGCTTCCATGTACCCGGGATTCTCTAAGGGTCCTCCTGCCCAGGCCACACAGCTCGGCCTCCGTTTTTCCCGTTGCTCAGTTGATTTTCCATTTCTGTTACCACCCAGGTGCCTGTGGCTGGTGCTGCTGTTGTCCTTCAGCTGGGACTCAGGGCCTCGTGCACAGGAGGCTGACCCCCCAGTTTCATATCTGACCTCCAACAGGAGTAAAGTCCCTTCCTCTTTCACATGCGTATGTGCATACACCACAGAGCTGATGAGTCACTCAGTCCGTGATACTCCTTAGGCGCTACAACCTTTGTGAGCATCATTCGGACCAGAGTGCCAGCACAGTCCTTCAGATTAGAGGCTCGGAGCGTCTGGCGGCTCCTACCTTACTACGATGTTGTGATTTTTGCAGTGGATCCGGGCACTTCAGAGACCCCCACACACACTGACCTAACTTACATTAAAATATTGACTATGGTTTATCTCTTGAATAGCTGTCTAACATATCTGATGCTATTACAACAGCCTGCGCAGCTGAGGGGTGGCAAAGCAGACCGTGTCGTTCCAGTAGGCTTAGTGATTCTTCTGCAGAGGCCAGCACCCTGGCCGGGAAGAGAGTGTCACAACTTCTTGCCAGCAACAAGAAAGCTCACAGTACAGAGCAGCTGGAGCAGGACGTCGGGGTACACAAGCATCCTCCAATCCATCCTCCATGGAGGACGGAGTTCATGGAGGCACAGAGAGCCACGGCTCATTAGTGGGACTTTTTCCTTAGAAGGTCATTTGGGTCCTGCCCTGTAAAGAGGCTTTACGTTAGCCGAGGAGACAGAATACAGGAAATAAGAAAATAGGAAACGGAGACAGGCGGGAGTAAAGTGACAGAATGGTGGCAGCCAGGAGCAAAGAGTACTTGTAAAGGATCTTCAATATCGGAAGTAGAAAAAAAATGAGAGCAGACATTTGGCTTGGAAATTCAAAGATTTTTTTTTTTCGTGGCTGCAGAGTTGTGGGGAAGGGAGAGTTGTGTGTAGAGAAGCGGCAGAGGGAGGAGTGAGAAAGGCTCCTTTGGTGGTCTTTGAAGGGAAGGAGGAAGGCGGAGATCCTGGCACTGAACCCGGGAACAACCACGAGGCAGCCCTGCCATGGAACTTCCTTATTGCAGCCCTGCTCTGCCCTCGACGGAGTCTCAGTCTGTACTTTACAGCGGCTTTGATTCTTCGTCACGTAAGGCTATATGCACTAGTTGAACACCATATAGAGCTACAGGGAATTCTGCAGAAGCAGTAGTCTCCCGGCCCTCAGCACAGGTCCCGCGGCTGCAGTTCCCAGGCACCAGTTAGCTTCACTGTCCCTGGTGGCCACACCCTGCACAGCCTACCCTGCTGCTTCCTAGCCTTACAGAACTGTGACGAGGGAAGACATGGCTTTCCTTTCAAATCTCCCCCACTTCTGCCCACGTCCCAGTAGACACCTACATAGCCATGGGTTTCCAGTGGCCCTGCTCACTTGTTAGCCCATGCGATTCCTGAACAGTCAGAGCTGAGGCAGGATCCCTCACTTACATTTTTGCTATCCTGGATTTAGAAATTATCTTCGGATGATGGTTGTTATATGTACCTATCAGGACTTGATCACTAATTCTCTCCTTAATATGTGTGAAATTCTTTGCAACCTGTTCAAATTAAGGCTGCCAATTTTATCTCCCAGGAACTTTTCCTCTTAAAACCTGACCAGCTTACATCTGAACTGGAGGCAGGAAGCGGCTTGCACAGAATGCAGGGACCTGAAAACAGCTCACAGTGCTGCCATTCAAAACCAACGTCGTCCTGGCGGTTTGAAAATAAGTCCAAAGAGGCTCCTGCTTTATAGATGGAAAAGCAAAGGGATAGAAAAAATGGGAGAGAAAAATAGATGGTTCTATTATATTAGCATGAGTTTTATTTAAAAGATTGCAAGCAAACAGAAAGAAGTAATCCAAGATTGATACAACTAACTTTCTCAGAATCTGCAGGCTGAAGTCTATACCTGGGCAGGCATTTCAAGTGAGATGAGCCCTGGCTACAGCTCCTGTAGAGACTACAGGGCCATGGGTGGGGAGGTGAGAGAATGGCAATAAGCTTCACTTGTAAAAGGCAGCGTGACTCACCAGCTTAGGTAAAAGAAACAACCACATGACCATGACACAGACACAGAAGAACATCTAGAAAGCTCCAGTGCCACTCATGATGACAGTCCCATCAAGCTAAAGATAGAGCAGGGCATCCTCAAGACGACAGATGTATCAACAATGAAGTCTGTGACTTACATCACAGTTGATGCTTTCTCCCCGAATACCTGGAACAAGACATGGCCGCCACCCCACCTTCGCGCTCACTATTCCAGAAACTGCAGCCAGTTACTAAGGTAACAGGGAGAAGGCAGAAAGAAGCCAGGCAGAATGGTTAAGGAGAACCCGTCTGGAGGAAATGAGAGAAACTACATTGCACTGGATAATCCAGAGCCCTGGGCTCAAGAGAAGTGGCCGTGATGAAGGTCTGAACCATCCGACTGAGTTCCAGTGTTCTCCTCTCAAAGCTGTAATCACAGGCGCTCCCCAGGAAAGAATGGCCTCGTGGTCACATCACAAGGCACACCAGGCACCTGGAGTCTAAGAGATGAGGAGGCGGGGGACTTTGCCTAAGTGTGCTAACTGGCTATTCTAAAACCAACACAAGATTAGCATCCCACAGGACGTTCATTTAGAAAATGCATCGCTCAGTACATTTAAGTAGTGACTGATCTGACGTAAATGGGATTCTTCATGTTATAGCCTCGACAGCTTTTTAAACGGCACTGACTTTGGAAAACCAGAGGTGAGCGTGCACGGAAAGGGTCGGCCACGCTCTGAGTGAGTGAAGTGCTTCCTCGTGCCGCTCTCCCCACCTGGACTGATCGGGAGAGACAGGCTGTACCCGCCAGGTGTAACTCATCATTTAGACATGTGAGGGGCACAGGAGTAAACAGCAGTGTTTCCTAAAGTCATGTACAATGCATGTCATACAGTGTTACGTGTTAAAATCTAAGAGCACTGATTTTCTTTCATTAATTTTTATGTTTGATTTTTAAGAGCAACAACGCTTATGAATTTTATAATCCAATGGATATGCAGTAAGCTGTGTCGGCTTTTCAGAAAGTTTGTTATAATAAAAATGTTAACTTCGTATTATGCTTATACTCAGTTACTGGGGACCGAGGCATGCTTGCCATGGTCCACACGTAGAAGTCAGAGGACAGCCTGCAGGAGTCAGTTCCCTCCATCTACCATGTGGGACCTGGGTATTGAACTGAGGTCACCGTGTTTGCCGGCAAGCACCTCTATCCATTGAGCCATCTTACTGGCCCTGATAATGATAATAAAAAAAAAAAATTAATGAAAATGCACCAACTTTCTTTTTGAGATACAGTACATATTATTCATCTTATAGGGTGTGTGTTTGTGGCAGGGTCTTGCTCTGTAGCCCCAGCCTGATATAAACTATAGCCCAGGCTGGCCTATAGCCATCCTCCTCCCTCAGCCTCCTCGTGCTGAGACCCAGGGCTGAGCTACCCATCCCCCACACACTTCACAGTTCCTGCCGCACACACGTTAACTGGCAGCCCTCAGCACACATGTTAACTGACAGGTCCTCAGCACACACGTTAACTGGCAGGTCCTCAGCACACACACGTTAACTGGCAGGTCAGGTCCTCAGCACACACGTTAACTGGCAGGTCCTCAGCACACACATGTTAACTGGCAGGTCCTCAGCACACATGTTAACTGGCAGGTCCTCAGCACACATGTTAACTGGCAGGTCCTCAGCACACACGTTAACTGGCAGGTCCTCAGCACACACTGACCCCAGGCGCGGCTTACCTGAAGGCCCCATAGAGCGGCCTGTACCAACAGACAAATGAACAGGGGGTAAAGAGCAAGAACCACAGGATGCTGAGTCCAAAGTCAACTGCTCTTGAGGAATCAACACAAAACCAAGCCAGGCATCCGAAGATGTTCAGGAACAGGGTTACCGCATGGACTGTGGGACAAAGCAGAGTGTTTGCATTAGTCACACAATCCATAAGGACCAGCAGTGAGAACACACTTCCTCAGAGCAAACGTTCTTCAAACACTGCTGCTTCTTACACAGGCTTTGAAGGCACGGCACACAGAGGAGCAGGTCAGACAAAAACCCTGCTGCCCATCTCCTCGTTGGCCACTGCACAGCTAAGCCCAACCCTAAGGCTTGCTTTTCTGAGAGGAAAACAGGCCATGAACTTCATGAGCCATGACCCAGGAGGGCACGTGGTGCCTGCTCAAACACAGGCAATGGACCAGGAGCTGGGGTCTCTTCAGGTTCTCATTTGCAAGGGGAGACCACGTACTAGAACTGGAATATAAGTAACACACAGCAGCGTGTCCGTGTCTGTGGCGCTCTGTGGGATTGCGTCATCCTCATGAGAGAGCCATTTTGTAACGAGGGGAAATACTTTGATAGGACTCTGGTTATTCACTTCACCCCCACTAGGCAACAACACAGGGACATTAGCCGTTGCAGGGCTTCCCTTTGCTTAAGAGAAACATGTGGCCAGCAATGGCTCTCCCTAACAAGTCACAACCCCCCCAGTGTGCCACCCAGCAATGCTGTGACGGCTGGAGAACCACACTCACCACTGTAACTGCTGTGTACACTTGTTTTAGTTTTATGCATCTAGGTGTTTGCCTGCATGGATGTATATGCACCCCGTGTGTGCAGAGCCCGCAGAGGCCAGAAGAGGGCGCTGCATCTCTCCAGAGACAGATGCTCTGAGTTACCGCGCGGCTGCTGAGGACCAGTTCTTACGCCTCTGTGAGAGCAGCAAGTGCTCCTAAGCCCTGACCATCTTCTCTACTCCACAACAGTTATAAGTGAGTCAGCAAAAATGTACCATTTTACTATGAAAAATAAATTACCATAAAATCGAAGTACTGTAAAAATGCATAGTATCAATAAAAAATATCAACCAACTATGACTTAGATTAAAAAAATAAAAGATTATTACAAACTCAGTATACATTAAAAACTAATTTTGAAATCTCTTCACAAATATAAAAAAGTGTATGGAGCAGGATAAAACCGCTCATTCTGGGTGTCCTGACGCATTCTCATCTGAACACTAAACAAATTAACTATGGCGAAAGGGCTCCAGAGTCTGAACACAAAACTACTGCAGCCTTTAAGCTTTTATGCTAAAGTCCCAGTCCCTTCCGTCACAGGAAACTGCTAATTACTCCACTCCTACTGGCAGTTTACATTCTCAGGAAAGCTGGCTTACTAATCAAATGACTCAAAATCCCTTTTCTTCAAAATAAAGAGTTCTGAGACCTTAAAAGCAGAACTGAAATTCCTGTGAAATTAGAAATTATTTTGTAGTTCTAAAGGACTTCTGGCTGTCTTAAGGTTTTTGTTTTTCTTTAATGTTAGCACATTCTAACTTAAATTTTAATCTTTAAGAGAATAACTTTTTAAACTTTTCTATTTCATTTACAGAAAATAAAGAGCATGTATGTATATATGTATGTATATACATATTTTAAAGTCCACAAAAAGATCTTCAAAGTACAGAAAATATCAATATAACCTTTTGTAATATGTTGCATTTTTTTCTAGAATGATCAGTAAATCACCAACTTGTACTTGATAAAAACCAGCCTACATAGGTTCCTAGTGACGTGGCTGTCCACCTGTGCAGGGCAGAGGTGGACAAGGGGCTCGGTACGTGTGTCCGCCATCTGTGAGGCTAATCAGTGTCTATGCTGGCGGATGCTGAGTGCAGGCCAAGCACTAAACACGTCTTTAAGCCATGTTCACAGACTTGTAAGATAAATTACACCTTTTTATGTGAGAGACTTATTCACTTTATGAGGGAATCAAAGCCAGGATCAGCGAGCCTGAATTTGCAACCACCAATACCACATGAGTCTTGAAATCCAAATCTCAAAAGAATTGGTTACCAGCAGCGTGCTCCCTTTGCTGCCTGGTGGCTGGGGTCCATCCACACTTTGCTTTTCCTTTTTTTCTTAAATTGAAAAGCACGTTTAGAAAGGTGGAGTGTCACTTCCCACAGATGACTCTAATTGCCGTGGTCCAACCGCAGCTCCCACTAAGGGGCTGTTGAAATCGCATCTTCACTGTATGCGCTAGATGGACATCACTGCTTCATCAGGCTGTGGATGGCCGACCATGGACCCTAACCCTGCACTAAGACAAGCAATCCGAATGGCTTGTTCCACAGTGATGTGCTATGGAATGTCGGACCAGTCGGACAGTGTTGAACAAGTACCCCAAAGTGTCACAGCTTTGGCTTCTCTAAGGCTGAGTGATATAATACCTGCTTAAGGATGTGGTTGGGACATGAAATCCACCTCCATCAAATGCTAGCATTCACTATGAATGAATGGGTAGCACGGCTTCAGTCAGCCCTGAACTACGCCCAGGTCGACACAGAGTACCTCACTCAAACAGTCTCTCTCTTCAAGCGTAGGTAGATTCCCGAACTGTCCCTACTTCACTCCAAGCAGTGCGTCTTTGGAACAGAACCCTAACGCGAATGTTGAGTCCTTTTTCAGAAAATGAAGCGGGGCTGAGGAAACCCGTAACTAAGTGCACTACTCCAAGATGCTCTGAAAGCTGTGCACACTCCAGACCCAACAAACCGACGGGGAGGCCATCAGCGTCAGCAGTTAGCAGTTACATCAAAATTAGCCATCTTTCCTATTCAGCCTCCATTTAGCACATCTACTGTAGAAGGTTCTTTCTGCCTCTTCATCAGGACATACAGAATTATACTCTAAATATCAAACATACAGAATACTCCTGATACCACGGCAAAATCTCAACAGAAAACTGAAAGGTTGGCAGCAACAGCCAGGTGTGGCGCTGCTCGCCTTTAACCCCAGCTCTCACGGGACAGACACTGGTGGGTTTCTATGTTCGAGGCCAACTTGGTCTAAGTAGCCAGTTCCCAGACAGCCAAGGCTACATAGAGACCCTGTCTCAAAATATAAAAAGGTAGCATCCACTGTAAATTTTGACTATGGGAACAAATGTTCTTTTGGAAACTATAAAGTAATGTCATAAACAATTGGTTTTCATATGCCAGAATGAAGAAGGAATTTGAAGGAAATCATTACATCCACTTGGAGATGCTGCACATAGAGCCTTACTATCATACAGTGAAGCTCACACACATTCTTTGGAAGGAGTGGACCTACAAATTGCGTACTGCCCTATCTGTCCGGCAGAGAGGAGCCACACTGCCGCCTTCCTCCTGTCAGACCTTGGCAAACAGGGCTGAGGCCCTTTGGAACACAAATCAGGGAACAGGCGGGAAGTCTGTGTATATGTAGCAAACCTTTAGCAGCCTGACACTCATTTCAGATTTCAGAGTTGTAATTACACTGAAAATATCATGCACATCACAGGTAAAAACATACTCTGATTTGTTGTTTAATTAAACTGTCCCATACTAAGCAATTTCAAGAATAGAAGTCTTCACGGCCACTTGAAGATGAAAGGTAAGCTATGCCCAAGGCAACTTTTAAAGTTACAGTTCACGTTACAGTATCGTCTGGTTCTTCCTGAAAGCCCACATTTAACAGAATCTAAATGGTATTCCTTGATATTAAAAAATAGGATGCATAATTTTGCCCAAGCAAGTCATGCCTAAATAACATTCTCCAAGGGAAAGGATCTCTGGGAGATCCTGCCATGTGACCGACAAGTTGCCTTTCATTCGGTCAGTGTTTGATGTGTGGGCTTTCCTCAGCCAAAAACTTGGATTGCTATCTGTTACACAATGTTTATATCTAATATACTGTCCAACTATGGAACTATGGCTATTAGGATCTACAGGAAAAGACATTTAACATGCATTTTAATATATCATTTCCTAAAAGGTGTCTATTACTAATGGAAATGTGAACTCAGAACGCGTTTATAACCTACTTTACATACGTAAATATAACTTCATACTCACACATCCATAAGTAGTACATAAGCCTCACTGTCTTCTGGAACTCTACGGGAATGTCTACAGAAAAGTCTTGATAGAAACAAGGCCCCACAGGGAAATTGCTAGGAAGAGGTGGCCAATTATTTTTTCTCCCTGTAAGTGAAAAAAAAGTTATTCCAACAAACACATTCTCTCCTTATTCTACCTCGGTTCTAAGGAAAGCACCTTGTTTTGCTGGGTGCCATATAAAACACTAACAGTGCTTCTCTCTTACAACTCTGAAAGCGAAGCTTACATTTTCAACTGTTTTTCCTCAGAAACTCTTTTTAGAATCAATGGTAAATAATTTCCCAATGTCGTATCATACCATGTCCAGCATGTTTCTGTACAAGAGAACCCAGAGACAAACCCTAGAACTGATTTATTTCAAAGTCTGGGAGCCTGGCATCTGTGGGGAGGGCCATCTAATTCTTCAGCGTCTGTTTTCCATAGGATTCTGCTCCGCTGCTCTGACTGACAGGGCAGACGAGGCCTCAGCAACCCAGGACTGACTAATGGAGCAGACGCGGACATGTCAAAGACTGAGCAGGAGGAGACGTTATCTGAGGAAACCAGAACACCATGGGAAACATAAGACTGTCTGTCATGTGGAAGAATGGGGGTTCCAGCAGCCTGAAGGCTGGAGAGACCCCAGTGAGGTGTGAGGAGGGGCTGTGTCTGAATAAACAAAGACAGACTGATGGATGGCAAGACTTGGGAAATGAGGTAAGAGAAAAACTAACCATAAAGCACAAATGCAGACAAAAATGTAAGTAAAACAACGGAGAGTCATTTTCTTTCTCTCCTCCTCCTCCTCTTCTTCCTCCTTTGTGTTTGCTTGCTTGAGTGCATTTTTGTTTTGTTTTGGTTTTTGGGTTTTTTGCTTTTTGTTTGTTTTTTGTTTTGTTTTGTTTTGTTTTGTTTTTTTGAGACAGGGTTTCCCCATGTAGCCCTGGCTTTTCTTGGAACTCCCTCTTGTAGACCAGGGCAGCCTTGAACTCACAGAGATCTGCCTGCCTCTGCTTCTGGAGTGCAGGTAAAAGTCACTTTCTAATAGTAAATATACTATATACTTTTAAAATTCAATTATATATATTTTACCTATATAATATTTTTCATAAAGAAAAATATTATTTATTATTCTCCTTACTATATATCTTCAGTTACACTAGCTGTAATATTAAAATTGGGGGACCAGGACTACAGCTGAGTGGTGAGCACTTGCCCAGCATAAGACCCTGGATTGGTCCCCAGGGAATACACATGCTACACCACACTATGTAAGATGTAGCCAAGAATAGCAATGAAGACGGAGACTCTGGAACCAGAAGCTCTCAAGCCACTGGCTGGCTGGAAACTTCAAACATGGGCAGACTGCACACCAGGTAAATGCTCGCTTTGAAAGCCAGATGACTAGAGTTCTAGCCTCGGAGTTCTCCAAGGACTCTAGTTCAATCCCAGGGAGCCACATAGTGGTGTGAGAGACCTCCAGACAACCACGGACTCCATAACACCCCACCCTACCCCCACCCCACAGCTGCCCTGCCCTCAGGGAACACCCAACCTCAGGCTGCGTTCAGAGGCCAGCCAGTCTAATCTACGTAGTGAGTTCCAGGACGGCACTGTGCGAGTGAGTGAAATCCAGTCTCAAAATATATTTTTAAAAAGTTTTTAAAAAAGAAGCGGAAACTTCATTTCTTCAGAAAGTGAATAACTGGACCACACTTCTCAGGGTGGTGCTGAAATTTTAACATGCGTTACAGGATGAAAAGAACTACAGGGTAACAACATACTGCAAAATGTAACTATTAACTGTGTCTTTGTTATGAGCTTTACTGAAACATCTTTCATATCTCAGAGAAATAATTAGTGTCAGTGAGTAGGGAGACAGCAAGGCAGGTTATCGTCTGTCTCCTGTGGAGGCGTCTGTGATGCTACAAGCAAGGCACCACCAGGTGAACACGTCCTGGGGAGGCCCAGGACCTAATCATTCTACGAGAAGGAAGAACTGCTCAGTGACACCACTGCTGTCCTTGTTTGGGGTTTGTCTGCATTCCAGCCACCCTCACAGTGTCTTCCCCGACTCTGCCTACTCTGCTGAGGCTGCTACTTCTCCCTCAGATTCTTTCAGCGTTGTCTTTGGCACTCAGAGCCTAAACAGATTTCACAGCACAGATTTACCATCCCAGCACTTTCCTGGCACTCTCTGACAAGTGCGGTCTACCTGTGAGGATACAACCAATAACCGGAACATGCCAGAGTCCAAGTGGAGCACTCAGCTACTGAGGCCCACACCCATGCTCTCAGCGGTACCTTCCTTTCTTCTGAGGAGGCCTCTTTCTCTTACCCCTCATGCTTAGCCTACACTAAGATCTTTCTTTTAAGTTCCAGCTCTTCTTTAAAGAAAGAAAAGATTCAAGAGAGCCACGTGAGAATCAAAGGCTCCCTGGCTTGGAAGGAGGCGAATGTATCAGATCTGTCTCAGTTTCTCCGAGACAAAGCCAATGCCCTTCTAATCTATCACAAGCCTGAGCTATCAGGCAAGATCAGAGAGCTGCAGGTATCAAATAAGCAATCTGCTGTGTCTGACCCCTTTGCTAGAATCAGAAAACAGGGCTGCGTTTTACCACCAAGCGAAGGACTCAGAGCAAGGACAGCCACTCAGGCCAACTCTTTGGACACTACCGTGCTGACTCAGGTTCTGCATCTCTCGCTCTCGACGATCTAACTCTGCAGCTTTTCTCTCCAGCTCCTCTTGGCGCTTGAGAAGCTCGGCTTGAGCCAAGGCATGCTCCTGAACAAAATGACCAACACACGCAGGTTAGCAGACAGCCAAGCGACCCCAACACCCGCAGGCCCACCTTACAGCACGAGAGACACCTGTGTTAAACAAGCTCTCAAAATACAGGGATTCGCTGAACTCTGCAGCTTTGGAAAATATTAGCGAGATATTTGATTCATTTTGCTCTTTTAGTTATGGAAGCCTTCAGGGTAATGCTGAGGCCGCAGGATGGAAAAAAACAAACAAAAAACCCAGCTCTCAACGAGAACAGCCAGAAATCTGGGGACAGGCAGTCAGTTCAGCAATTACAAGCGTGTGTGCTGTCCTCACGGAGAAGCCACATCCAGTTCCCAGCACCCACAGCAGGCGGCTCGCCTACAAGGCAGCCTCTGGGGCTCACACTCAGTGCACACAGCTACGTGTCACTGAAAACATAAAAACGAGCCCCTTAAGGCAGAGCAGCCTGAATGAGCGGGAGAGTGCAGGCGAGGAACAGCTGAGAATGGTGGACGGCGGGAAGGGCAACTGAATTAGCTCCAAAAGCGGGGTCAAATGATAATGTTGCAGAAATGTGAGAACAGGTTAACATATCTGAAATGTTCTGGGACGCTGAGGTGACAGGGCTGGCATCAGACACGCTGTGCTCTAACTCCCTGTCAGGGACGCCAGGGATGCCATTCGCCTGTCTCTCCTGCACAGCCGCCAGCTCCTCTCCTCACGCTGCCCATGGAGTAGCCACTAAGCTCTCACCCAGCCCAGTTACCATTCTATTACTGTCCCTGTCGTGGCCTTGTGTACTGAGACCAAAGGCAACACAGAGTTCACCGTGCGACCCGCACACCGCAATGGTGGATGAATACCGCTGTCAGTCTGCACAGTTAGCGGGCTGACCTTTGTGATCTGTGTGTAAGCCGGATGCTCCTCGGTCGGCTTCATTATTGCTGGCTGGGTGTTGGGTACGTTAGGCATTTTCACACCGCCTGGTGGAGGCTAAAAAGGTTAAAGACATTAATTACAGAACACAAAGGCCCAGCCTTAACTTACTCCACAAGCACCACAGTACTAGAGAGCAAACCCAAGCCCCGCCCACCTCCATGCCCTCTCAGGCTGCGCCGTACAGTGCTTTTGTATCATGGCTTTCTAACACACTTCTCGGTTTTACAGTGCTGAGCAGTACATCATGTGAGAAAGAGCATGGCTCCTTCTCTGCAGGAAAGCAGATGCCATCAGTCTAAGGAATTCTACAGCAGAGCAAGGTATGGGGCCATCTGCCTGTACCTGGGAGGCCAAGGCAGGAGCCCAGGAGCCCAGGAGCAGCCTGAGAACACAATGAGATGAAAGGAAGGAAGGAAGAAGGGGGGGAGGGGAGACACTCAAGCTTAGTCAACTCTGCCCTCTTAAGGAGCGCGACAACAACAGCCCTACAGTATGGGTTTGTGCTTCTCTTTGAGACAGGGTCCCTGGGCTGGACTGGAACCGGCTTTAAACTCAAAGCTCTGCCCACATTTGCCTCCCGGGTCCTGGGGTGAAAGGCGTGCACTACCTGACTCTGCCATGTTAAAAATTAAAGCCGAGCTGGGACCAGGTGTCATGGCCCATGCCTGTATTCCCAGCCCCTGAGAGAAAACTACTGCAGATTCAAGGCTGGTTTAATCTACAGAGCGAGGTCCAGCCTTGAGTGTCTCTTGAAAGAGAACAGAACAGAAACTGTATATGAAACCCCAGGACGCAAGAGAACCACAAGCGTGAGGCTAATCTGGGCTAAACGTATAACAGACCCATGAGCGAGCACAGGGACATGAGCATGGGAACAAGAGAGGACTAAGGCACGGTCAGCAGGTTGGCAGCACGCGTCAAGAAAACACAGACTCTTGCTGGAACTCCACCAGCTACAACCTTTATCAGCACTCTGCTGCCATGAATGCCAAGCAGGGCTGAGTGCAGCAGGGCGAGATGGAGGGCCGCTCACTGCTCACAAACACCAGGGATGTGCACACTCCCACATCTCTGCGCTCAGGGCTTCCTCCCATTGGCGGGTGTTAACTAAGGCTCTGCCCAGATCAGACCCAGAGCTTCTTTAACTAAAACTAAAGGATGCGGGGTTACCTCAAGCCAGGTGCATAATCACCATGACAACGGTTCCTAAATTCTCCTCCATCTTCACCTCTGACATAAGAGCAGGAAACAATATGCACTCTTGTATGTGTGTGAGTGTATATATGCAAGTGTATGGGTGCCCTGCAGGCCAGAGGTGATGCAGAGCTCTCATAAGTGCAGTTACAGCCACTGTGGCTACCACACCAGTGCTGGGATCCAAACTCTGCTCTCAGGATTGAGCAGCAAGTGCTCTTAACCGCTGACACCCTCCTCAGACCGAGACTGATATTTCAGCCACACGACAGACTTCTATCTGTAGGGAACCATAGCATACAGTGCTAGTTCAGTATTCATTTAAATAATATGCCAAACACATAGTTAAGCTAAGGAATCCTAGGAAGGCAGGAGGGAAGGAGAGCTATAAGTCCAAGAAAGAAGTGCTCTGATGGGCTGCCATTCTCCTGGTCTCTGGGATTAAAGGACACAAAGCAAGACAGTAACCTTGCAGAGAACCAGGACTCACTGAAAACAATACCCTCAGTGAATGTGGGAGAAGGAAAAAACCATACAGGATGATGGGAATATTTCCATGTACTGTCTTGATTCCTCAATACAGAAGGAGGCAGAAAAAACGTCCCTGAAAATATCTGATCATAAATCCATCAAGGGGAAAATTTGGGCCAGAATTCATACTATTCATACAAACAAAAAATTCTAGTGTAGGTTGATGTCATTATGTAGGTGAAGGCAGGCAAGATAAAATGAGGCCTATCACCAGACAAGGAGGAAAGGAGGAAGGTCCAGGTTTTAGAAGGAGAGGGAGAAGCAGGAGAGAAGGGATAGGGGAATCAGGATGGGGACAGAGAAGGACGACCCAGATCTGGGTGGTCTTAAATTGCCAAGGTAGTCGGGATGGAATTCTGTAGGCAGATTTATCTTATGTAGGTGGGTGGTTTATATCCTAATCAATTGGTTGTGAGGATGTATTGTGGAATGGGAACTTAACATATAAGTCTTATTGATAAATTACAGTTTATTGAGTCCTGATTTCACTGGGTTGTTGGGAGTGTAAGCAGAGTACATGGGCGGGAGTCTTAATAGGCCAGCCATGCTGGACTTCTAGAGCCCTGATTTTACTAGGAGGTTGGAACCAGAGAGTTCGAGGCTAGATCCAGGAGAGATACTAACCAGAGATAAATTATGGTTAGTTCCATATGGCTTACCGGTGCCAGAACTAACACTAGGGACCAGAGTGGTAAGGTGCCACGGTGGAACGGCCCACGGACCGCCTGGGTCTGAGAGTATCTGGGATCAGCGTGGAGCCACTGAGATAAATTAGTGAGAGTTCCTATGGCCTGACGGTGCCAGAACTAGCAAGAAAGTGACCCCCGGGTACTCAAGGGAACCAGTTGTGCATTATGTTCTATTTTTTTTTACTGAAACATTCTAGGATCAAATTTTTATTATAAAGGACCCCAAGCTTCCCTGGTCAATGTAAAGGAATATACCTTAAAATGAGGGTTCAGAGAATTCTCAGAGAGAGCTCTAAAAAGTAACTGAGTCATGATTTAAGTATATAAAAAAACAACCCACCCTTGGCCAAGATCAAAATTAAAACACCTGTTTAAGATCTGAATACACAGGCATAAGCAAATGCAAAATAAAGTTGTTTAATGAGGTCAGTAAAAACTCAGCTAGGACAGTGATGGTCAAACTTA
This sequence comes from Rattus rattus, assembly GCF_011064425.1. Classification (NCBI taxonomy): domain Eukaryota; kingdom Metazoa; phylum Chordata; class Mammalia; order Rodentia; family Muridae; genus Rattus; species Rattus rattus. Next base: position 202,113,138 of record NC_046156.1, on the reverse strand, counting down.
CCAAACTGGTCTTCAAATGCTTCGGGAAGCCAAACTGTCTGGAGGGATGGTGGGGGTGGGCATCAGGGGGAGCATGAGTGAATGAGTGTGGATCTGAAGGCACAGCCATCGTGATGACCCAACACCCACAGGAAGGGCAAAGCCTTCCCTGGATGAGGCCAGTGGGGTGGCAAAGCCGGAGCCAGGATTTTTCAATACTTTCAGACAGTTTATCACACTATATTTGCATGTTCTGTGGTGATTTAGAAAGCTCAACTAGAACTGACCAGTAAAAATTAAAGAATGATCATATTGTCTCATTAGACTAAGGACATTATAATAACCCTGGCCACAGAATTGCAGATCGACTGCTCTATAATGTAAAAGCTTTCTGCTCCCTGGAAACTGTAGGGACATTACAAACACAAGAACAGCACTCAAATCCCCTTCCTTCTAGGCATTTGAGATCTAGGGATTGTCTGTGCCACATAAAATTTACATCCTTCTAGGTGACAGGACCCTCTTGTGGAAGACGCTGCACACCTCGGTCACCGGGCATAACTAATCAGGCTGTGACTGGGTTGGGGCTGCCTCCCTCCCAGCCAGCTCGTGGGTGCTGCGGGAGCCACGCTGAGAGAGAAAAGCCACCATCAGCTGTACTCAGCTATGGACTCTGCTGACTGCTCAAATGAGTCCATGCAAGGCTGGGCTCATCACCTCGCTACCACAGAAGGGTAGGACTCATGAGGCTCTAGTGCTCCCAGCTGCTGGCAGGGAGGGAGGGACACAGAGATATAAACCATCACGCATGTTCCTGTAACAACCCTAGTGAAACAGCAGTCCCACACACAAGGGACATAAAGCACAAGAGTGCGATCTGGGGAAGGCACGGGGTTATTGGGATGGAGGGGAAATGAGGGGGCTGATGGGGTGGATAAGCCACGTGAAGTGCCTTGTGTTCGTATGTTATGTGCACTGCAGAATTAAATCCACTGGCATGAGCAGTCAACATAAGCGAATAAAGCTGTTTGTTTTCCTCCCCTGTGTACTTCTGTAGTTTAAACTTCTAATCCCCAAAACAGCCCATGTTCTCTCGTGCTCAGGATCTGTGGAATGTTCTCTTGTCCATTCCTGTCACATGGTTTGTCTTTGGAAATCTAGGTCTAAGCAGAGACAACCCAGGGGTTGGAAGAGAGGGAAGGAACATCTTTAACTGGCTAACATGTTGAACAACCTCCTCAGGTAATCCTTACACAAGCAAATGAGGGGAGTTTCCTGGAGCAGCTTCTATCACCAGGGAGGTGTGCCTCCCAGTGGAACAGCCCCCAAGGAATGTGGAACTTTTCAGATTTCACTCTTCAGAGGCAACAGCTGACTGTGGCTCTGCTTGCCTGGATTCCCTTGGTACTGAGGACAAGGAGAGACATATACACTAGCTAAGAACCGGGACAGACAGAATTATTTCAATCAATAACCACAGTAAAACAAGGCTATTAAAGACTAGGACAAGCATTTGGAGGAGCTACAAAGCTGCAGCGAAGAGGTGTACAGGCCAAGAGGTGCACACAGTAGGGGTGCACACAGTAGGGGTGCACAGACCAATATACAAGGCCATGTACCTTCACCCACATATTTACCAGTCACTGATTACTCCATTGGTCACATATATGTAGTGGAGCTTGTGGCTTAGTAAGGAAGACACATCATAACACAGAGCCTCTTAGGACAGCAGAACCATGGACTCATGGGTCACGGGTGCAGGCTGAGTGGAGAACGTTCTGTAGATGTGAGTCATGAAGTTGAAAAGGAAGTCTTCCTGAGGGAAGACCATTCCAAACAGAAGAAAGAGCTGTGCGAGTGGGACCGGTGTGCTGGTACTTGAAACAGACATGCAGAAAAAGATAAGGGGGCCAGGTAACTGGCTATTCTAAAGGCTCCTGATTCGTTCTGTATAAAAGACAAAAATGAAGAGGAGGAAGAGGGAAGAAGAAGGAAGGAAGAACAACAAGCAGCAGCCACAGCAGCAGCAGGTAGTAAGGGAGACTTGAGTTTCCAGTTCTACACATAAAGAGTTCTACATATAATGAACAAACTGAAATATCAGTAACGCCTCCCATACCTCGGGAAGTATGAGGATACAGAGCAAAATACTGCCCCCAAACTGGACAGAGAACAGTTCACTAGAGCACAAAAGGTGTGCGAATTCTCCATGAACGCAGCAGTGGGAAGCAGTACCAGGGCAGGCAACCTGAACTGTCAATCTCTCCACAGCACAGGGTTAAAACTGGGTAGGACCGGGAGACACAAAGTTCACAGCAAAACATTTGCCTTGCAAGCCTGAAGTTCTGAACTTGATTGCCAGAACCTTCCTTGAGAAGGTGGCCATGGTGATGTGCACTGTTATCCCAGTGCTGAGAAGCAGAGCCACGAGGATCCCTGGGACTCATGGGCCAGCCGGTCTACACCAGCGTTTAGCTCCAGGCCAGGGGTGAGATACGGAGACACACAGCATTGCTGAGGATGACCCTGAAGCTGACCGTCACATGCACGTCAAAACTCACAGGTGCATTTCAAATAATTACAGGACCCCTTTAACATGTTTTCATTCTACCCTCTACCGAGAGGAGGAGGCAGCTGGCTCTGGAACACGCTAAAGAACTCTAAGTCATCTCACAGAAACTGACCCCAGGAAAGAAAGCCTGACTGGTGTCCAATGTGCTGATGTTTAACCAGGATGGGAGCTCCTCCTCTTGCTGCAGCCACTGTGTCCCATGTAAAGAAAACACTTGGGAGCACAGGTGAAGTTCACAGTTTATAACTCGATGAGACAGAGAACCCCAGTTGCTTACACCATGTAACCGAAGGCCCATTACCAGCATTTCCGAGTATATCATGCCTACCTGTCAAGAAAATAAGAGGGATTCTAAAGAGCAAAAGTCAACCTGAGAAGACACCAGGCCAGACCATCTAGTGGTGTTAGATTTATCGGGAAAGGAATTTAAATAATTCTGCAGTCTCGAGTAAGTAGACGGAGTTCCTAAGAGCTAAAAGGAATGCTTGCCTCAAATCCATAAAGAACACCCGTGATGGGTTTACTAGTAAACTAGATAAGGAGTAAGTCTCTGAGATTAAGGACTGAGAAACCTAAGAGGAGAGAGGAGGGAAGACGGCGTGTAACAACTGCAGACCAGCAGAGAATTCGATGTACAATGAACACACCAGAGTAAGAGGCAAAGGTGATGGGGCCTTTAAAGAAAAGAAAAAAAAAGTCAATGTCTCCAAGGTAATGTCAGGCATCATACCAGAGATCCAGGGAGCTCATAGAACACTGAGAAAAATAATAAAATAAAGCCCTACATATACTATTCAAACTACCAAAGGAAAGAAGGAAGGACAGACAGACAACAGCCTGAAAGCCAGAGCGGGACAAAACCCAACTTCCTCCCAGCTTCCTCGAGATTAGCAAAGGCAACTGTATCTTGGAGGCATACGGTGACTCCACTACTAAATCACCTGTTGAGCTGGTGTCCAGCAGTGGTGGTGACACCTGTAATCCCAACACTCAGAAGGCAGGGCAGACAGATCTCTGCGTTCCAGGACATCCGAGGCTACACAGAGAAGCCCTGTCTGTGTTGGGGGTGGGGGTGGCACTTACAGTGGCTCACAACTATCTCTAACTCCAGTTCTGGTTCCAGAGGATCTGATGCCTTCTATTGGGCACCTGCAAGTACTGGCATGCACCTGGTACACAAAAACATAGAAATTTAAATATATATGTGTGTATGTGTGTGTGTGTATACATACATACATATATGTATTATATATGACTTCTCAGAGGCCAGACAAAAAGAAAGTGAAGTCAAAAATAATGAATTCAGGAGAAAATAAAGCCACCAGCCTAGACTTATGTATCCTTGAAACTATGCGAAGGTGAAGAATATAAGGAATTCTAGCACTGAACAAGGTGCTCGCAGATTTGCCTCTGAAAAGAAGGAAAAGAACATGGGTCAGAATCTATGAAAAAGGAAGATCTGAGGAGAGGATGTAAGGGAAAACAAAACCTGTTTTTCACATCTTCAACTGAATAGCAGGGTACTGGGCCTGAAATGCCACCGCAGCGTCTCACTAGGGCCACACACACACACACACACACACACACACACACACACACACACACACACCCCTCACGATGCCTGTGCTCACATGCACACATAAATGACTGAGATGAAGGACAGAAAGGACACGAGGCTGGGGGACCCCGGGTCCTGTTATTATAGGGTATTCACACTCGAAGAGGCACAGGGCTAATTTGTGTGCACTTGGATTTACGTGGATTTGCAACTCTAAAAGGTAAAAAGAAGAAACATAACTCATGTGTTAAAGAAAACAGGTACATACAAGATGCTGAGTAAGAACCCAAAAATCAGACAAAAACAGGGGAACAGACAGAACACAGTGTACATACGGGACACATCAATCCAACTACATAATTTCTTTGAATGTCAATGGCTTACATGCACCAAGGGAAACAGATTTTTCAAAGTGGATTAAAAATCTAATAACATCATTACTACCACCCTCCTGTAAGATGAAAACACAAAAGAGCTGACTTCAAAAGCCAAGGAAACCAATGGCAGTCGGTTTAAAGGATTAACTCTCTGGAAATCCCAAGAAGAGCAAACCATCACTGTAGCTGAACCACCACAGAGCTCCCTAAGCTTCCGAACTGGGAACTGGGAGGAGGAGGACGCTCTCTGCACCCCTGGTGATGAAGGGACAGTGCCAGGGAGCTAAGCTTCGTACACGCTGTGGTGCTAGCCCACTGAAGAGGAGCCCCACAGTCATTAGCCACAGCGAGAAAACAAACCCTCCGGGCAGCAGGGAAGAGGACCACCAGGCCACACAACTCTGGGGATGACTGGATCCACACTGGGTACCACAGAGGCAAGGGGTGGCTCGCCCAAGCAGATGAGCAGAAGCAACTCCCTAGGACAAGAACTCTTTTCTCTATCCAAGTTCCTCTGCATAGACACACCAGACATATGTCAGCATAATCTGTGAACACACACACACACACACACACACACACACACACACACACACACACACACACGTTGACATGAACCCTACCCCTGGCTCACTGACTCTAAGTTCAGGGAGCAGCATCTTTAAGAGCTGCCAGGACACAGGAAGGGAGGCTGCCACACAAAGGGCAGCCTGCAGGGCAGCCCAAGGTTGGTCAGGACACTGCACAGTTCAGCCAAGCTCAGAATCAGCAGGAGGAAGGAAACAGGGAAAACCAAATCAGTAAATATAGTAGGAAAACTACAGATATAATTAATTAAGCTAAGAAAATAAGCAGGGTTGATCATCCTTAAGTGGACAAAAAACCACTGCTCAAAACTTTAAAAATGGAAATAAAATTACCACTACCACAAAATGCCAGAAAACTAGGAGAATCATAAGGGACTCTTATAAACAAATCTACTTAGACAATATTGGCTCGGCGAGGGGGAAGGACAGACTCCTTCTAGAGCAACAGAGTGACTAAGACTGAGTCAGAGTGACTGGACAATGACAATGGAGAAATACTCAAAACCGGGCCAGCAAGGAGCAGCACAGAGCCAAAGATTCCACACCCGTGTTCCACCAAGCACTGGCAGAGTTGAAGCCATCTTCCGCTCTGTGTCTCTTTTGTTTGAAGACATAGTCTCTCTGTATTTCCCAGGCCCTTACTAACTCCTGACCCTTCTCTACCAGAGTGCGCCACCGAGCCCAGCGACTGTTGGTGTTTCTTGAATTTTTCACAAAATAGAACTAAAGGGAATATTTACATACGTATTTTATGAAGTTAATTAATTAATCAGCTTTAACACCTAAGACACCTTAAGACAAGAAAAGACTAGGTCAGGGGCCCAGTCTTAGTTGTCCTGTTGCTGTGGGGAGGAAAGGGTTTACTCAGCTGACAGTTTGTAGACCATCATCCAGGACATCAGGGCAGGAACCCAAGGCAGGAGCTGATGCAGAAGGCAGAGAGGGTGCTGCTTCCTGGCTTGCTCAGCCTGCTTTCTTAAACAGTTCAGGATCACCAACCAGGGGTGGCTCCACCTACAATGCGCTGGACCCTCCCCCATCGATCACCAAGTAAGAAAGCGCTTTAATAAAGGAATCCTAACTCAGTTCCCACCACTTGCTGAGCAGCTGATGACCACCTGAGACACCAGCTCTAGGGGAACAGACACCTTCTTCCTTCTCTTCCAAAGACTGCTCTCACATGTAAACATGCACACACACATACCACACAACACACACAACATACACACAAAACAACCCACAACACACACACAACATGCAATACACACAATACCCAACATGCACAGCACAACACAAAACAAACAATATACAACACAAACACAAGAACACAAAGTACAAACATACAACACAACAGGCACAAGAACATAAACAATACACACAACACCCAAAACACAACATACAACTCAAAAAAATCACAACACAGCAGCACAACACACACAAATCTTTTTTTAAAAAGCTAAAGAAAACAAAACTTCAGGCCAACTTCTCTAAGGAGAGTTTATGTAAAACCCTCATAGGGCACAGCAGACAAAGTTCAACAACATTTTTAAAGCAACTTCCCCTCCGGACAAGGTTGGCTAGGCGCAGTCCGCTAAATCCCAAATATCACCTGGCTTGGTATTGGTCACTGACATCGATCCTCTTCTGTGAGAGAATCCACGACCTCAGGCGTGTGACATCCTCCCAGGACCATAAAGGACAGTAGGACCTGGGTTCTGTTCCCAGCAACCACATGGTGGCTCACAACCAATTTGTAACTCTAATTCCAGAGGACCTGATGAAAGTAATTTTATTTATTTTTTTTTTTAAGAAAGAAAATAAGAGGGGTTGGGGATTTAGCTCAGCGGTAGAGCGCTTGCCTAGCAAGTGCAAGGCCCTGGGTTCGGTCCCCAGCTCCGAAAAAAAAAAAAAAAAAAGAAAAAAAAAGAAAGAAAATAAGATAACCTCCAGGTGAATACAAAGGTAAGATATGTAACATTCCTCAACATTTTGTATTGGCAGATCCTTGACAGCAAAGTCTAATAAAGACTCAGTGGCAAATGAAATTATAAACAAATTTTATTCTATGTAAATATCTAAGTAAAATACTAGTCAACTGAGAAAAAAACCACACATCGTAACCATGTGGATTTGTCCCTAACCCACTAAGGCTGCCTCACTACATAAACAGTCATTATGACACACTGTGTCCGCAAAATAGGAGAACAAGCACATGATCATCTAAGCTGACAGGACAGAAAGTTGACAGAAACCTAACTTCACAGCAAAGCTCCCCATAGTTTGCTTCTCCTGAAGGACATTCCCTCGACACACACAGGACTATTTGTGAACCCCCACAGCAACCACAGGGAAGCTAAAGGCTTCTCCATCAGAGCCCAGGGCAAGACGAGGAGGCCCAACTCTTGCTGTTTCTGTCGCTTAGTAACAGAGGTAAAAGAAAGCCACTGGGCCCGAGAGGGAGGGAGGGAGGGAGGGAGGGAAAGGAGGGAGGGGAGGGAGGCGAAGGACGGGGAGGGAGAGGGGGAGAGGAGGTCCAGATCCAAAATGTAAAATTACCTCTTTATACACATAGCAAGATTCTGTATGTTGAAGCCACTCTAGAATATTAGAACCAGGAGATGAATGTAGTAAGATTGAGTGTTCAATGCCAACAAAGCTTGACCATTTGTACAACCTAACTGAAGAGAAATCAAGAACTGTTTCCATTTTAATAGAATTAAAAAACTAAAATATCTAGGAGCAAACTGACTTTGAAAGGTGAAGGTGTGACTGGTGGGAACTCGTTCAGTCATTCGACCCAGTGGTGCCAGAGGTGGGATGGCAGAAAATGGGCTTCAAAGACTTGACCAACCCTCCCTGTCACCTCCCAGCTGTGAGGTGAGTGGCTTTGCTCACCCCAAGGTCCCAGCATGATACACTGCCTTATCACAGGCCCAAGGCAAGAGTCAACCATCTACTGCTGATCCTCTAAGACTAGGAGAAGAGTATCCTGTACACAGATCATCTCAGGTATTCGTTAAAGTGGCAAAAACTACACGACACCAATTTAAAAAAAAAAAAAAAAAGGAAGAAAACAAAGGGAAAGATGGCCATGGGTCCTAATAATATTGCTGCAGTGCTCATCTGACCAAAGCAGCACATAGTCCATGTAAGCCCAATATAATCCCACTGACATTCTTCACAGACGTGGGGGAACCCTAACCTCCATACAAAACTACAAAACCCCTCAGTAGTCAATAAATTATGAAAAACTTGGTACCATCCTATTTCTTGATTTGAAATTAAATTACAAAGGTATAGAAATCAAAATAGCATGACTGTCACACAAATGTACAACAAAGAGGACAGAAAGGAGGGTAGGACAAACATAAATCTAAGTATGCATGGTCAGCTAGTGTGAGGGGGGCGGGGGCTGGCATCAGCAGACACTGCTGTGCTCACTTCTCCCTACACACGGGTCCTGCCATCCAGACTCAAACTCTCTGCTGCGTCACTCCACACCCTCAGTGGCTTCCGGAACGGCCACTGAAAGAAAGTGAAGACAGCTTGTTCAACAAGTGTTCTGGAGAAAGTATTTCCACATGGAAAAATACAGCATGAGCTATCTCCCACCACACGCAGCATCTTACATCAACTCGAGATGCACAAGGCACTCAGACCTGAAGTCAGAGACCACAGAACTAGCAGAAAGCACAAGAGGAAACTCCTGGACGGTGGCCTTGGTAACAACTGTCTCATCCATCACAGCAGAGCTCAAACCAGAAAGGCAAGGTCAAATACATGGGTCTGTATGAGGTCAATAATAATCAAGGTCAAATACAGGGGTCTGTATGAGGTCAATAACAATCAAGATTAAATACAGGGGTTAAGGTGACCACCGAGACGGAGTGGCAGCTGCCAATGTGGAAAGACATACTTGTATTATACTATCTGATAAGAGGTTAATATCCAAATGTAACTAGTAGGAAAACAAACAGCTTAGTTTAAAAGAGTAAAAGACCTGAGCAGGTATTTCACCAAAAAAGAAGTAAGTGATCACCAGGAATATGAAAAGATTCAACATATTTATCAGCAGAGAAATGCAGATCAAAACCACAGGAAGATACCACAGGAGGATTCCACCACAGGAGGATACCACAAGATACCATCACAGGAGGATACCACCACAGGAGGATACCACAGGAGACTACCACAGGAGACTACCACAGGAGGATACCACCACAGGAAGATACCACCACATGAGGATACCACCACAGGAGGATACCACAGGAAGATACCACCACAGGAGGATACCACCACAGGAGGATACCACCACAGGAGGATACCACAGGGAGATACCCCTTCATAACTGCCAGGATGACTGTTATCCAAAACTCAGAAAGACAAAAGGGGATCACCACCACTGTTGGTGTGGATGGGACATCCATTATGAAAAGGAACACAGACGCTCCCGAGGGAATGCAACACAGAATTAGCAATGTAGAGTTCATCTCTACACAAGCTATGTGTAGATCAAAGCTTGGTATTATATCTAGTACACACATACAATTATAATATACCTTGAAAAGATACCAGAGCTACTATGTGGGTAGGCAATCCCTCTTCAAGTACAGCCAGCAAGAAATACAACCACTGCACAGTATCTGCACCCCGTGCCCTGCACAGCATTACTAACAGCATGAATGTGGCAGGTGAAACTGTGTCACCAGACAAAGACTAGGAGAGTTGAATGGATTGGGAAACCCCAGTATTATCCTATCTGAGACCAGTAGGAGCTTCATCTGCTCCCGCCCTGTTCCTGTCCTGGAGCAGCACGTGACCACCACACCCCATGTGAATTTTGTGACCACTAGTCATGTAGTCATGCCAACGAGTCATCTAGATGGGCCAGCCCCAAGGGTTTAGCCAATAAGCTTTCCTTTCCGGACACTCCTCTCTGCAAAGGGTTTTTAATCTTTGGTCCACCCTGAGTAAGTTGTATGCACCCATTTCCCACAATGAACAATGAATAAACAGCTTGGACAAGCAAGGACTGTCTCTCATCAAGAACCACACGGCTCGGGTCCTGACTCCTCCAGCTTCTTCTGGGGTTAGGAACACCAACCAGCCTTGGCCTCGGCCTGCATCATTGCTCACCTGGGCTGGGGGCTGCGTCTTAGATGGAGTTCTCCCACCCCTGAGCAGTGCATCAGCACTTCCCACAAGCACGGCACCCAACAGCAATGGCGGAGTAGGGGGAAATGCAGCCTAGCCCACTGCGTTTTGCCTGGAGTTCACGAAGCCCAGCTCTGAGAGGGAAACACACATGAATGGATAAAGTAGCCATCTGCCACACTAATGGGTCCAGCGGACACTGTGCTAAGTGAAATACACCAGACACAGGAAGAAAACAATTGCATGACCTCATTTACATGTGAAATCTAAAAAGAAGGTTCACAGAGCATACAAAACGGTGATGACAGGAGATGAGGAGGGACTGGAGCAGGAAAGGGGCAGGCGAAGGCCAGAAAATACAAATTTATAGGGCAAGCAAGTCTCCCGCAGTGACGTGCATGAAGACGCAGGTGATGGAGTCAAACTGCACAGGAAATGTGTGCTGAGTAGCTTTTAGCTGCTACCAAAAAAAAAAAAAAGCAACTGTATGAACTGATAGTAAGATAGTAATGTAAATTCACCATCTATATATATTTCATTAAATCATATTGCAATCCTTAAATATATACACTAAAAAGTTAAATTAGGCATACAGCTACTGTGTGATCTGGCAATCACACTCCCTGATACTTACCCAAACGAGCTGAAAGCTTATGCTCACAGTTAAGACCTCACAGATATTTTTAGCACCTTTATTCATCACAGTAGGGCACTGGAAGTAAAAGCACACTTCCTTCAGTAGGTGACCGGATCCAAAGCAGAGCAGACCCAAGGCGTAGACTATTATGCAGTGCTAAAAAGAAGTGAGCCGTCAAGCTATGAAAGACATGGTGCACACACAGGTAAGGAAGTCAGCGAGAGGAGGCAGATCGTGCACCGTGCCATGGTGAGATGACTGAGGGGTAAGGTGAGCCTACAGAAATGGAGACAAACAGAGACCCCAACACCAGGGGCTGCTGCTGAGGCTGTAACCTGTTCAACCCCAGCAGGAACGACCTGGGCTGCGTTACTGTGTGTCAGCAACGGCTCATACGTGTGACAAACTGTCAATCTAGAGGTAGAGTGAAACAGTAGACTGGGGGCTAGTGAGGGGCAGGAGCAGGTGGGAATCTGCACTCTCCTCTCGGAGGGGACACTGCTCTACAAAAACAAAACCTCTTTCAAAAAATAGAAGTGAAGCAGGGTTCAAGAGAAGCTCATCAGTACAGAGAACAGTTCAGTTCTCAGCACTCACAGCTCCACAGATCTGGCCTCCATAGGTGCACGCGTGTGCATATGTGCATACACACACACACACACACACAAACACACACACATTATGAAAAAATATAATGCTCATGTGCTCATGAGAGTTCCTGAGCAGGAGACTGAAGCAACGGATTAACTTCTTTTTTTAATTTTTTGAGACAGGGTTTCTCTGTTAGCCCAGGCTGTACTAGACTTGATTTGTAGACCAGGCTGGCCTTGAACTCAGAGATCCACCTGCCTCTGCCTGTGCTGGGACTAAAGGCGCGTGCCACCGCCTGGCCAGCCAACGCCTTTTGCTTAAGGGTTGAAAACAGACTGAAAACAACAAAAGGGGACAGTGAGCTGAGGGTTCTGTGGAAGTAGGAGAATGGGGACGGTTTCTAATCACTGCCTAGAGTGCAGCCTCAAGACAACCCGGACTTTAATGAGGAGAGAACAGGAAGTGAAGGAAACCAGAGAGCGAACAGTGAGACGGACACACTGGAGGTCCCAGAGGCCCGGAAGATGTCCCAACACATCTGAAAGACTGAAAGGCAGGAGGCAGTAGTCACAGAAGCATGGACTTCAGCCACAGAGGAGGAAATCCTAGGATGAAGGGAGCAGTAGGCTAAAACTGCTGTCCTACAGAAGAGTCTACAGCCCTCCTCCAGGGCTGCCTGCCTGCTCTTGCTGTAAGGCACTATCCTGCCAGCAACACTGCCTGTATCCACAGGAGCCCATGGCGACTAGTCCTGTGAATTACTGGCATTCCTCATAGAAGGGGTGGGAATGGACGTTAGGGCCTTCTGATATTCCACCGTTCCCCTCAGCCGTCTGTGTGCAGTTTGACTCTAACTGCATGTGGCAGGAGTCTTGGGGAGGGGGTAGGGTATATAGACTGGGGAGACTAGAGCAGCAGGTTGTCATTGGCTTTGGTTTGTCATTAGGACCTTAGGAGGGGGTAAAGATTCACCCCCCCCAAAGAAGGAACATTAGTAACAGCTAGTTTATAGCTTTCTCATATCCATGACTGTAAAAGTTCATGTAACCTCCTGCATATATAACATGTCACTTGGGGAAATTTAAATTCATGTTTTCAGGCCATATTTATTATTTGGCTTAAAATAAACCACTTTTATTTGCCTTTAAAATAATCCTATTATAAGTGGCATATACATTTAATTCCAGCACTCAGGAGGCAAAGGCAGGCAAGACCTGTGAGTTCAAGGTCAGGCTGGTCTACACAGTGAGTTCAAGGCAGCCAGGGCTATATGGTGAGACCCTGTCTTGGGGGAGTAGAGAGAAACACAACTTTATGATGCTGGGATACAGCGCAATGGTAGAGTATATAATTAACCTGATCAAGCCCCTACATTCAGTTCCTTGTACCAAATAAATGTTCACACAAAATTTTAAAACTAAGTAATTATGAAACAGATGGTGACTATAATAAAGAAGTCTGGGATGGGACGATGGAAAGAGCTGCAGAAGTCAATGTAAAGGGTCAAGGAAATAAGACATGAGAGTTTGAAAAAAATGATCCGAAACAGCAAAATAGGAGGAATGCGTTAGAAACACTAAGTGCTGGTGAATCAAGACACCAGAGGTGGTTAGATGTTAGTGACAGTGGCTGCTGGCTCCTGATTAAAATCTAATGAGATACAAAGTTGGGGAATTTTCAGAATCATGGGAAACACAAATGACTTCCACTTCTCTTTCATGCCTGGTTTAAAGCTGTGAGACAAAAGTCAACTGCTTTCTTAAAAGGCTGCGAAGAAGGAGAACTCTATGGCCTCAATGACTTGTCAGCCCAAAAGGCCAATGTTGAAAGCTAATCCTCAATAGTTTTAGCAGGTGAGATATTTGGAAGATGATGTGATTGTTAGGGAGAAACACCTATAAATCCAATCTGGGTCCCTTAAAAAGGAGGTAGGGGTGGGGCTGAGGTGGGGGCAGGTCTCTTCCACCACATGAGGGCACAGCAAGAAATGGCACTCAGGCCCCTGAAAGACACCCTGGTCAGCTACTGAACCTGCCTGCATATGCACCTTGGGATCTGCAGCCCCCAGAACTGTGAGCCATCAATTCCCGCTGTCTATAAATTACCCAGCGTAAGGCTTTCACCAAACCTGCACATAGTATAATACACCACCCTCACAGCATGGTGTTTCCACAGCACAATGAAGAAAAGGCACTCAGAAGAGAATGAAGGGCTTGAAGACGGACTGACTCCTGTAGGACTGGACAGAGTTGAAAGAGTTACACACACAAGGGAGACAGGCTGAAGACTACACAGACACTGTGAGGCATCAACAGCAGCTGAGGAGAACCAGCCCTGGACACAGGCCTGAGGACGACGGTCTTGGCAGACTCAGGCAGGTGCTGCAAGGGCAGGCCAGGGGACATCTCCTAGAGGTCTCTACTTTGACCCTTCTCAAAACTGAGGTGAACAGCCGGGAGGGATGCAGCTGGAGTCCTAACGTACTATCTGATTCCCAGTGTGGTACTCAGCTCTAAAGTGAGCCTCCTGATTCTCCCCCATGGTGCTCACGTCGTTGGTAGAATCCTCCTCCTGAAAGCACTGTGGGGCTTTTACCAAGCTTCTGACCAGCCAGATACTGAAGCACAGTGACGGGGACAGACCACCACCCCTCCGGACTCTACTACACTCTTTAAGAATGTGTCCTAGCAGACTGGACTAAGAGGCTCCATGGATAGACAAAATGGTTATGTTGGGAGATCCATGTATCCCTGGGAACTGCAGGGGTATCTGTGCCCCAGTGGAAAGCAGCCATTAACACCCTGAAAACTGCTAAGACTCTCTGTCGTACACCGAGCAGGATCTTGGCCAGGAAGCTCAAGGAGGCAGAGATTCCTCCTAGTCAAAGCCCAGATAAGAACAGAACACAGGAGGCCACAGAGATGGCTGGCAGTTAAGAATATGGCTCTTCACGAGGATATAAAGTTGGATCCCGGCACCCACATAGCAGCTCACAACATCCTATAACTCCACTCAAAAAGACCTGATGCCCCTCTCGGGCATCTGTGGGCACCGCACTCGCATGCGCATACCCACACAGACATATAATTAAAAACAAATCTCTAAAAAAAATACAAGGACAATACCTTCAACACAGCTTTTGCGTGGCTAAAGAGTTAGCTCTGTGGAGCCCAAACTTCTGACCCACGCTACCGAGTCTGTAGTAGTTTGTCAAATAGCAAACCTGCATAGATTGCTGTCTTGACCCACTGAAGGCGAGGATAGCCTAGGAGACCCAGGCATTATGATCACACAGTCTCTTGACTCCCTCACAACAATGGAAGGCCAAGTCAGGGGGTCTCAGAGAGGTTTGGTTTGTAGGGAGATAGATGGCTTTGGCTAAAGCAAACAGCACACTAGACTAGGACGAAGGCAGACCTAGATGGGCAACCTGGCACACGCTGGGCTTCCTCCTCAGTTTTTCTATAAACCAAAAAAAAGTGCTATATGAGATAGGCTAAGTTCAAGTGAGCTGGCCCCCATGCCAAACTGCTAGGTGTGGAATATATAATCACTTCTAAGGAAAGTAGGTAAGTTCATCTGATCTCTAAAATAATTCCCTAACAGCACACAAAAAGTAGTCTGAAGACAGACTGGAGGCCGTGTATCTCTGGAAGGCCACCACTGTGCCGTTCTGCGAGTTTCTGAACTAGGACAGCTTGGTTTCAGTTGAAAGGACAGACAGGTAAAGCCGTTCAGGGAGTGAGGATGTGGCCACTGATTAGACACAGGAAAGAAGCTACTTGAGCCCAAGAACATTTGTGCTTTTAGCCACTGGGACACTAGGAGAACAGAAGCACAGTGTCATTTAATAAACCGGGGAGACAAAGACTGGCTCTAGAGGAGAAAGGTGATGAGCTCCCAGAATACCAAACCGGGGAGCTGCAGAGGGAGAAGGACGAGCACAGCAGGAGGCAGAGACGTTAAAGTGCAGAGGGCACTCACTGCTCTGCAATCACAGTCAGTCCTGCAGCCAAGAGCTTCATCCTGCACTGACAGGAGACGACAGGAAAACTATTCACCACAATGCTTTCCTCCCCGTCTCCCTGTGAGACATGAATAACCCCAAAGGAGTTCAGAGGCGTGCCTGAAGTGACCCACTAGTCAGCAGTCAGAGCTGGGCTAAAACGCAGGTCTTCAGGCCCTCCATGGCCTGCATGGCCTGTGTGGTGGATGTTAGTGGCAGCTCTTTCTTAGACAAGCCACTTATTTATGTCCCTTCCGGTTAGAGATGACCACCTCGCAATCTCCTCCTCATGGTTCTTTCTCCTGGAAGGTACAGACTGTGAGGGAAATCGCACAGGGTACAAGGAACAAAGCAGAAAAGAAGGCAGACCAATCCTCTGCAAGGAATGGCAGCAAGTGAGGCCCCGAGTGTCTCCAAGGACTTTTACCCCGAGCACCGCATTCCAGCCCCATGTGTCCCCAGTCTTTACCTTTCAATATCTATCAGAAAACCTGTCAAAGGCCACAAGCACCCTAAGAGAATGTAAACCATTACCAGGCTAAAGGGAAGTGTTCCTGATCAGTTCTCAGGGATAAATCATTGCTCTAGCAACTCAGAAGGTAGACCAGGGGACCTACCTAGCATATGCCGTGTATGTACATGACTCAATTCAGACAAGGCCCACTTCAAGTGCGCAGTAGTTCCCCACATCGGCAGACACTTTGTCTATGTTACACGGCATCTTGTGAAAACACTTGACTTTATAACTTTGTGAATCAAAAATTATAAAAGTAGTCAACTTTTCATTCCATAGTCTTTAACTACCTGAAGTTTTCTTTCAACGACAAAAAATTACGTATTGTAAGTCTTCTTTTGAGATTACAATTACATCATTTCCCCTTCCGTTTCCTCCCTCCAAATCCTCCCATATACTCTTCCTTGATCTCTTTCAAAGACATGGCCAAAGTGCTGGCTTATATGACAGTATTGCAGAAATTAAAGTCATCAAAGGGGAGGGGGTCTCAATTAAGAAAACTGCTTCAGCATGGAAGGTGGTGGGACACACTTTTAATCCCAGAATCCAGGAAGCAGACAGATCTCTGTGAGTTCAAGACCAGCCAGGTCTACAGAGTGAGTAAGAGGACTGACTATACAGAGAAACCCAGCCTCAAAAAACCAAAAATATGGTTGGTAGGTAGGTAGGCAGGTAGGCAGGTATACAGAGAGAGAGAGAGAGAGAGAGAGAGAGAGAGAGAGAGAGAGAGAGAGAGAGAGAGAGAGAGAGAGAGAGAGAGAGAGAGAGAGAGAAGAGGGGATGACTCCACAAGATGAGGTTATAATTAGTCTGTAGGGAATTTCCTTGATAAGTAATTGATGTTTGAGGCCCAAGCCCATTGTGGGTGACACCATCCTTGGGTTGGGAGTCCTGGGTTCTATGAGCAGACTCAGCCAGCCATGGGGAATGTGGTGGACTGAATAGATATGGCCCCATAAATTCATGTGTTTGACTGCTAGGCCTAAAGGGAGAGGTGTGGCCATGTTGGAAGAAGTGTGCCCCTGTGGCGGCAGGCTTTGAGGTTTCCTGTGCTCAAGCTTTGTCCAGTGTAGCACACAGCCCCCTTCTGATGCCTGGGGACTAAGACGTAAAAGTCATCTGCTTCTCCAGCACCACGTCTGCCTGGATGCTGCCATACTTCCCACCACAGTGGTATTGGACTGAACCTCTGAACCTGTAAACCAGCCCCAATCAAATGTTTCCCTTTATAGGAGTTGCCTTGGTCATTTTGTCTCTTCACAGCAGTAAAACCCTAACTATGACAGGGAGCAAGTCAGTAAGCGGCACTTCTCCATGGCCTCAGTATAGTTAGTTCCTAACCGGTATGAATTCCCTCCCAGCTGTCCTCAGTGATGAACAGTAATGAGGGCATGAAAGGCAAAAGCCCTGTCCTCCCCGAGTTGCTTCAATCATGATGCTTCAGTAACAGTAACTCTAAGGCGGCCTCTTTTTTCATTACTTGCTGCTACATGCATATATGTATATACATATATATTCCTAAATACAGCCTCCTTAGTCTGTATACTGTTCCATTTATGTATGTTTGCAGGGTTGACCATCTGGTGTTGGATAACCAGTTGGAATGCTCTTCTCTGTGGAAGATCATTTCTCCCACTCTGAGCATCCCTTAGTTGCCTGTAGCTCTCTGTATAGGGTTGAGACCTCCTGGCTTTCAACTCTCCACTTTGGCACTCTACTGTGGCTATCCTTGTTTAAGCAGCCATGTTAGTAAGACTTATTCCTAGAAGACACGATTTCACACCAAACTCCCGGATCTTACGAGCTTTCCACTGAAATGTTCCCTGAGCCTTAGGTGTGGGAGGGAGTCATTTTGTGGATGTATCCATCGGAACTGGGTTTCACAGAACACAGTCTCATTGTGTATCTCTAGCTGGTCTTCACCCCCTACATAGACAGACTGGTCTTGAACTCACAAAGATTCACTAGCCTCTGCCTTCTGAGTGCTGGTATTAAAGGCACGTACCAACCACACCTGATTGAAATCTTTAAGATTTATTTTTTTATGTCTATGAGTGTTTTTGTGCGTGTGTGTGTGTGTGTGTGTGTGTGTGTGTGTGTGTGTGTGTGTGTACACACCGTGAGACTGCTGCCCATGGCAGCCAGAAGGAAGCATCAGATTCCTGGGAATTGGAGTTACAGACGGTTGTTAGCTACCATGCAGGTGTTGGGAACTGAGTCCACGTCTTCTGTAAGAGCAGCCAGTGTTCCTAAAGGCCGAGCCAGCTTCCTAGCTGGGAAACCCTACTTTTAATAAAGTAATGTGATCTTTTTCAATCTCAGCAATCCTGCTGTAGGATCTGCCTGCTTGACCGAAAGTAACTCATCCTATCCTTATACAACAATCTAGAAGCTGCCATGTCATAGAAATCTTCTAAAACAAATAAAAAGACGCCAATCAACTAAAACAGTATTGGACTAAAATCAAACACATCATTTAATTCAATTAATCAAGGAATTTTAGGGGGCTGGAGAGAGCTCGGAAAGGGCACTTGCAGCTCTTGCAAAGGACCCAGGCTTGGTTTCTAGCACCCACTGAACAGCTCACAACTAGCAATGAACTCTCAGGGGGATCCAGGGCCCTCTTCTGACCTCCACCAGCACTGCAGGCAAAACATCTACACACATGAAATAAAACATATCTTAAAAAGTAAAAATGCAGCACAAGCTTCACCAGGTTCTTGGACAACAATCATGTTGTGTTCCTGGTACTGGTGTAGTGGGCCTGCTCGGAAAACTCACAGCGGCTTACTGTAGACACTCTCACTGTAGCCTAGCTGGACACTTCCAAATCCTCCCAGGAACTGCAGAGACTCCCCATGTAGGACCACAGTTTACCATCTCATGTTTCATTTATCCTGTATATATCCTCTTTGTATGTACGCTGAGGTTTTTAAAATCACATTTAGGTGACAAACTTTCCAAAGGCCAGGACTTCTCCCCCTCGTCATCTGTCTCTAAGGAGGACATGGTGTATGCTCCCTAGTTCTATGCCAGCTGGACAAAGGCTAAAGTCTTCTGAGAGGAGGGAGCATCAAGAGAATGACTCCATAAAATCAGGCGGTAGACAAGCCTACAGGGTATTTTAAATTAGTGTTTGATGGGTGAGGGCCTATCCCATTGTGGGTGGGGCCCTGCCTGTGCTGACGGGCCTAGTTCTATAAGAAAGTAGACTGAGCAAGCCATGAGCAGCGCTCGCTCGGCCTTTAGGAACACTGGCTGCTCTTACAGAAGACGTGGACTCAGTTCCCAACACCTGCATGGTAGCTAACAACCGTCTGTAACTCCAATTCCCAGGAATCTGATGCCTCCTTCTGGCTGCCATGGGCAACAGTCTCACGGTGTGTACATACACACACACACACACACACACACACACACACACACACACACACACACACACACACACACACACACACACACACACACACACACACACACACAACACACATCCTGAAGCACCAAGGGACGAAAGTCACCAGTCACCTCATTAACATACATCAAATTTCAAAAGTTTTAGGATCTATATACCCAGAACTGAGGACAAGGACCAAATACATTTTTGTTTTTAATTATAACTTTGTACAAAGCTCCTAAAGAACTAAGGGGAGTCAATAAAATACACATTGAAGAAACCCCCAAGGAAATTCAACATTATATTTCAGAATAATCTACACTATGAAAAATACTCACGAAGTGATTGCCAGTTAAGGATCACTATGGGATGGTAAAAATCCACATGCATAACTCAAGTATCCATGGGGTGACCAAAGTAAGTCACAAACGTTTATAACTAGGAGCCTGGTGCATACAATTGTCTAAGACACCAACAAAACTTCAGAAGACAACATTATTTGAGGAGGAGGCTACTTCAAAAGCCCTGACTGTAAGGGTTATGTCCTAGCGGAAGGCAGAACACAATCCTGTATCCCCCACTGAGCACACGGACTAGCAGAACTCCATCAGGGAGCTCTTCTCAGACCCAAAGCTACACTGACGTAGAGAGGAAGAAATGTTTTCCTAGAGCAAGCAGACTTCCAGAAGGAAACTGCCACAGCAGCAGGTGACTCAAGTGACAAGCACACACATGTCACAGGCAGTCCCCATTGTCAGAAAGCATCGCCCACATTCCCACAAAGGCTGCCGGAACATCAGGAGGCACACTCCTCTCCCCAGAGCTTCAAGTCCTGTGAGGAGGTCCACACAACACAGGTTAGCGCTGTAATTTACAGAATGGAAAAGACGTCTCAGGAGCTTCTTCAGGAACAATGCTAAACTGCTGAATTCTAGATAACACATTCACACAGCTTGTTTTACAATCACTTAATCCACCAGCTAAAGAGAACAATATTAAAATATCCCCTACTAAACTTCCACTTAAACATTTAAAGAAGTGCAAAAAAGAATGTTACCGTTCTAGAATCAGAGAAAGGATTATATTCATCAAGTCCCGGTGGCACATTTCTTGTCACCTGTGTGACAGATGGGTCCTGGAAAAAGAATTGAAAAAGAAGCAATGTGAGTTAATAATTAAGATCCAATTTTGATATTTACATACTATTTGCTTTATCTGAACCTTTGGTCACTCAGCAAAATAAAGCAAACCGAAGTACAGTCAGATGCGTTCGACATTTCAATAGAGGTAATATTTAAACCCTCACGCCTCAAAGAAAAACAAATAAAACGTGTTAGGCGCAAGTCAGCTGCTGGTCTATAAAGACTTAGGTAGACCCACTTACTTGTTATGTGGTGCTGACTGCCTACGACGCTTTGGTTAAACCCACCATTTGTAAGATCATCATAAAGTTTATACACAGGGTTATGTCACAGGGTCTTACTCTATAGCCCAGGCTGGCTTTGAACCCTCGGTGGTCCTACTGCCTCAGCCTCCTGAATGCTAGCCATTAGACTCATAAGTGACCATATCTGGCTTCATAGTCTTCTTTTTATTTTTGTGATGTTTTATTATTTTGAGAATTTCACACATGATTACCTACATCACTCCCTCCCCCTTCCTCTAAATACTATGTTCTACATCCAATTATGTGACCTCTTGTGGGGCAGGATCAGGTATTAGAGGAGACGGGATGATATACAGAGGGTAAGGAAATTGAACGGAGGTGTGTGGCAATAGAGGATGGAGAACTGGGGGTAGCCACAAGCAAGTCCCAGATGCCGGGAAAGCAAGAGGCTCCCAGGACCCAACAGGGATGACATTAGCTGAAATGTCCAACAAAGGAGAGGGAGAGCCTGTCGACCATACCAGAGGTTAGGTAAGGCTCCCTGTTGGGGGATAGGGTCAACCACCCTTCTCAAATTTTTAACCCAGAATTGTTCCTGTCTAAAGAAAATACAGGGACAAAGAGTGGAGCAGAGACTGAAGGAAAGGCCATCCAGAGACTGCCCCACCTGGGGATCCATCCCATATGCAGACACCAAACCCAGACACTATTGCTGATGCCAAGAAGTGTCTGCTGACAGGAGCCTGATATGGGTGTCTCCTGAGAGGCTTTGCCAGAGCCTTCCTGATACAGATGAGGATGCTTGCAGCTAACCATTGGACTGAGCATGGGACCCCAATGGAGGAGTTAAAGGACTGAAGGAGCCAAAGGGGTTTTCAACCCCATAGGAAGAACACTGTCAACCAACCAAACCTCCCCTCCCCCCCCTAGAGCTCTCAAAGATTAAACCACCATCCAGAGTACACAAGGAGCAACCCATGGCTCCAGTCACATATGTAGCAGAGGATGGCATTGTCTGGCATCAATAGGAGGAGAAGTTCTTGGTCCCTTGAAGGCTTGATGTCCCAGTATAAGGGAATGCCAGGGCAGTGAGGTGGGAGTGTATGGGTTGGATGGGGAGCATCCTCATAGAAGCAGGGGGAGGGGGGACAGGAAGGGAAGAAGGGAATAATATTTGAAATGTAAATACATAAAATATCCAATAAAAAATTACTACTGTTATGCGTGTGCACGCAGGGATGTTTCTGTTAAGGTTAATGACTCCATGATAATCAGACAGCACCAGGTCAGGAGGTGAAGATATGGTTAATGTCTGCAAAATGGTAAATGCTGGGATCTTTAGGGCAGCCTTTAAGGTTGTGGAAAAGAACTCTAAAAACATGAGTCTGAAAATATATGATTTCTCTACTATGTAAAATATACAGATGCAATATGAATTGTATAAGGAACTCCGCAGATGTAAAGGAACAGAGGCAGCTGTCCTATGAGCCAGCTAGTCAGAAAGCTACTAAGGAAGGAGATAGAGATCTGGGGAGTGGTGATCTCAGGGCAAGACCCCACCCAGCTGAGGTTTTCATTTATGCTTACAGAGGCAGGTGGATTCCTGCATTTAAGGTGAGCCAGGAACAGAGCTAAAGGTCCAGTGTGGTGGGAAAGGTAATCTCAGGACAAGGGTCCCACCCAGCTACATTTACAAAGAAAGCAGATCTCTGAATTGTTTTTGCAAAGTACTTGCTGTCCTTTTTTTCTTTTTAAGAGTCAAGGAAGGCAGTCTGGGATGGTTAGGGGGACCCTGGAATGACTGAGTTGATATGTAAATAATAACCTGGCTTCCGTCTGCACGGGCTGAGCTAGCAGAGAGGGGCAGCAGTTCTTTTTGCAGAGTTTTTTTCTAGTGAGAGCCGAACAGTCTAGGGATCTGGAGAATTTTTTTAACAGAATTTTTTATTTTAGTGGAAAGTCCACGGAAAGGGAATGCAGCTCTTGTAGAATTTTTTAAAAATAGGATTTCTGACCTGGGTTAGAAATTCCAAGAATTACTTAGAGAGCTGACAGAGCCCCTTTAGAATGTTTTCTAGCAGATATCCAGGGAAGGCTGTCTCGAGAGCGAACATAACGTTTAGGATTTTTTTCTGGCTTTCTGATTTTGAATGGAAAATGCGAGAATTACTTTTAGAAGTTTTCTAACAGGATTTCTGACTTGAATTTTTATAGCACTTTTTCAGAAAGCTACCTGTCTCAACCACAGAGTCAGTCAGTCTCTCTCTCTCTCTCTCTCTCTCTCTCTCTCTCTCTCTCTGTGTGTGTGTGTGTGTGTGTGTGTGTGTGTGTGAGAGTGAAAGAGAGAGAGAGAGAGAGAGAGAGAGAGAGAGAGAGAGAGAGAGAGATATCTAGGGAGCCATCTTGGGCAGAACACAGGTGACTTGGATCCACTCTCTGACCTGGAGTTCTTTTAGCGGTTCCCAGACACACCCTCTGTCAGAAGCCCTCTCCAAGCCAGGCTGGCCCTTGGCAATACATAATCTACTGAGCCCATGTGCTCATGCGTTTGTGTATCCAAGGCTGACCACCCGAGAACAGATAACCTCTAAAGGAGCCGGATTCACCCTCTCAGCAGCCATTGGCCCCTTATAGCTCTTTCTCTACCAGTGGGAGGGTCCTCTCTTTAAAATACCACCTCCAACAGTTTTCCCAGTTTTAGATTAAATACATTAGAAATCAATGTCATGTACAGCCAGCATCTAGAATATTCGAGATTACATCCCTCTGACTTTTCTCTGTCAGTATCACTGCTCGTCTGTAGTTTACTTTTCTATTTGGCCTAGGCTCCCCCCTTTCCAAATACATTAGTATATTTTCCTAGACTTTCAGATCTTTGAATATTAAGCTTTCCTATAAAAATTACTAAATCACAAAATTCTATTTGATTTCCTTCAATTTTAAGTGTTAAACACAAATATAATGAACATGACAAAATCAACTACAGACTTCGTGTGCAGCGCAGTTCACGATCTGAGAGCTGGTCCCACTTTCTTTCAACCTTTGGTGTATGGAACAATCCAAGGAAACAGACGACTGTACCCCAACCCACTGACTCGGCAGCCCTGGAGTGGGGCTGGAAAACCTGTTTGCTTGCTTTGTTTCTTGTTTAGATTTATTTGTTTGTCTTTGAGACTAGGTTTATCAGTGTAGCCCTGGCTGTCCTGAACTCAGTTTGTAGATCAGGCTAGACTCAAGCTCAGAGCTCCCCTTGCCTCTGCCTCCCGAGTGCTGGGATTAAAGGTGAGCACCCAGAGGTAAGGAACCGGCTGCTCTTTTCAGGACTCAGTTTCGATTCCCAGCACCCACATGGCAGCTCGAAACTGCCTGTAACTTCAGTTTCAGGGGCCTAATACCCCCACACAGACATACACACAGGCAAAACACCAATGCACACACAAAAATATAATCTTAAAAAGAAAAAGGAAATCTGTGTTCCTAACAAGTTCTCCTGTAAAGCATCTCCTATGGGAACCCACTGCCCTGCCAAGTACAGCGCCATTCCATATTCCTCACAGACGGCTTCTGAAGACGAAAAGTTGATTTCCATCCCCACACAGTACAGATTTTTTAAAGTCTTCCTAGCAACTTTAAAACTAAATTCAAATTTCCTCAGATAAACTAGCCCAGCCCCCGACCTATTTCTCCAGCCTTGCCCCCTCAGTCACCTCACCTTGGCGTAGCCTCTGCCGCAGACAAGGACCTGCTACTGTAGGCACCGCACAGCTGGCGGAGAAGCCCACAGGCACCTGCTCAGCCCGAACCTGGCTGGCTCATCTGAGCATCGCGGCACGGCTCATGTCCTGAGCATCGCGGCACGGCTCGGGAAAGCGGGCGGGCAGCAGCGGGATGAGGGCAGGCTTCGAGCTCCCCAGCTCTCTCAGTCGCAGCAGCAGCAGCACCACTTACACTGTTGTACAAACTCTCACACACACCCATACGATGATGGCCTATTTTAATTAAGAACTGGGTGGACCTGCCTTTGATCCCAGCACTGAGGAGCCAGAGGCAAGCAGATCTCTATGTGTTCAAGACCGGCCTGATCTACATAGTGAATTCCAGGCCTGTGGCGGCTACCTAGTGAGATCCTGTCCTGAACAACAATTCCAAAAACAACTAGGTCCTTTGGCCAGCCAGTGTGGTGTAACTTGCCTATAATTCAGAATTCAGAAAGCTGAGACAGGAAAATCTAAAGTTCAGGGCTAACCTGGGTCACACAAAGGAAGACTCTGTAAGGTAAAGAAGGGGAAGGAAAGCAGAAGTAGGGAGGAAGGAAGGGAGAGGAAGGAGGAAAGACAGGGGAAGAAGGGGAGGAAAGAGAGGCTGAGAAAGGAAGAATAGAGGAGGGGAAGTGAAGCAAAGGAAAAAGATGAGGGAGGGAGGAAAAGAGAGGGGAGGGAGGGGAAGAAGAGAAAGGGAAGGAAGCAAAAAGGGAATGAGATCAGGGAAGGGGAAGGAAGAGAGGAGGAAGCTGGAGGGACAGTTGGAAGTCATTGTGAGTCACTGTATCTCCTCACCAGGGCGGCTGCCGAACCCTCCCTGTTACTACAGTAGGTCTCACTCCAGACAGTAGCAGGGGGACACGCAAGCAAGGACAACGGCCATCAGGGAGGCTCTCATAAAACAAACAAAATGGGAAAAATGAAACCCAGAAGACACAGCCACCCTGCGAAACACACAAAACCCAATAAACATACACCAAATAATAATAACAACAATAAACAAGCCACTACAACACCGTCGTAAGTTCAATACTCAGGTACTGAGACGGATAAAATGCCAGAAAGAGAGACTCGGCTGTGGCTGCAGAGATCTCAACAGTAGAGAGTGTACACTCCCCTTCCGAGGGGCCTGAACTCCGCTCTCACTCACAGCCACCTGTACCCCAGCACCAGGAGGACCTGATGTCTCCAGCCTCCATGGGCTGCACCTGCACACGCATGCACATACCAATAACCTCACAGACACATACACAGACATGCAATACAGTTGGGTTTTGGTGTTTTTCCTTTTTTTTAAGCTCAGGGTCTTATGTTTAAAAGTCAATGACTCAGGGTCTGAGTAAGGAAGTAAGGTAATAAAAAGATCCATTAATTCAAAATCAGGAAGGAAATTTTTAGCAAAGACACAGATTCTGAAAAAGAAATTCTGGAAATAAGAGTCTATCAGACGAACGTCACAGAAGCATCACCAACAAACAAACACAAAAGAAGAAATATTATTGGTGCAGGGGACAGGCTTAAGGCAATGATACATTCAGACACATACAAATAAAGAAATATGTAACTTGGACAAACCTCAGAAACTCAGGGAACACTCAAGAAACCACACCCAAGGAGACATCTAAGGTAAAGTCTAAAGGCATCCGTGATCTATCCTGAGAAATCATTCCAAAACTTTACCAAATTTAGAGGAGGAAATGGGCTCCCAAACACGAGAGCGTTTAGAGTCCAGACAGACACCACCAGAGAAGAATGCCTACAGACATCCCACAGTCCGGAAGTTAAAACTACAAAGCAAAAAAGAAACAACAGGGATTTAGCTCAGTGGTAGAGCGCTTACCTAGGAAGCGCATAGAACGCCCCTGGGTTCGGTCCCCAGCTCCGAAAAAAGAAAAAAAAAAAAAAAAAAAAAAAAAAAAGAACAGTAAAAAAGGAAAAGCCGGTAAGGCGGAGAGCACTTGCCTACTATGCACAGCACTGGTTCAGTCCCCAGCATCTGAAAATAAACTAAAATAAAATAAGCTTTAAGGGGAAATCATGGACACATCGACAAAGACAACGGCAGACACATCTGATCTCGATCCGCAACCCAAATAACCACAGGACTGTGCTTTGCTCTAAAAGTAAACAGATACCAGTCAAGATGGCGTCAGATAGCAAAGCCACCTTGTAAAAACTGATGGAGAGGCAAGGCCATTTCAAGACAGTACAATTTGAAGCAACTTGTGTCAACCAAGCTACCACTGTGTACAGAAATGCTGTACCCAGAAGGCAAAGGACAGGAAGTAGCAACCTATTGAGAGGAAGGGATGATCAAAGGGGCACAGGAATGAGTCCGACCTGTAAGCCAGCAACCCTGTGTCTGAACCCCTCCCAATGGTAACCTCACTAGGAACCTTAAATATGCAGAGGAGGCCAGACTCCCTTCAAAACAGATCCAGGTGGGTGAGATGGCTCAGTGGGGCAGCCTGCATCCAACTGAAATCACACAAAGGTAGATGAAGAGAACCGAAATTATCCTTTGACCTCCACATGCACAACATGGTCCAGGCGCACACATACCCCATAAATAATAAAACTTATAAAACAAGGTTCAATTATCTCGGTCTTATCTAGAAGAATAAGACGGGGTGACTATAAGAACTCAAAGTATGGGGGTTGGGGATTTAGCTCAGTGGTAGAGCGCTTACCTAGGAAGCGCAAGGCCCTGGGTTCGGTCCCCAGCTCCGAAAAAAAAGAACCAAAAAAAAAAAAAAGAACTCAAAGTATGTCTACCCACAGATGACACTATGCTCTACTTGAAGGGCCTCGGGGCTGCACCTGATTAACACGTCTAGCAAGGCCACAGATACAAGAATCACAGCTGTTCTAACATATTCCAGATATCAAATTATACGACAGTATCAGAACTATGGGAGTGCACAAGAGACATGCACACGACGGTTGCAATGGAGGTCCCGGGAAGAAGCCCGCACAGCCGTGGCCGTCTGAGGTTTGAGAATGGTGCCTTTCAGAAGCATGCGCTGGGAAAAGATAACTGCTTCAACAGGAAGAAGACAGGATGAAGACAAGGGCTGCCGCTCTGAGAAACCAAATGAATGGCCTCCGCACCTCTCATCCAGAGGGAATTCATTGCAAAATGGATTAAAGAAATTATCATGAGACCTGAAACTTTGGAGGGAAAGACATGCAAAACACTTCAAGATGCAGGCGCAGGCAAGGGAGCCCTGAAAAAGACACTCGATTAGCACAGAGTTGACAAAGGGTTGCATAAAATGAAAGGGCTTCACCAAGGAAGCCACTACCAGAACGAAGGAGAGTTTTACCCCCTAGGAAATCTTTGTTACCCACATCAGACAGGAGTGAAATAAAAATCAAACACCCCCAATCATCCAGTGAGTAAGTGGGACCTCAGTGAACTGAATACAGTTCTTCAGAGAAGGAGCACAGACGGCCATGAAGTATCTTAGCCGGTCCTCAGCATCCTTCACCACCACCAGGGAAAGGCAAATTGAAACTACTGGAGAGTCCCTTGCTCCCTGTCACCAGGGCCGCCATTAGAAAACCCAAGTGAGAATACATGCTAACAAGGATGACAGGAAAGGGGACCCCTCATCTGCTGCTGGTAAGAATGCAAATGGGCACAGACCTCCAGGAATCCGTGTACAGGTCCCTCCAAAGAACAGAAACCAGAACTACCAGACGGTCAGCCCACAGCATCCAGACACAGCCAAGGGCTCTCAATCAACGAGCCACAGAGGCGCTGCAGGTTCTCCTCTACTGCTGTACTACTCACCATGACGAGCTACAAAACCAGCCACACACCCATCGAAGCATGAAAGGATGGACAAAGCACGATAGTATAGTCAGCCATAAGAAAAATGAAATCACATCTACAAGAAAATGGACCAAGAGACACCACGTTAATCAAAATTAGCGAGACACTGAGAAATACCTGTGTTTCGCTCATATACAAAATCAAGATTTAAACTTATACACACATCTGTGGATATTCCTATGTACAGCTAATGAAACTAGAAAGGGGACCAGGAGATGGGAAAGAGATCCCAGAAGGGACAAGGGAGACAGAAGCAACAGAATTCATGTGGATGCAACAAAGTAACGTTTGGGAAACCAAGAAGGAGCAGCGGCAGGGGCCAGGTGAACAACCCAGCACACAGCAAACTGGGGTGTGTGTGTGAACAAGCAAACTGGGGTGTGTGTGTGAACAAGCAAACTGGGGTGTGTGTGTGAACAAGCAAACTGGGGTGTGTGTGTGTGTGTGTGTGTGTGTGTGTGTGTGTGTGTGTGTGTGTGTGTGTGTGTGTGTGTGTGTGAAAAAAGCCCAGCAGTTAAGCTGTTTGGTTTAGCGTAAGTATTAAGAAACACCTTTCAATGGGGTTGGGGGATTTAGCTCAGTGGTAGAGCGCTTGCCTAGCAAGCGCAAGGCCCTGGGTTCGGTCCCCAGCTCCGGGGAAAAAAGAGAGAGAGAGAGAGAGAGAGAGAGAGAGAGAGAGAGAGAGAGAGAGAGAGAGAGAGAGAGAGAGAGAGTCTGTCTTTCTGTAAGAAACACCTTTCAAAAGTAAAGAGATTAAACAGAGCAAGTCTCCTGGGTTTGCTGTTTAACCAGACATGCCTGGTGATACTTTCTTCTGTAAGTTCTGTAACTCCTAAACAGACACACTAAAAGGAATTATTCAATAGTAACCAAAAACACTTTCTTAGAGAAGGGAAACCATGAAGATCATTCAAAATGGAAATGAAAGTTATCTAATCTCATCCACGAGAGAAGACTAATTAAAAGTATACTGATATAACCACTTCTCTCTTGGCCAGAAACATTCCATGAGTCTGACACTCGCAGCAAGCTAAAAAGGATTCAGGGGTTCTCAGACCTGGTTATTGGGAATAGAAATTGTACCCACTGCAGTGTGATGCCAAATTACATCTGCATTTATCCTCTGTGGCATCAGAGAAACACGGCAGAAATGCTGGGTAAGAATGCCTAGGCACAGCTCGGTGGCGCACAGCTGGTGGCACACAGCACCGTGGACGAATGGTGGCACACAGCACCGTGACACAGCTCGCGTGGCGCGCGGCTCGGTGGCGCCAGCTGGCGCCGCAGCACGGTGGCGCCAGCTCGGTGGCGCCCAGCCTCGGTGGCGCCGCCTCGGTGGCGCCCGCCTGGTGGCGCCTGCCCGGTGGCGCCGCCTCTATTCCAACACTTGGGGGCGGAGCCAGGCTAACCTGTTGGTGAGTAGTAGGCTGCTGGGGCTATGCAGTGAGAGTCTGGCTCCAAACAGAATAGTCATCTTTCTGAGGCACATTTTGCCTTTGTCTTTTTGTTTTTCAACTGATTTTGTTACTTGATAAGTATTTCATGCCTCCAAAATCAAAGCTAGGAAGGTCTGCGCATTGAGTTCTGGATTCTGAGCATGGAATTCTAAGGGTCCCTTCCTCCTCACATAGGACCTCACTGATGCTCGGTTTGGGCTTAGTTTTTCTTTAAAAATATACATATCATTTTTCTCTTCTTTCTCAGAGTCAACATTTTCCACACACTCTCCTTTACTCACCCATGTCCAACAGTCTGCATAGCCCTTATCCAACTTCCAAGCTGCATGTGCCTCAGCTGCTCAGTGCTGCGCCTGGGCGTTCTCCCCAGCATTTCTGCCATCAGTGTTTCTCTGATGCCACAGAGTACAATGGTGTCCGACTCTGATTTTTCAAATATGCACACTCAGTTTTCTCAACTACCCCAAAATTCGCCTTACACTCTTAAAAAGGAAAATGAAGCATATGAATAAATGCATAACGTATACCAAAGGGACTCAGGCGAAAGCATCCTCCCGGTAGTCGACCTTCAGTTACTGAAACCAGGCTGCACCCATTCCTTCGACAGCAATGCAGGTCAAAGATAACAGCCTCACGCACACTCACACTCACCCAGTGTCTTTAGAACCTTCCGGAATGCAGTGTTCCTGACAGAGCAGCGCATGTGGGAGGAGACTCAGTTACCACAGGCCTTGCTTGGCTGCCTTTATACTTGTTAGGGAATTTTGTTTCCTCAGACAAGTACTAAGTATCCAACCTAAGCTGCCCTCAGACTTAGGTTTGCGGCCTCTTGCCCTCAGGTGCGGAGTTTCCGGATTGATTGTGGGTATGTGCAGTGTGGAGAGCTGACGAACCTGAACTTTCAGTAACCATCTTTTACTTCCTGCTGTGTAGCCGGCACCTGCTTACATGACTCCCAGTGCCCATACAGCCTTCTCAGAAACTGGATCAAGAACAGATGGCAGGCACAGTAGGGCACGCCTTTAATCCCAGCACCCTCGAGCAGATGGTCTCTGAGTTCAGGGCCCGCCTGCTCAACACAGCTAGCCCAGGTCAGCCATGGCCACACAGTGAAACCCTGCATTTAAAAACAACTTTGAGTACAGACTACAGCGCTGCTGACCAGGAGCCCAGTACTTAAGGGGAAGAAAATGCTTTCTTTCCCTTTAACATAATGACGATAAAACTGTTTCCACTGACAACACAGTTCATCTGTGTCACTAGATCTCAAATGTCAGCGTACACGGAGACAACCAACCATCTAGAAACGTTGTGATCCATGAGATCCAAACTAGTAAGACGCACTCTCTGGGAAGCCGATTCCTAACTCTAGGGCAGTGCTATCTTACTGAATGAAGGAATACAGCAGAGCACGATACTTATTAGCCTCAGAGCTGAATGAGCAGACGCAGACCTAACCACTGCAGTAGAGCCAAGACTGTTCAGGGAAACCTTTGCTGATACGACTTCAGTTAGCATTTATTTCATTTAAAAACCAAGATGCAATGTGAAAACAAGAGTTTCTGCTGATCAATGAAGTTTACATCTAATACAATTAGCTTTTTTGGTGTTTTCAATCTCTGAGTCTTCGCTCTCGTGACAGTGTACCTACCCTGTCTCTTCAATGCTCACCCAGGGTGCCTATTCCGCCATTAGACTCCCTCCGGCTCTACAAAGCTCTCCCTTTTCCTAAAGCAGGCGTAGCTTTAGGTATTTCTTAGTGTCCTGCATCACCAGAAGACTAGCCTAGCGGGGTGCTTCTCCTTCAGTTGTCAGAGTGGGGGCTGACTCAGCAGACAATCCACCTGCTGACTGACCCATGCACTGCTTCTTGTCTCTATAGGTCACTTCTGCTGAGTCAAACCACACACAGCCATGAATTAGATATCTCTAACACAGACTACTTCAAAACTTGAGTACTGTTCCCTAGCAGACAAGAGCACTCCTGAAGGAACCCAGACCTGTTCCTGACAATGACTACTACCCCTGAGCCCTTCCTCGAGTCATCTAAAGAGACCTGATCATCATTTTGCCCCCTGTAGACCTGGCATGTCGTGCTACGGACTTTGTTTCTATTGTTTGGAATGCTCACTGATGGTTCAGGTTCCATAGGATTGGGGAACCCAGACCTTCTTACTTCAACTGTCCCTTGGGTTTTCATCAGTAAAAGGAATCATACTGCTGACGTGTTGCTACATGCTAACACAATGCTTGCAATGAAAAGTACTCAGTGACAACCGTAGCTATCATTACCAACAAGGATAACGAAATAAAAGCTCTTCCCTTATTTACTGACAATAAAACATAGCTATCTTAGGTGAATTGGTCAAATCACCCATAACCACCTCTGAGGGAAACTATCAGCAGTAATTCTTTGTCAACCTTGGTGTGATCCTATTGCCTTAGGACACGAGGAAAGATGAGGCAGTCTCCTGGTCAAATGAGAACAATCTTTAGAACTGTAAGTGAGGGTGCTTAGGAGGTCCAAGCAAATTCTCTCTCTCTCTCACTCTCTCTCTCTCTCTCTCTCTCTCTAAGTTTTATGGTTTTATGTATATGAGTACACTGTCACTGTCCTCAGACACACCAGAAGAGGACATTGGGTCCCATTACAGATGGCTGAGAGCCACCATGTGGTTGCTGGGATTTGAACTCAGGACGTCTGGAAGAGCAGTCAGTGCTCTTAACCACTGAGCCACCTCTCCAGCCCTATATCCTATTTCTTAGGGAAACCAAATAGGAACCATAGACATTGTCAAGAAATAAAGAACGGCAAAAGCTGATGCTAGGCAAAGGAGAGATGCTCTCATAATAAAGTCATCACAGGGGTTACAGGGATGGCTCCACGGCTAAGAGAACTGGCTGATCCTGCAGAGACCCAGGTTTGGTTCACAGTGCCCACGTGACAGCACACAACCACAACTATCTTAATGCCAGTTCCAGAGGACCCAATGCTCCCTTCTGGCCTCCCTGGGCACCAGTGTGCACAAGGGGCACTTGCAGACGTGCGAACCATCATACACATACATATAAAATCTACACAACCAAACAATCTTCACAACTGGATGTGAAGGGGTGGAAAACGGCTCCATGGTTCAGAGCACATACTGCTTTTCCAGAGAACTTGAGTTCAGTTCTCAGCATCCACATTAAGCAGCTCACAAGCACTTGCAACTCCACTGCAGGGGATCCGAGCCTAAGCCTCCAGGGTACCTGCCCACACCCAGGCACGCACGCATTCGCGCGCACACACCCACACACCCACACACATGTAATTAAAAATTAATAATAATAATAACAAATCTTAACGTGACCAGAAAGGGAGCAGAGAGCAGCAGATAGGGCCTCTGGGAGCAGAGCAGATAAAGTTGTCAATAACTCATCAGAGAAAAAGGAGGAAGATGCACAGCCTTCCACAGCTCTAACTGGAGAGCAGTGACAACTCTCACACTGCCCTGCGGTTAGTTCTCAGAACTAACTCAGCCTTAGAGTGGAAGGGAAAGTGGCAAGCACTGGGAGGGGAGGGGAAGGGGGCAGCCATCGGTTTTAGCTTGAATTAAGGCAGCTCTACTTTTATGTTTTCTAACCATGAGGTCACTGAACAAGGCTTACACTGCTTCAGGGAAGGGCATGGAGTATGGAGGAGGGAGGGGTTGGGGTAGCATATTAGCCCTCCCCCGTCAGAGGCTATTTTTATTATTGTTATCATTGTTGTTGATATCATCATCATCATCACCATCATCATCATCATCATCATCATCATCATCATCATCATTATCATCATCAGGTGTGTTGGCCTGTATGTATGTGCACCACGTGTGGCCTGGTGCCTGCAGAGGCCTGAAAAGGGCCTCAGATGCCCTGGAACTGGAGTTACAGAGTGTTAGGCGCCACCCTAGGTGTTGGGAACCAAACCCACCATGTCCTCTGCAAGAGCAGTGAGTGGCTCCCCAGTGGCAACTGTGACTTTGCAATTACAGAGGACTATGCTGAGCTCCCTTCTCTCTCCTAAGAATCTGAATAATAAACTCTCATCACCTGAGGGAGTGTCTCTATTCCAGAACAGACAGAACAGAATCTTTTTGCCATTTTACATGTCATTAAAACTCTATGTAAAAAGTTAACTTCCATAAGTGTATTTATAGACAATCTGCTGTGACAGACTTTAATAAGCATAAGTATTGGCCACGTGCGCGCACATGGGATCTACAATTGCTGCTAATCGTTGCTAGTTTCACACCCAACTCTCCCCTCCCCCATGCCCTCCTGCCTCCCAACCCTCCCACCCCTGCAATTTAGAAAGTAAAAGAGGAAGAGAAAACATACAACTCTAGTCTTCTGTATTCTCCCTGTTGGTATTCCCTAAAACATTTTTGTAACAATTTGACAAAGAGGCACAAGCTAAGAAAGACAAACACGGCTTCCTCCTTGTTGGCCCTGAAACTACGCGGAGCTCCCATCTCTCAGACCACACCTCCTGATATCCCACCCCAGGTCAGGCTACAGCGTCTCACTGGTAACAAGAAGAGCCTCCTCACTCTCCTCTCCCACTCCCAGATCTCTCTTCAGAAGGAGCCCACGAGCTTCCCATGTACCGCCTGTTCACATCGTGCCCACAGATTTGATTGATAGGAATTGGAGAGACTTAGGCATCTGAACCTTTTTAAATAATTGGAACTGAAAATGTACTTAAGGGATAGAAGTGACAAGGATGAGCAAAGCTTTGTCCACCATTTACGTAAATGACGTAAATGACTGCTAAGGGACGGAGGCTTATACACTGCCATTATTACCGTTCTTTGATACACACCCCAAACCTGACCGTGAGCAAAAGCCAAGATATCTCAAATTCAGTTAATAACAATGGCCCAAATTAACAACAACAACAACAACAACAAACACCTGTCCCAAGTTCCAAATGGAAACTGAAAGTTTGGCTAAAATCCCAACTACCGTGGAGCAATCAGTATTACTGCTTCTGATGGAGAGTCCATCTACCTCACTTTCCCTGTTTGGGCTCCTGCTCCTGTTACCTATAGCTAATGTAGGCTCAATGTAGACACACCTGTTACAATGGGTCCCCGACACAGATCTACTCCAAGTTCTGCCATTCCTGGGTTAACTTACAAAACTGTCTGACTGGACGTCCCTGTCCGTATGTGAGAAGGGAACTGTGAGACCACCAAGCCCATGGACCTGACTTTGCATTAGTAGCAGCTACAGAGTAATCAAGTCCTCCTTGTCTAGAAAACTCCTCAGACATGTGCTCCTGAAAAATGTGCTGCTTCTCTTTCCTGACCACTATGTGGAGCAGCCCAGCTGTGGACCTGCGGATATGCTGTCTCGCTGGTCTTTTTCTCTGGTGACTATCAAGGTGTCTGGCTGGCCGTAGACGCTCACCCTCCACCTGCTTTCCCAGCCCCTTCCTCTTGCCCAACTTGAGCAGCATCCTAGAGGAAACAAGCCAGTGTGGTGGCTTTTATCTCTGATGCATTGGTCACAGTGTGGCCCCACAGCTCTGCATAGCTCTAAAGACTGAGGCAGAAGGCTCTCAGTGTAGATGGTTACAATCTGAGCCCACACTTGACTGGCCATTGCCAGAAGCTGCCAGAGTCCACACAAGTCATGGTTAACAATGTGACCAAAACAACGGAGCCTCCACAGGGACTGAACGATACCCTGGTCAAGGGTAACAGATGCCACTGAGACTAAGGAGCTGTTATTCTAAAATTTGTTTTGTTTTGTTTTTGACACAGAATTTTTCTCTTGTAGCTCTGGCTGTCCTGGAACTCACTCTGTAGACCAGGTTGGCCTTGGAACTTAAGAGATCAGATCCACCTGCCTCTGCTCCCTGGGTGCTGGGATCAAGGCAGGCACCACCACACTCAGCAGCTGCCACTCCAAATGGGACATCCTAGTTTGCAGCACTGTATGGAAAATACATGCATTTCCACCAAAACAGACCATATTTCTAGAGCCAGGCCAGACAAACACTTACAGCCTATCAGCCACTCAGCATAGTACAACCCCATCCTGGAAAGAAAAAAGGGGGGAGGAGGCAGGGGAGTAGAAAAGACGTCTAAAAATAAAGCAAAACCCAAACCAATTAGTTCTTAGGGAAATAAGTAGGCCAGGGGACTGTTTAGACGGCACCCACGTGTCTGGCAGCTGCACTCAAGCCTTCTGAAGAATTTTAGAGGTGTTTATTTACTTAGGTTTGTCCTATTTTATAAGTATGAGTTTTTGCCTGCCGTGTGTGTGTGTCTCATGTGTCGGAAGAGGCTGTCAGACCCCGAGAACTGATTTACTGATACTTGTGAGCCACCATGTGGGTGCTGGGAATCCAGCCCAGGTTCTGGGCAAGAGCCAGCAA
The DNA here is from genome assembly GCF_011064425.1 of Rattus rattus. Classification (NCBI taxonomy): domain Eukaryota; kingdom Metazoa; phylum Chordata; class Mammalia; order Rodentia; family Muridae; genus Rattus; species Rattus rattus. Next base: position 202,076,914 of record NC_046156.1, on the reverse strand, counting down.
GTGCTTGTTTAGAGCACCAAACTATCTCTCCAGCCCCCTGGGTTTAAGCAGATACTTACCCATGTAGCCCAAGCTAGCCACCCTGAAACTCACTAGGGAGCTCAGGCTGGCCTGCAGCTCTCAGTGATTATACTCTGTCTCAGCCTCCCAAGCCTGGGGCCACAGGCACGAGCCACCACATACAGCGCTTAAGTGTGTTTTTAAAGATGTTTATTTATTTTATATATGTGAGTACACTGTCGCTGTCTTCAGACACACCAGAAGAGGGCATCAGGTCTCTTTACAGATGGTTGTGAGCTACCATGTGGCTGCTGGGAATTGAACTCAGGACCTCTGGAAGAGCAGTCAGTGCTCTTAACCGCTGAGCCATCTCTCCAGCCCCTCTTAAATACTTTCAAAACACAGTAATTTTAAATAGAAAATGAGTACCTCTACGGTATACAACAGTTAATTCCGAATGAGTGGAAGCCCAGTGGACACATTACAACTACAAACAGTAGAGAATGCAGACGTGCCCTCCATTAGTCTAAGTCAAGCAGCTTTCTTGTCTATAACCAAAGTACAAGCAAACAAACAAAATCAAACTGGACTTCACCAAAGTTTTAAAAATGCACGCTGGAAATGACATCGAGGGGAAAAAAATGCCCAGAAACGGAGACAGATGCTGCAAACCATTTATCTGATACGTGCCCAGTGTCTAGAATGTATAAAGAACTCTCACAGCTCCATAAGTAAAGGAGCACAGGCCTGGGGTCTGGATGAATATTCCAGGAAGGGAGACAAATAGCCATAAACAAGGACATGACGCAAGACAATGCCTCGCATCATGGGCATGAGGGAAATCCAAGGCTCTGACACCACTGCTCCTCTAGACATAAGAAAGCAAGTGTTGTCAAGGATACATGGGGGAAAAGAAACAAAGCAAAACCAGACTCCCCTTCCCTACTGTGGATAATTATGACTTCCAAAGAATAGTTTGGCAGTTCCTCTGTGCCATGGTACTCTTACTCCTAGATACATACATATTAGATACATATAACACACCATGAAGGCATATGTGCAATTTGGACAAAGCATTCACAGTTCACAGAAGCATTATTCATAAAGTACCGTATTTGAGAATGGACAGCCAGAAAAGCCACACAACACAATGCTGTTTGACAGTGACAGGAAATGATGCACACCAGGCAGGGGAGATAACCCCAACAGGAAGTCCTTGCCGCACATGCACAATCCCAAGGCTGACGTGGTGAGCACCCCTGCAGTCCCCATGCTGTGCACATTGACACAGCACCCCTGAACTCCCTGTGCTGTGCATGCCACATAGGAAGTCTCTGCAGCTTGCTGGCTGGCCACCCTGGGAAAATCAGTGAATTCTAGGCTATCAAGACCCAGTGTCAAAAAACAATGTGAATGGTGGCCCCCAAAGTAAAATATCTAATGTTGTTCTTTGGCTTCCACAAACACATGCACACATGTGCCCTCATACCTACACACATGGGTACTTACACATATTACATACATTTGTGTTTTTGTACAAACCGCACACACCAAAGAAAAAGAGAAAAGTTTTGATCCATACCACAACATGAATGAACCTTCAGTACATTCATGGTTCCATTCCTGTGAACACTTAGACCTGGCAGGCTTGGGAGAAATACAAAGTGACTATTAGAGAGCACAGGCTTCCTTTTGGAGTGAGGGAAATGTTTCTAAATGTATACAAGTTGCCCCTAGACTACAAGTAAGTTTAACAGCCAAGATGCCTTTTAGAAGTCTTGGAAACTGCACTGCAAGGTTAGTGTGATGGGTTTTCTTTTTTGGGTGCAGAGAGAGACAGAGACAGAAAGAGAAGACAGAGACAGACAGAACAGGAATGAATATCAGAGATGGTATTTCTTGAAGAAAATAGCTAGCCAGCTAGCTACAGATCTTCGCAACATAGCCACGCAGTGCCCCATTAAAGAACTAAATGTGCTCATTAGAAAACTTAGAGAACGAAGATAAGGCTGGGAGATTAGCAACAAGGGACTACATTGCTACCCCACTGTGAACACTTAATTATTACAGGCTGCAGCATTCTGTTACATAAAACCACCAGAGTTTCTTCTAATTTTTGAGAAACTGGGTAGTGAATAGAGTTAGGCACCCACAAATTAATGTGTTGAAGCCCACAAATGATAAAAAGGAACAGGAAAATACTGAGTCACATATGTGTTCAGGGGACACTTTTCACTACTGGAGAGTTGCTGAATTGATACGTACTGTTGGGAGAACCTCGGAGCCTTCCCACATAAATACCCCTTGTGGTACTCAACTGTTAAAGGTTTTCTTTTTCCACAAGAAATTCATTTTTTCATGCATAATGGTTCCATGTCATGAGTAATGGTGTCTCTGTCACTGTCTGTTCATCTATTAAATAGTAAAATACTATGTTTACTTCTCCCCCTCACAACTAGGGAACCGCTGGTATGCCTTCTGGATTTTTTACATCAATAGGGCCGTGTAACACGAAGTCACCTGCCACACTGGGAAGAGGTTTCACAAGTTTAATAGCTTCCTATATTCTAGCCAGTCAACTTTTTAGTGTAAATTTTCCTCCTGGGTGTAAGTATATCATTCCTGTATCATTGCATATCATTTTGATATAAGTTAACTGATGGTTAAGTTCCAAGTCCCCTACTGAAGCCTAGCACCACCCACCCTGACCATGTATCCATGGGGGATGGGGGGACAGTGCTAATTGAGAAACCAGAGATTTATCTCCTGCTGGCCTTCCATGACTTCAAAAGTAATCATAGCTTTAAAAACTCTATTCATGCAAATGTAATAATAAAAAGAGCACAAGACGTTCTTCTCAAAAACCTGTGACATTACACAGCTGAGATCAGGACTCCTCTCAGTGACCACAAGGTAATGGTCACAAAGGTAAAATGAGCTCTTCTTCTTCTCAGTTCACGGTGTGACACACAATAGCTTCTAAAATCCCTAAAGCTTTGGAAGGCGACCAACAGTTTATATGTTTCCTTTTCATTACTATTTCTGTTACTACCAAAAAGTTTAAAAGTTAATAAAATTAGAGAGTGCCTTAGAAAACAGACACTTTGAGGATGAAGTAAGAAATGATCTCATGTTGCAACCAAAGGTAAGCTTACGGTTTCCTCCAACTTCTTGGCAGTTCCATCCTTGTGTGAGGCAAAAAGATCTCTAACAAGCCTAAGAGAGACAGCATGCATATTCTGAAGGCAGAAAACCAGGAAATCTGTCTAAAGCACTGGGCGCTCCCCGACTCTCTTCCTCCAGAAGACAAATGTCTTCAAGGTCTCATCCATTTCTTCCCTCAAATTCCCCTAACATCAGGGCAAACGCTTAAATGTTTGCTTAAGATATACATAGTTCAAAGATCATTCTCTTATAAAATCAACTCTAAATGTTAAACTCCCCCGAGACACAAATCTAAACATTTCCATTAAAAAAATTAATAGAAAAAAAGTCATCCATTACACGTGTACTAAGCTTAGGGCGTTAATTTGCATTTTATAATTGCTACTTACTTGTAAGAAAGTCACTAAAATTCATGGTTATTTGAGACATCAAAGTTGGGATTATATTAAACCATGGGGTTAAATCAACTAAAATAAGCAAGGAAAAACACTGTCAGACAATGCTACAACTGCACCTGGCATACTGTCTCCTGGACACTCACTGGCACTGTCCCCTGTCACCTAACACTTCTATTTGTCACCACTTTGCATTTGTTCCAACTCTCCATGAGGATTCTCACTGCCATTAGAGGATTCCTACAGGTAAAATGCTGCCTGCCTCTCTGGGGACAAGTAGGAACGTCAGTGTTTACTAATGTTTCTATGCTGTGTGCTATTCTCACTGTGTCTGACATGCACAAATCTTTAACAACCATAAGCTGGAAGTGTAGCACAGTAGTGAGTACTGGCCTAGCCTGCATGTAGCCCTGGCTGTGATTCCCAGCAGCATACACAAGAAGTAAATCTTATACATAAAATCACTTACATTCAAATAGCTGACTACAAGGGTGGGCCACCTCCCTACCGGTTGGGTCAGGGAGGTCCCTGAGGCCCCAAAGCAATGCAGGTATTGCCACTGCTATTAGTTCCTCACTGGACAGTAAAGCCTAGTGCTGAGGAGACCGCATGCTGTGTCACAGGACACACAGAAACTGGAGCTGTGTCAAAAGATACCAGACCGCTGGAGTACAGCCGTCAACAGTCTTAAGCAGCTGTGGACTCTGGGTACTACACTACTGACCAGCTAGACTCTAGGGGAAAGTCTGTGGCAACCAATCAGTTTCTGAGTGGATCTGAGGCCAGCTCCTCAGGAGGGAGAACATACCTGGCACTGTGAACACAGTCGAAAAGCCCCCGGTTAGAAGATGTCATAGGCCCGAACGGGCAATCTGCTGGTACTGTTTGCTAACGGAACACTGAGTTGTCTGTCAAACTGCCTTCTAAATAACTCTGCTTAAACCCACAGATCAGTGCTGGTTTCAGTTTTCCCCAGAGAGGCTCAGCTTTGCAGCTGGTTACTACAGAGACTCATAGCTCAAAGTACTGACAGAAACTGTAGAAAAAGGAACCCTAAATGGGACATCTACAACCCCTCCCTCCAGGGCTTGGGAACACCAAGGAAGAGAAGATGGAAAACACCTAAGGGCCAGAGGAAGGAGTGCAGGGTGGTAGGAGGCTCTCTTCCCAGAATAGCACGGTCACCGCACTACTCGACACTCAAACCTGAGCGATTAGGGGCACTCGACGTTCTGCGGCAGAGAGGGCAGGGGACCATGACCACACCTCTCTGAGGATATAAATGCAATTAGTGGTTCCTGGGGCTGGGGGAGACATTTTCTTTAGTGGTTTAGTCACTGGTTAGACGCCCATGTTCCTGTAAATAACTCTCACCCATACTCTTACAAGCAATACTTATTAAACTCAGGAGGTCACAAGAAAGAAAGGAGAAGGGGAGAGGAAAGAAGGGAGTGGAGGGACAGACAGACATGACAATGGAAGAGGAACTCCTTGGGAAGAGAAAAAGTGAGCAGCAGGAGTTGGGGGAGAGAACAAGGAAGGTTCTATAACCTATATACCCTATGGATATATCAATATAATCAAAATACATTAAAATGTATGAAAATGTCCTAGTAAAACCCATTACTAGGAATAATCAATATATGTTAATAAAAAATAAAAATATCTCATTTGCTTCCTAGTATTAAAGTTAAAATTATCAGTTCATAATAGTCACACACATTTCTCCTTTGTAGCACAAGGACCAACACTCAGTGCTGGACCTGACTGAAGCTCAAAATGCTAACACTTCATACAATGCTTCTTCTGAGTTCCAGCAGTTCCAGTGTTTTAGCCTCTAAGTAAAAATGTATTCCTTAATTCTCCTGTATTCTGCAGAACAAATGGAAGATTGCCTTTTAAGTTTCCTTGAAGGAAAAGGTTATCAGGTTGGTATTACAGATATGATATTCATAACCACAGTGGAGCCAGGTAAACTCCACTGTGTGGGGTTTAAGTGTTCCCATGTGCATCGTGTTAGAGGCAGGCACAGCACTGACACTGCCGAGCTGACAGGGTGGGCAGGCTGACCAACACTCCAGATCAAAGTGACTCAGCCAACTTTGCGTGAGACATGAGGAGTTCTGTAGATAAAATACTGCAAGAACAAACATTTGAAAAGGAGTCTATGGTGTTCAGCCAGGTGCCAAAAATCCCGGGGAAAGAGCAGTATTCTCAACAAATGGTATTGGACCAAGTGATATGCATGCTCCAAAGAGCGAGTCTGGCCCTTACCTCACACTGCCCATAAAAATTAACTAAAAGTCAATCATGAAACTAATGCAAGAGCTAGGTAAGACTGTAAGGTTCTTAAAGGAAACACAAGAATAAAGCCTCCTCATCTCAGACTCAGCAAAGATCGCTAAATATAACACAGAGCACAAACAACTAAAGAGGATCTGCTCTGTGTGGTAGCAGACCTGAAATCACAGCACCTGGGAGGAGGCAAGAAGACCATGAGGTCTGAGCTAGCCTTGGCTACATGGCAAACCTGAAATCACAGCACCTGGGAGGAGGCAAGAAGACCATGAGGTCTGAGCTAGCCTTGGCTACATGGCAAACCTGAAATCGCAGCACCTAGGAGGAGCCAAGAAGACCATGAGGTCTGAGCTAGCCTTGGCTACATGGCAAACCTGAAATCACAGCACCTGGGAGGAGGCAAGAAGACCATGAGGTCTGAGCTAGCCTTGGCTACATGGCAAACCTGAAATCACAGCACCTGGGAGGGGGCAAGAAGACCATGAGGTCTGAGCTAGCCTTAGCTATATGGCAAACCTGAAATCACAGCACCTGGGAGGGAGGCAAGAAGACCATGAGGTCTGAGCCACATGGGAAGATCAAAGTTAAAGGCTGCTGTGTATATGCACATGTCCATGTGTATGTCTAAGTGTGTTACTGGGGACCAAATCCAGAACCTTCGCAAACTACAGCAAGTAATCCAACAGAATAGCCCCACTGCAACTTGTATGATTGAAACTCAAGAAAATAAAAGTGAGAGAAATGTTTCCAAGGTAGATAACTGATGAAGAACTCTCTGAGTTCTGAGTCAGTTTTTAAAACAGCTAAGTAGCCCAGTCTCAAAACAGGCAAATGTGTGAGCTTCTCCAAAGACACACAATTCTAATGTGTACACAGAACACCCTCACGGCAGGGAATACAAATCAACACCACAAGATTCGAGCTGACGATGGTGCTGCACACCTGGAATCCCGAGCATCCAGAGGCTGAAGCAGGAGGACTAACAGCTAACACAGGCAGACTGCCAAGAGAGGACGCTGCAGCCCAGCGGCCACGGAAGAAAATGGCCCCTCAGTTCCTCGGATGAAAGCTGCCCTGTGACTTGAGTACTACCCAGGTGACTTAAAGACAAGCATTCAAATGGGAATCTGCCAAGTACAGCCCGCAGAGGAAAGAAAGCAGCCCACTTGTCCAGCAACTGAGGAGCTGACAGTATTTGGGGAGCAGGTCAAGGACTAGCTATCGAGAGAGCCCAGGCCCTTGGGCATGCTAAGCAGGAACTCTTCTACTGAGCTCCAATGGCTCAGAAGAATCTTCATTCTTAAACAGATCCAACACTGAAGACCAAGAAGGTGGTTACTGGCTTGTTCCCTGGGGAGAGACTACAAGGGACTCTCATGGCGGCTCTTACACAGGAAAGGGGAGCAGGCTTTGACCCTAGGACAGATGTGGAGTCAGAAGAAACTGAACAGTAGAGATAGCCACAGAGACAAACGACAATAAGCAAAATAGCAAGCGCCCACCCCTTCACGCTTTAGACTCCATACCTGTTACTAGAGCTCTCCTAGTCATTTAAAAACATAAACTCTGAGTTTGCCCTATTCTGACATAATTATTAAAAAATTACATATAAATACAGGTTTTATTCATCACAGCTTTGAAAAAAGTCACAGTGCATTTTCTGTTTATCAATTTTTACTGAAAACAAACAGATGCTGGGGGTGTGCACATACAGAAAGTACTCCAGCTTCCACAGACACTGGCTCCTCCTTCATTGTTCCTGTAGCTCAGAAACAGCAAGACTGCACAACAGGAAGTCTAGAAAATGGCCCTCAGCAGCCCCAGAGAGAGAGCAGACGGCTCCTGCCCCAGTGCTCCCCTTGGCCGGGTACCCTGACAAACTCAATAATGTGAGGCCAAAACCACTCAGCAGAGGACACCATTAAACAACTGTACTGTGAACAGCCACTGGGGCTGCTCCTTCATGAGGAGCTGACCCCAGAGCATCGCAGTCCCATGAGGCCTTCTCTCTGGCTCACATGGTCAGAGTCAACTCCAGTATCTCCTAGGTGGAGTAGAAGACAGAGAACGAGTGCGTTCATAAAACACTGTGGTGGAAATGGAGCGAGCCCGTCTCAAACAGAGAGACTTCACAGCCTCTCTCCCATGGCATTGCTCTAGAGCGGCTTCTGCCTGAATAATCCCATCAAGTGCTGGGGAATTATATTTACAGAAGCATCGCCCGACTATTAAATGACCTCTGTGTTGGGACAAAGTCCGCCTTTATGCACAAGCCTATAAGCTTTGCGTCCTTTATCTAAAGCAGTAAATAATTGGTTTGTTCACTTAACCAAGCCAGGAGACGCTAAGCACCTGACGGCAGCTCTGCTTCCTGCTAGCCTTCCATCCACTAACGTCCAGGGAGTGCTTCTAAGGAGGCCTGTGACTTACTTCAGGACCCTCTGCTCTCACTGGACATGCTTTACTATGTACAAAGCACTCCAACGATGGACTTAGCTAATGAGAACAGGAACTAAACGACTACGGTAAAGCAAAGGACTGTAGAATCATCAGTTTGTTTGGAACCTGTCACTCATCATTAATCCAATACATATGTCTTTAGCAACTGTACCAAAGTGATGGTTCATCGGAATAAAAAATGATTAAGTATTAGGATACTATCTCGGTGGTACAGCACCTGCCACACAGAGGAATGTTTGACTCCAAATGCCAGAATCCATGTAAAGCCAGGTGCAGTGCCCATAACTGAATCCCAGTGCTTCTGCAACAGGAGGGGAGGTGGATGCAGGAGGATCCCTGGACACTGATGTCCACAGCAGCAAACAACAAGCCACTCTGTCCCCAACTAGGTGGAAGGCAAGGACACACACCAAAGGTTGTCTCTGACCTCCGCAACAGGTCAGACATCCTGTCCACCCATATTCCCACAAACACATCATCATGTGCACACACCCACAAACATACAAAGAAAAGAACCACCAAGTTTATCAGATACACATTCAGTACTACAACTTTTAACCACACTTAAACATTCTTAATAATGTAAACTAAAGAGTAGTTCAGTTTCCACAATCATTTCCTCAAGCATGACAACTGTCGAAGCTATGAGCCTGTTCTAGCTTGCTTTCCTGCTGCTGTGATGGAGCATCCTGACCAAAACCACCTGAAGAGGGAAAGCACTGATGGACTTACAGATTACAACCCAGCATCAAAGGAAACCATGTAGGAACTCAGGCAGGAACCTAAAGGCAGGAACCAAAGCAGAGACTACAGGAAAACGCTGCTCACTGACTTGCTTCCTCTGGACTCCTTCCTCATCTCTCTTCCTTACACAGCCCAGGACCACCTGCTCAAGATGGAGGGTGGAGGTGCCAACAGGGTTTAGACCCTCCTGCATCAATTAGCAATTAGAAAATGCCTCCAAGAGGCAATTCTTCAACTGAATTCTCTTTAAAGTCATGTCAAACTGACAACTGAAGCTAACTATGATGATCCCTAAATAAAACTGAGCCTGAATGCTGGTGTTAAAAGCACAAGAGCTGCTCGCTGTTCCATACTGATGGTGTCCATGGGACACAGAATACACCCACCAGGACGGAAGCATTTCTAAACAGAGCTGGTCCTGAGCACCTGAAATGAATGAGCACCCAAGTACAGAAGGCTTGTCTCAGAGACCAATTGTAGATATGGTTTTGAAGCATGGTTTGAACTCACATAATATTAATGAAAACTGTTACGAGACTTGTACCGGCAAGACTGAAAGGAAGCATTATTTCAAAATGAAAACTGAACTCCCAGTGTTCAGCAGTGGGAAAAGACTTCTTGAGAGAGGACATGGAAAACCAGAAGGAAGTGCTGGATCTGAAGCAAGGAACCCAGCACTTCTCCTCTGCACAGGGAGCTACCGTGTACCTGATGGATGTGGAATCTGCCAGAGCCAGCGACTGCTGTATGCCTCCCACTCCTCCCCTGTTGAACGGGAGCCTACCCAGCTCCTCAGTTTCTGTCTCACCATTTTATGCCAGGTACAGCTTTTCAGTCCACAGGTCTCTCTCTGTCAGGAGAGGCAGCCGTTCTCAAGAAATGCAGTCTGATTCCCCTGTCACCTCTTTCGTTAAAATCTAAGGTGACTTGGGTCTTATTTTGACCAATAGCAGGACTAGCTTATGACCCCAAAACCCCTTAAGGCCTCTCTGTTCTTGTCCCCTTCTACACCGTGCCTTTGTGTTTGCAGAATTCAGGCTGTGCCCAGCAAAGACGCCACTTGGGGAAAACATCACAACTGCTGCCCGCCCCAGCAGCTCCAAGTGACAAGCAGGCAGTGAACTGAAGGCACCTTAAACCACGCATTCAAACTGTCAAATAACTAAGATACTTAAAAAAAAAAAAAAAAGCCAGCAATTCTTGTTCAAACGTGAGGATCATCAACGAGCAGCTGACTGTCGTGAGAGCCACTGTGTTTGGAAAGTGTTTATGCTAAGTGGGTCTGAGACAGTGGTAAACTGTGCTGCATTTTAATGGGCAGCCCCTAACTCAAATATAATCAATAGCTCAATATGTGCTTTTTAAAAATGCTAACCTGAGGACAACAGAGGCCAGATTCAGACAGTTGACATGGATGAATCTCTGTGTCCCTAAGCAATACTGAATGATAAGCTCTTCAAGATGTAGCTATTACAGGAAAAATACTGAAGTCACTGTAAATATCACTATAACCAAGAGACAAGACAAATGACACCATCCATGTTACAGAATGAAAACAAGTGATCCTGGGACCTAAATATGTGCCCCCCTACCCCAATAAATGTTAAAACCTAAAGCAAAGGTAGAGCCCTTCAGAGGTAGTTAAGTCACAGGGGCTGTGGCCTCACAGGCTGAATTAATGCCCTTAAAGAGAGGGCCCAGAAGTGCTGTCTCATGTGAGGCCTGTCTGAATGTTCCATCTAAAGAATTATTGGTTCAAATACAACACTGAATCTGTTGGCGCCTCGATCCTGGACTCCCCAGCTTCTGGACCGAAGAGCAATAAACCCTTGCTTTTTTAAACAACCCAGTATGGTGTATTTCATCATAGCTGCCTGAGTGCTGGTTAGCCACCTTGAATTATGGGAAACATTTTAGGCAGAAAAAAAAAAAAAAGCCCAGGCTATCTCAAATTATGATCCTCCAGTCTTCTCCAACAAAGTAAAGAGATTACAGGCGCTGGCTACCCCACCAGACTCCACTCAGTTCTTAAGATGCTACTGAAATTACTCTTAGTAGAAAGCAGGATCGGGAGAATACTACTTTAGGGCTGGGTTTCAAAGGTTACAGGGTCAGAGGACAGGACTTAGCTCTGCAGGAGAGCACTTGCTCAATGTGTTCAAGGCCCTGGGTTCCACTGCCTGGACTACAAACAAAAGGAAAAAAAAAAACAGAAACAAAAACGATTACGTAGCTGCTGAGACATTCTGCAAGGCGTTATAAATAACACTGTACCTAAACTACGTATTTTTTTATACACATACATATCCACAATGAAGTTTAATTTATAAATTAGGTACTATTGGAGACCAACAACTAATAAAATAGATCGTGACAACTTGTTATTTCTAGGAACTAGAGAGATGGCTCAGTGCATAAAGTACTTGATGAGCCCGCATGAAAATCTGAATCCAGAGCCTGACCACTCCCTCAAAAAGCCAGGCAATCCCAGCACTGGAGGGCAGACCCAGGAAGATCTCTGGGCCAGCTGGTCTACCAATGCATGGTAAGACACCTGAGCCTGTAAAGCTACTTATATACAAGCTTGCCAGCCAAGTTTGATCCTGCAACCCATGCAAATGTCAAAGGAGACAGCCAACGTTCTCCTCTGACCTACACACACACACACACACACACACACACACACACACACACCCACCGCGGCATATGCACACAAGCATACACACATGGTAATAATGAAAACTTTTAAGTAAAAATGATTAGAGAAAGACACATGTACAGTGGGGGAAAAAAAACCACTAAAATTTAGATAACCTTGGTCTAGACCTAGAGCCTAGCAGGTAACCGAGGACAGAGCACCTGATAGTGGTAATGAACTAAGTACCAGCACCTTAAAGCCACCATGCACTGAGCACTTTCTACATGCTTCCATACAGTCCTCAGATCCTGTGAGGATATGGAGCACACGTCCTAGTAGTTAGGGTTGGTTACTACTGCTGTGGTGATGAGACACCACGTCAAAGCAACTTGGAGAAGAAAGGTTTTATTTCCACTTACACTTCCAGGTAACCGTCCATCACTGAGGATGTCAGGGCAGGAGCTCACGCAGGGCAGGAATCTGGAAGCAGTGGCTGATACAGAGGCCATAGAGGAGTGCTACTTACTGGCTTGATCCCCATGGCTTGCTCAGTCTGCTTTTTTTTTGTTTTTAAATAGCACCCAAGATCACCAGCCCAGGGACAGCACCACCCACAAGGGGTTGGGCCCTCCCACATCATTCACTGAGAAAATGTTCTACAGCGGTGGTTCTCAAATCTTCCTAATGTTGCGACCCTCTCATATAGTTCCTCACGTTGTGGTGACCCTCCCCCAAATAAAATTATTTTGTTACTACTTCATAACTGTAATTTTCTACTGTTATGAATCCTAACATCTAATGAACAGTATATCTGATATGTGATCCCCCCCAAAGGGGTCTCAACCCACGAGTTGAGGACCACTGCTCTACTGGACAGACTATAAGCCCAATTCTATGGAGGCATTTCCTCAACTGGGTTCCCTCCTCTCAAATGACGCCAGCCTGTATCACGCTGACATAAGATTAGCCAGCACGAGGCACTTTCTCCTGCGTTAGGGAGCGGTGTGTTGAGGCTTGAAGACTCTGAGTGACTTTCCTGGAGTCACAGATGGTTAGTGATAAAACCAGAACCAAGACCCTCTCCAACCCCAGAGCTCACACTTCAACCCTCCCTCTGCTCCCACTCCAGAGCCTCGAGTCTCAGCTCCTGACTAAGAAGGAATTGCAGCTCTGATGAAACAACTCAACCTGTAAAGGTGCTTGTTGCACAAACCTGGGGGCCTGAGTTTGAGCCCCAGGAATCCACATAAGGATGGGAGGGGAAAACTGTACAAATTTGCTGGCTACCTGCACACTGTCCACATGCACTGCAATCCTCCCACACACACACATTCTTAAAAACAAACAACCTTATAAGGCACTACCAACAACGGACCAGGAGCTGGATGCCTTGCAGTCTAACACCATACACACAAGGGGTCTGGCCATCCATAGACCTAACCAAATATATCTGAGGATGTACTTCCAAGCTATGAATTCTGTTTCTCCTGGCGTCTTACATGTTACTTCTGTTATGTATCTAATTCTATTACAGTGAGACACAAAAGCCTAAAGCTATCTTGGCCCCTTATCAATGTCGCCCTCTGAACAAGGGTACCTCCTTCCAGCCTTCCTCACTTAGCTTTTGATCAACTACAGAAGTGTCTATATTATCCTGGGCTGGGCATTAAACTCCCCTTTTACCTCACAGGCGTGCCTGGCCTCTGTGTTAGACTAATATCCACAAATTAGAAATACTGTTGGTGAAGTAGAAACTGAATGAGACCCATGAGCACCTGTTCCCAAACCACATGCAGAGTATGCAAAAGATGCTTTTATTTGATTCCACTCTTGGGGACAGGGTCTCCCCATATTAGCTGTGGCTGGCCTTCTACTCACTACATCAACCACACTGGCCTCAAACTTGGTGATCCTCCTGAGTGCTGGGATCAGGCATGCATCACTCACTATGCACAACCCTTTTCTGGCTTTAAAGTCACATTAACAATACAAAACAATGGATTTTTGATAAATTTCCCAAAATTAGTATTGTTTTGGATTATCATAGATTTTTAATTCTTTCAACTTCCTTATGCATAATAAAGGACCCTGAAATGTCATAGGGCTGTTCACTAGGCCTACACCACAGTCACTGGGGTGAGACAGGTGCTCAAAGAAGACATGAGCTGAAGCCAGCAAAGCATTAAAAGCCAGTGAGCCTTAGATCATCCTGGGAGATTCGATCCGGAAAGCTTTTCAGGTCAGGACTCAAATGAAGATGTTTACAGAAGTGTTCCTGACACGATAGTACAGGAAGGAAACAACACCCGGGAGGCCTGAGGTGTGCTGGCAAAGGCCAGCAATCCAATGATCAGGAGTTCAAGGCCAGCTTTTGCTACAAGAGTCTCAACACACAAACCAACATCCAGTAGGAATGAACTCTGGAGCATGGATAACAAAATGTTAACACCAAGATTTAAGAAGAAAACGGACCAGAAAGTAACAGTAAGAATTCTGGGAACTTTGACAACAAGGGCATGAAGGAGAAATATTATTTCAAAAGCCACTTCTACACAGAATGAAGAAGAACAGCAGAAGGAAAATAACCTCCTGCAGATATAAAAGTTACTTTGAGAGACAGAGGGTGACTGGCTACAAATGCCAAGATAAAGCCAGGGACACCGTCTGTGGTGTGACAGTCACTACAAGTGGAGAGCCAGGGTCCAAGTATTGAACCAAAACCTCCTTAGACAAACTATCCAGCCTTTAGAGCAGTCTATGGACTTGGAAAAATCACTGTACTGAATGCATCTACTTACAGAAACAGAACATGTTAATCATTTCTACCATGATTAATACTTGAAAACCACTTGTGTTTAGAATCATCATGGCAAACTTATGCCCAGCAGACGTGGAAGGTGTCGTGACGACATTACATACCACAAAATATCAGTCTGTAATAAGAGGCCAGGATCTCGCCCTACCAGGAGACTAATAGGAAAGGAACCGTGAAATGGATGACCAGATATAAAGCCAACAGCCTTGTGGTTAGATGCGTAAAAACAGCATTACTGAGCCATCTGAGTTAGGAGAGGCTAATGGGTTCTTAATGTTTCATCTTTAAATAAATATTTTTAAATGATACTTTCTTGACAAAGTATGAAATGTTTCTTTTGGACATCCATAATATAAGAATAATCCAATTTTTCACTATACATGGAAGTGAGTCCACTAGTAAAAGAAACAAAACTTTTGGGGGAGCATGGAATGTTCTTTAAAATGCACCTGAGTGTTTTATCTGTGGTTACTGCGTTTGGCAGGCTAAGGAAGAAGGATAGAAAGTTCCAAAACCAGGTAACACCTCAGAGTGAGACCCTGCCTCAAAACAGCAACAATGAAAAACAAAACAAAACAAACAAAAACCAAATGAATAGAACGAGGAGGGGAGAGCGTTGAAGTTACAGTCAACCAAACTGTATCAGGGCTTTCTCTGTATTTTTGCAAAATGAGACCAGCTGTCAGGTATAAGCGGGATAACTTCCTTAAAAGAATCCTTTATGAAGTCATGAGGTTAAACCATCAGAACAGGGGTGCTTTTTGCTTCATTATTGTAGGTAAACCACAAAAGGACTAAAAAGAGGTAAACCCAAGAGGCCAGAAGCAGCACTTGGGTGGCCACAAATTAGTTCCTGTTCCATCTTTGAGACTACAAATTAAAGTTTGCACTGCACACAGTCAGAGAAATTAAGAAACAACTAACCAAGCCAACAGTTGGAAGAAATTGCCTTGCTGTGCCTGTCTTTAAGAAACCCAAAGTACTTTTCAAGGCAAAGTTCTCAGTCACGGCATTAAATTTTAGAGCAGATGACCAACATTTAAATGGCCAGCTTGGGCATTTCTGTGCCAAGCCCTTCGGAGGCTGGGGATCACTTCCACTCCAAGAAGGAAAGCAACTCACTCACGTGAGGAACGGAATCCTCAAACAGCTCGGAGCCCCGGTGACGCACTCCCAGCTTGGAAAATGGCCCAGGTCCACCTCGCTAACAGCAGCTAGGTGGGGAGATGCTCGCGTGCACTATTGTTTCCAGATGTTTATTTTTAACTTCTGTTTGATGCCGGTTCCCCGAAGCTGGGCCCGGTAGGGAGGGAAGCCTCTGGCAACGCCACTGGTGGCTCTGGGAGCAATCGAGTTTCAATAATAAAAACACCCCTTTATCCTTTTATCGCAGCGTCCGTGTGCCCGCGCCTTTCTCCCGCACACCTCGGCCGTCACCGGCACGCAGCGCGGGTGCCAGGTCCCCATGACAACCCCAGCCCCGGGAGCCCCCGGCCTCCGGGCCCCCGCCCCGCGGCCCGCCGCGCCGGCCGGACTAGTGGCCGCCACACCTGCCCCGCTCCGCTCCGGACCCGGCTCCCGGTCCGGCCGGTCCACGGCCCGATGCGAGCCTCCAAGCTGGTGGCGCGGCCGGTGACGCTGCGACCCGAGACCCTCCAGGCAGGGCCTCCACGGGCCACCGCGACGCCCAACGCGGGCCAGGGCCGCGGCCCGGCGCTCACCTTGAACGGGTTGTTGAGATCCGGATCCGCAAAGGGGTTGCTGTCAAAATCCGACATTGCCCCGGCACTGCGCGTCACCCACCCGAGCCCGGCGCCGAGACACAGACGAGGCGAGGCCGCCGCCCCCCTGCGCGCTCACGTCGCCGCCGCCGCCGCACAGATCCGGGTGCAGCTCGCGGGCCACCGAGCCGGCCGTGCCACTGAGCATGCCCGGTGCGGCGGAGGCCCGCGGCGCCCAGCCATCCGGCCATCCCTTCCCGCCTGGATCTGCGCTCCGGGCTCTGCCTCCGACCGAAGGGCGAGCGCAGGCGGAGGGCAGGTTACAAGCCCCGGGCTGTGGACCCACCTAGCGCGGCTTGGGGAAGGGGTGGTGGCCTGTGTAGGGGAGGCCCGTGCGCGCAGGTCCCACGTGGCTGGTGGGGGACACGACACTTGGAGAGGGAGTAGCTGAGGTGGGGAAACATCCGCCGCAGGTGCCAAAGACTCCAGACCCCGAGCGGGAAGGAACACTAAAGCAATTTCAAACACCCTTGCCACACACACCCCCACCTGGGAAACCCAGCCGATCTCTCCGATCCCAGGTTACTCCTAAGTCACGGAAAGCGGCTTCGCGCTGAGGATCCGGAGTTGCTCCAAGAAAAGGCAACGTTCAGTGCCTTTCTCCTCCTATTCTCCCAACCCACTCATAAAAGATGGGGGGCGTGGGGCGGCGTAGGGGGCAGAGTGTATCGACTGAGGCCCCCAAGTTAATGATAGTGGAAGAAAAATTGTTGACTTTTATTTTCAAGCATTTGGATGCGGAATACACACCTCCTGAGAGCTGCCTTTTTTTTTTTTTTCTTCCCAGTGCCGGGAATGACTATCTAAAACTGTACAGTAAATGACATATCAGTCATTGCGCCACCCGGAACTTGTTGAGAGGATATGGCTTTCCCAACTCTATCCTTTCACTTTTAACAAAAGGATGAAACGTATGAAAAGCCAGAATTATTCTTCTTTGGCAAGGATCTAAGAACTGGAAAAACCCAGATTTAATTATCCGTAGCGTTTTGAGGGCCTTGCACTAGGCAAAGTCACCTAGGAAAGAATAACTTTCCTCAGTGTGAAAGCGCGCACACCCACCCACGCACAACTTATTGTAGTCTGGTAGGATCCAGGTTGGGATGACAAAGCAGCCGCTTCTAGGCAGCCAACTAACAGCACCAACCAAAAAGGAAGTAGGGATCCAACAGTGATCACCACGAGGGGTAAGACGCTAAGATTTGGGGAAAAGGCAATCTGCTCTGCTCACAGATCCTCAGCCATTCCCCAGACCTGGGTCAGGGTTCAGCACCTGTTGAAATCCAAGCTCAACTTCAATGGTTACTCTACGTTCCTGTGTTAACCTCTCTGAGTGTTAGAGGCTGAAGAATAAATATGAAATACTGTGTAAAACGTGCCCTGCATGTCTTCAGATCCAAGCGAATACTGGTTGAATGTGTGCAAACGGCGAGGGTCCCCGCACCTTATTCTGTGATTTGTCTCCTGACCCTGACTTTACACCTGCTGATTCCCATTGTTTGAGCACTTGCTCCTTCCAAGTGTCCCCCAAATGACTCAAATATTCAGTAACTATTATACTTATCTTCTATATTCCAAGCCATAAGGGTCAGCTGAGCATGCACTGCAGGGTGGAAATTTCCAGCTGTGCTCTCATTAGCTGAGGATGCACTCTGTACAAAAGCCTAAGATTTCACCGCTCCAGCCCCATGAAGTCCCTGGGCAGACACCCAGGTACGTGCATCTCCTATTCCCAAGAGTTTGCTTTAGGGTTCTCAAATAGGGGCCCTGCAATTTTTAAATGTCTTTATATAAATATGTTATTGTATATAAATTCCTAAAAACGGGTTCCAAACTTAAATAGGGGCTGTTATGATTTTGTTTCCTAGTACTGGGATTAAAATACCCAGGCAAAAAGCAATCCCAAGAGAAAGCAGGTCCATTCAGCTTGCGTTTCAAGTTGTCTGTTACTTCAGTTTGTCAAGACAGGAACATGGAGAAGCTAATAACTCAAGCGTAAGGAATGATGGTGCCCGCTAGGGGCTGGGTCTTCATATATCAATTAACATAACCAAGCCAATCCTGTACAGCATGCCCAGAGGCCAAGCTAATCTAGGCAATCCCCCTTGATGCCCCCCCCTCAAGATGGTTCTATGTGTGTCAGACTGACAGCCAAAATTATCACATGGATTGGGCTGATTTTGTTTCTCATGGTTGTTGGTTTGGTTTGGTTTGGTTTTACTCTTTAAAGAAAACAAAAAGTGGGCTGGAGAGATGGCTCAGTGGTTAAGAGCACTGACTGCTCTTCCAGAGGTCCTGAGTTCAAATCCCAGCAACCACATGGTGGCTCACAACCCTCTGTAATGAGATCTGATGCCCTCTTCTGGTGTGTGTGAAGACAGCTACAGTGTACTTCTACATAACTACATAATAAATAAATATTAAAAAAAAAAGAAAACAAAAAGTATGTCTTCTCTTACCAACTTAGTAAAGAATCCTCAACATTATTCTGTCTACTCTAATACCTGTCACTCAGTCCTGCAAACGCACTTATGTCATGCTGTCCTGACCCTGGGGAAACAGGGTAGGATCCATGTTTGTCTCCGGTCTATTTTCCTCACTGGTACAAGTGCAGAGTTTCTAAGTAAGCTGTGTAATTGTCAAGGAGACAGCCTAGGGTTTCTTCACCGTGACCCGGAAATATTGTCACTTTTTATTTGAACGGTGATGACAGAGGAGGGAAGGGGCTTGGAAGCATGGCCCGGTGGAAATCCCTCCGAATTAACTGTGTTTCTCGGGCATTATTTTTAAAACTGCAAGACTCTTCCCCCACCTAGGTGATTCTGGTGTGCTGAACACACTTCAACGCGCTTCGAGAGCACAGAGGTTAGGATATTCAAACAGCGTGGTCTGTGAAGGGCCTCGTCCATTCATTAGTTGTTCTGAAACTAGACGTACAGGACAAGGAAAGACCCTTCCCCTTTCTCACGGCCATGGAAGAAAACGAATCAGGCCAGATCCAGTCGTTTAAGGGGTGTAATTTAGTTTGGTCATTTTGATGAGGAGGAAGTTAGTTGGGAAATGGGAAACAGACGTCTTTTACTAGGAATTGCCTCCTAAATTGGGCAGGCTTTAAAAAAAAAAAAAAGGCTCAAAACTGGTTGCGGGTCTCAGCTATTTGTGACCTGGGTCATAGCAGTTCACTCAGTTCCCATCTGAGTTTCCAAGGCTAATTCAACACCAGTTAATAATTCTTTCTTTCTTTTGGGGAGCCGGTGGCTTGGGCTCCTGCGCTCTCTGCTTCCAACTCTGGAGGGCTAGGGCCACTGGCTCCGCCTCGGGAGGGCTAGGGAGCCACTGGCTCCGCCTCCGGAGGGCTAGGGCCATTGGTTCCGCCTCCGGAGAGCTAGGCCCACTGGCTCCGCCTCCGGAGAGCTAGGCCCACTGGCTCCGCCTCCGGAGGGCTAGGACAACATTGGCTTGCATCCTGTCACCCAGTTTAACAAGTATTTCCTGAACCCTACTGAGAGGCAAGCAGTGTTCTAGATGCTGTGGATAACACGATAACACAGTTTACCAGATAAAAGAGGGCTCAACAGATAAAGGCACTTGCCACACAAGCCCGGCAACCTGGGCCCAATCCCCAGAATCCACATAAAGGGGAAAGAAGAGAACCAACTTCACAAGGTTATTCTCTGACCTCCTGGCATTAGAAAGAGAAATCGGGAAAATAAAATAAAGTAACAAAATGAAATTACTTTGAGTACACACACGTGTACACACACAATAAATAAAGGAGATGTGATTTTTTTTTTTAAGTTTGGACATTCCTGGACAAATGAAGCAGGATTCATTTCTGGACAATGAAGAGGGATTCGTTTTTCTTCCTCGTCCCCATTTGCTCTTTTCCTTCTTGAGCTGAAAGATCTGCCGTTTAAAATTTCCTCAGAGTGTCAGTCTCCACTCCTGCTTTTCTTTCCTCGCTTCAAGAGTACGCAATCACCACCGCCCATTGTACTACTGGAGCATGCGCACACGTGGAAGTCAGAGGACAATTCAGGACTTGCTCCTCGCTTCCCATCATATGGGTTCCACAGCTTATCAGGCAAATTTACCTGCTGAGCCATCTCACCGGCCGCTCTTGTTCCCAACTTTTACTGCGTGTGGAGAACTGGTGTGGCATTGTTTTGAAAAGCATATATAAACCATCTCTGTTTGGTTTTGGAATGAATGTTTATTTGTTTGGTTTTTTATGCGTATGAGTAGTTGCATGCGAGCATGTATATGTGCGTCATACTAGGTATTAGTGCTTGGTGCCCATGGAGGCCAGAAAAGAGTGTTGGATCCCTAGAACTGGAGTTAGAGATGTTTGTAAGCTGTCATGTAGGTGCTGGGACCTCTACACGAGCAGCAGGTACTCTTAACAGTTGTGTGCATCTTTCCAGTTCTTTTATTTGCTTTTTGGGATAAGGTCTCACTATGTAGACCAGGCTGGCTTTAAATGCAAAGATCTGTCTACCTTCTGAGTGCTGGGATTAAAGGTGTGGGTACAAAACTGGAACTTTAAAGAAAACAAACAAACAAAAAACAAAACATAACACACAGATCTGCTTTTCCCTTTTCACACAGAAAAGCCAATCAATAGTCAGTGATAATAAAATGTATCGTATCTTAGGTCTGGCTCCTTCTCCCTTCATTTAACTCTTCATTCCATAAAATACTGTCAGGATATTTCCCTGCCCATGGTGATATTTTCATTTTGCACACCCATCACCCTACCGCAGCCCCTTGAAAGCAAGAACTGTATGTTTTCCTCATTGTGTCTTCTCCGCCATCTGGGACAGTGCTACCAGGAATGGGCAGAAAGAAGGAAGGGGAGACAGGAAAGAGGGAAAGAGAGAAGGAGGGAGGGAGGGAGGGAGGGAGGGAGGGAGCCATGGTTTCATCTGGGCCTCCTCATCTTTGCTGACATTATGGAAAGGCCTTCTGAGTAGCTATTCCACTGCAAATGCTCTGAATTTGAATTGCTCCTTTGACTAAAGACTTTCTCAATCTTGGTGACCAAAAGCAAAGTGACCAATTCACTACCATTAAAGTCCTTCCGAATGTGGCCTCAACCTATGCTTCCAGCCCTACTCTTGTTATATTTATGCATCTTCTTCCTCTTATGGTTTCCTCCTCCTCTCCCTCTTCCTCTCCCTACTGTTCTTCCTCCTCTCCCTCCTCCTCTCCCTCCTCCTCTCCCTCCTCCTCTTTTTTTTTCCTTCAGACTCAAGTCTTGAAACTTGAGTTGTTGTTGGTTTTTTTGTTGTTTTTTTTTTTTTTCCCCCAAACTCAAACTGGTCTTGAAGTAGTCCAGCCCATACAAGCAGTTGAATGGGCTGTAACCAGCACATTTCTAAAAGCAAACAGAAAACATCTAAGCATATGGTTTACAATAAGCATAACATTCACAAAACTTGTTCCGGCTGCATGTTGGTGGACGTCGCCCTTCAAGTTTGTTCCCCCCTCGGGCACTGCTCTGAACTGAAAGTCTCTCCGTGGTAATGGAAGCTATAGCTCGTTATTGCTGCTGGGTTTGTTTTTAATTCCTAATACTCATTACAGTATCTGGAAGGACAATCATTTCTGCTTATCAAATGAATCAGACTGAATGAGAGGCATTTTGGAATTAAAGGACACAGGGATCCCCCAACAGCACACAAGCAAGGCAAGCCTCCCTTCCCACAGCATGGCAACACGAGCCTTGGATGGCAAGGACACACTGTTCCCTCTCGACTGGCACGTGAATCACTGTAGAAAAATCTCTGGGTTCAGTTTTTGCCAAAATTAAGAAGAGTCAATGGCACACTGTTGGACTTGTGGACCACATGGAGCTCTGCTCTTTACAAATTACACAACTCCAGGCATTCTCTCATAGCCATGGGAAGCAAGCTAAAATGGCTACCTTCCAGCTCGTGTGTTCTCCGTCAACCTGGTCATCCTCCCTCCTCTACAGAGTGCACTGCCTACTGTTACCACCTAGTATCGCTCAGACAAGAAGCATCCTCCAAAGGCCTAGGGACAGAAGGCTTTGTCCTTATAAGTAACACTCGCCCATGGGGCTTTGGGGAAGCAGGTGGACCACGAGGGACTCTGTCTTCAGCGTTATTTTGTCGGTGGACTCAGATTTTGAAAGAACTATTGGGAGCCGATAAAACTGTGGAAGATGTGGCCCCAAGGGAGAAGTGGATCGCTGAAGGCAGCTCCCTTCTCGTCTGGCACTCTTGCTGCTGCTTTACACCCTGAAGTACCTGGCTCCAGAGCATCCTCTATGCCCTGATGGTCCGCCTCACTGAGACCCACAGCTATGGAACCAGCTGGCCACGGATTAAGGTCAAAATCAGTTTTCCTCCTTTTAATTTTTTTCAGGTATGTGTAGCCACAATCACTAACTACCTATCTCTCTCACTTAGATCAATCCAGTAGCCTTTTAGTTAGTGTCTAGATCCTCCCTTGACCACCCAACAACTTTTTGTCAAGACAGTGACAAATGGTTTCCTGTAAAATCTAAATTTTGTTGTGTCACTCAGCCACTGCGATGCCCTCTGCATCACAGGAAAAGTTGGCTGATTGGACTAGAGAGATTGCTCTGTAGTTAGAATTATTTTTGTAGAAGAGTGAAAACCAGAATTTGAGTCCCCAGATGGCACAAAGAAAGTTCAGCGAGTTCAACAGTCCCACCTTGGAATGAGGAGACAGGGATCCTCAGAGCAAGCTGGCTAGCAAAACTAGTCACGTTGGCCATTGGCAAGCTATCGATCCGATGGAGAGGTCTGCTTCAGGGAACGTGGAAGAAAGTACAGGCTGCACTGCTTTGGGATTGACCTGACCAGGGTTAGGGGAAAGGAGTAAATGATAGACTCTTTAGGAAAGCTGGGAATCATGAGCTGTGGGTCCTGATGGAGATGTACTGGCAGCCCAGAACCTCAACAGGTTTATTATACATGGCTGAAAGAGGAAGCCGTTTGCCAGTCTTTATAGGAGGTTTTTGTAGGGGAGCAGCCTCAGGCTGCTGTCATCCGGGAGGAGGAAGCTATGCCCAACACTCTCTGCTCACATTGTCAGGATGCCCAAGTCACGACCTCACCTTCACTCAGGAGTTCACCCGCTCCCCATAGAGGAGCAAGAAAGGACGGTTTCTAACATCAAACCCAGGCCCCCACATGCACGTACGCCCACTGATATGTGCAACTGCACACAAGCAAAACATACATACACACACAAGCACACACGTGCAAAATGGGACTTAGAATCCTTACAGTGGGTTTCGCCAGGGTCTGTGGGGTGAAAGCCCTGTGAATAGGCCTGTCAACCCTCTAATTTTATTTCTTATTGGTATTCTGGGCATCGTTCTGGCCCAACTATCCTGAAATCTTCATGGTATGATATCTACTCCTAGCACGATATCGGTCAATAAGCACAAAAATAGCAGTCTTGGTCCACTTAAGCTGGCATAACAAAACACCACATGTTGGTTATTTATAAACAACAGGGCCTCCTGCTCTTAATTCCAGAGGCCAAGACCTATTTGTGAGTTTAGAGTCTATTGAGAGCTCACTCTGCTTCATAGATACTGTTTCTTGTTTTGAGAGTTGATCTGTTTAGAATGGATAGATAGATAGATAGATAGATAGATAGATAGATAGATAGATGGATGGATGGATGGATGGATGGATGGATGGATGGATGGATATGGATATGGATATGGATATGGATATGGATATGGATATGGATATGGATATGGATATAGATACATTGGTTCAGGCTCTCAGGTAGCCCAGGCTGGCCTCAAACCTAATAGTAGTTGAGGGTGACCTTGAACTTTTGATCTTTCTACCTCCACTTCTAAAGCTGGGATCATAGGCCTGCATCACTGTCCCAGGTTTATGCAGTGCTGAGGATTAGAATCCAAGACTGCTTGAGGGACAAGCATTCTAACCTAAGAAGCTATGTCCCCCATCCTCTACTTCGCAGATGGAGACTTCTTGCTGCTTTTTTGTTTTTCTTTTCACAGGTTAAAAAACTATAATCTTAAAATCTGCCCTCATAACTTGTCTCCTAATGTCCCAGCTCTCAAAGGGAGTACATTGAAAGCAGCTTCAGTACACGAACTTTGGGGGACGCTGAATCTACACCATAACAACAACTACAGAGGCCAGTGTGTTTTCTAGACTGGTTTGCATAAAACTTTATAGCGACAATATCCTCACCTTGCAAAACAGATATTATTGGCATCTGTGTGCATATATGCATGTATACTGTATTAGTCAATGTCCTCTAGAGGAACAGAGTGCGTGTGTGCGTGCGTGCGTGTGTGCATGCATGCGAATTTGAGTGGCTTTCAGGCTGCGGTCAGCTAGTCCAACAAAGGCTGTTTACCAACAGCAGATTCAAGAATCCAGTAAGTTGTTCAGTCCACGAGTGTCTCAACTCGTTTTCAGTATACCTCAGAATCCCAAAGAAATCGGCTCTTGAAGGAGCAGACTTGCCAGCCAGAGCTAGAGCAAGCAGGCAGAGAGAGGAGAGCTTCCTTCTGTGATTTTATGTAGGCTGTCTCCAGAAAATGTGGCCCAGATTAAAGGTAGACCTTCCCACTTCAAAAGATCCATATTAAAAGTAGGTCTTCCGCTTCAAATAACCCTCACGTGTACCCAGCTGTGCCGGACCTGCCACCATGACGTCAAACAGCTTCTGAGGGGGCCGTAAGGAGGGTTGTAGGAAGGGCAGAAAGAAGATGCAAAGTCAAGAGTTAGATCTGGGAGGGCTGCAGGTCAATACCACGTCAACCTCCGGTTTATTTTTTTCTTACCATTTTTATATTTCTCTGCTCTCGCTCTCACTCTCGCTCCTTCAGAGAAATAGCAGATGGCTCCGGACACTCAACTACTTGGATTTCAGTTCATTTCAGATGTAGTCAAGTTGACGA
Source organism: Rattus rattus (assembly GCF_011064425.1). NCBI lineage: Eukaryota > Metazoa > Chordata > Mammalia > Rodentia > Muridae > Rattus > Rattus rattus. The sequence continues at coordinate 202,051,671 of NC_046156.1, read as the reverse complement.
TCACGAATGGTCCTCACAAATGCTCACACATAAATGTTAAGAAGGACTGACTAATGGTTTAAGTTCTGCACGACAGTCTTTGGATCTGAGGTATTGCAGTATTTAGACTATATTGCATACTCCACTCACCAAATAGAAGGGGTCAAAAAGGAGAACTATGAACATTTTTGTCTGAGCATTTTTATTCAGTTTCAGAAGTTGCATGTTTTTCACGAGAAATTAAATAATTACACTTTATATTTCTTAATAGATATGCAATTTCATTTATAAAACCTTCAAAGTAAGGGTGGCTTACAATTCAGAAGGTGTGAATTAGGAATAACTCTCCAGGGAACTTAGTAAGACGGAAAATAATCAAGCAACCGAACCATCTTCTGATTTCCCAAAAGCTATTCTCCCAAATCTGATTTTTTTTTTTTTTAAAAAAAAAAAAAAAAAGAGGGGGGGGGATAATTTTTCTTTCTCTTATATAAATCTTTGAATTTTTTTTTTTTTTTTTTTTTTTTTTTTTTTTTTTCCGGGGCTGGGGACCGAACTCAGGACCTTGTGCAGCTCCTAGGTTCTTCTACCACTGAGCCAAATCCCCAACCCCTAATGCTTGGAATTTAAGGAGAGCTTAATTCCTTTAGAATGGCTATTGTCTTGACTATTTCACTGGAGGAGAGAGAAGAGACAGCTAAGGTTCCTTCACTGTCTGGACCAGAATGTGTCAGCACGCATGCGCTGAAGCCTCCGCGGCCGTTTTCTGCTACTTTGAGAGGTGAACGCTATTGACTCCATTTTACGAATGGGAAACTGGGAAGACAGGAACACCACTTGAAGCTGAGTTATTTTTAGAATTATCATGAGAAACAGCTCCGTATCTGTGGCGCTTCATACTGCGTGTTCTTATACTCCACACTGGTGTTTAGCTCTTTATTCATTTTGGGAGAAGGTATCATGGCGCCCAGGTTGGCAGCAAATTCACCAGAGTATGAGCAGTACCTGGGGCAGCTGCCTATACTCATGCCTCAGGCAAACTCACCATTGCACTTTCCTCTTGGCACCGTTGTAGTCCCCTGTTCATATTCTCGGTACCCAGTACAACATCACACGTATGGTTGACCCCATGAATAGATAGGTGGATGGATACATGGACAAACGGATAGTTAAAAAGTAAAGCAAGCGCGTGCGTGTGTGCGTGCCTGTGTGTGTGCGCTCGCTTGTCTAGAGGTTGACTTTGGGTATGTTCTTCTATTGCTCCCTGTCTTAGTAAGAGGATTCTTTTGTTGTAATAAAAGATAATGAACAAAAAAAAGCAACTTTGGGTAGAAAGAGTTTATTTCATCTTAGAGCTTGTCCATCGTCCAGTGAAGTCAGGACAGGAATCTGGAAGCCGGCTGTTTACCCTGTGGTCTGCACAGCCTGATTGCAGAGCCACCTGCCCTGAGGCAGGGCCCTCCCACATCAATCACCCATTAACAAAATACCCTACAGGCGTCCATCCCTGTGGGGCAAGGTTATGGAAGCATTTCTCAGCTAAGATGCTCTCTTCCAAGATAGACCTAGGTTTGTGTCACTCTGGAAAAACCCAACCAGCACACGCATTTTTTTAAATTTTATGAGGTTTTCTTTTTTTTCTTTTTTTTCAGAGCTGGGGACCAAACCCAGGGCCTTGTGCTTGCTAGGCAAGCACTCTACCACTGAGCCAAATCCCCAACCCCTGCATTTTTTTAAATTTTATTTTATTTTATTTTATTTTATTGAAGCAGAGTCTCTCGGAGAGACTGGAGCTCAATGTTTTGACTAAACTGTCTGGCCATTACCCTTCAGGGATCTGCCGGACTCTGCTTCCCAGGTATGCACCAATACCCAACTTCTTATGTTGGTACCGGGGATCTGAACTCGGGTCTCTCCGTTCATGCAGTAAACACTTTACCCACAGAGCCCTCTCCCCACCATTAGAATTAAGTTTTCTTTCATAGAAGATACTACTCACCTGACAAGTTTTCTAATTTCTTTTCAGGACCTGCCGGATTAATTGTAGTTTTAACTACATATTCTGCGCTGTGTAGCGTAGCGCTACATCTTTGCAGAATACACAAAAAGTTATAGTAAAAGTTTTTTTTTTTAAGTTTTTATAATGGAATTTTGTACAGAAAATAAAATTGGGAAATAATTTCTCTGCCTTTGTTTGCTCTGCTACTGACTTGCGCCAGAAGATCAGTAACTATAAATCAAGCGCAAAAACTTTGTTCATCAAGGTTCCAAAAGAAATTAATCACATCTCCACAAGGGCATCAGACAAGTTTTCTGATTAAAAAGTAATTTGATACACAAATGGATTTCAAAGATTAAACTCAGTGGAGATTTAGTGACATGAGACTTTAAAATGAATGTTTACACAAAAATAATTCAGTTCGATCATTTCTAACTAACTAGTCTCAGAACATTAGCCGAAGTTGAGAACTCAGACAGCTTTAAACGCGTCAGAGTAGCCTGTAGACAGGCTCATCAGAACAACACCTTTAGGAGAGCCAACATGGTGGAGAGGAATGCAGACGGCTTCCGAGAATGTTCTAGACTTGAAGCCACCGAGAATCAGGAAGCTCTTGGCTTCTTTTTCACTGGCGGTGCTGTTGTTGGGAAGAGTTCAGTCAAAGGGAGGAACCGAAAGCCCAGGCTCGCTCTGTAAGCTGTACTTAGATACCAGAAGGAGGAAGCTCCATGTGTTTTGTGATCAGCATCTGGCTGGTTTCCGGTCAGGCCCTCAAAAACTCAAAGGTAAATTCCGAGGGAGAGAAAATCCGAAAGGACTATACTTACTGGGGGCACAGGGAGGAATTTGGAAAGGAGACCTCTGCCTGGGGTGGGGAGAGTCTTCACTTTCAGACAAAGAACTCTGCCACTCTTAGGAGAGTAGAAGAGTGGATACATCTCCCCCTGTGGGGGCCGTGGTAGGTAAAGAGAAGGGGGAGGTCGACTGGCAAAAGTGAGCGCTAACATCTGAGAAGATGAGGCATCCAGGCTTCCAGCCAAGAGGCAGAACTGAGAAGAAAACCACAGCTCCACACTCTGTGGTCATCAGCATCAACCTTGTGACTGCCGGTCCCTGGGCAAACTCGCTGCTTTCACCCCCTCGAATGAACACACCCACTCTGACTTCTGGAAACTTCATTCTACTGTGTGAGCAAATGAAGCAAGGGCGAGAGCTCCGCCAGAGGCTGGTAGTCCAAGGTCAGCCTGGGCAGTGTACAGAGACCTCAGCCAGATAAATAGGGAATTTTTTGAAACACACAAATGAGACAGTATTGAATATTTCTTGGCATTCGTTGATGTTAAAGACAATTATAAAGTTACTTGACTCGAATATTAAATTTCATCCCTATGTAATGAACTGCAGATGTGTAATAAAATCGACAGGCAGCAATGAGATGAATGGCTCTGCAGTGAGTTACTGGTTTCATTAATTGAGAAATATCAGGGTGACAGTCTGGAGTTTTACTCCAACAAGCCAGAAGATGTTCTGAGGAAAAAAATACAGAAAACTACATACACCCAAATGGTTAAACCAATAATAATTTCAATGATATTTCAGAACTTCAGACTAACAAAGGAAATATGTAACAATGAAGGGGGAAGATGGGTGATCTGTACAGCATAAACAGCAGAAATAAAGGTTGGTTTTAAAAGCTTAAATTAGGGACTAGAGAGGTGGCTTAGCAGTCACACACATTTGTGGTTCTTCCAAACGACCCAAGGTTGGTTCCCAGCAGCACCGTTGAGCTGAAAGAACCTGGCTCGAGTCTCAGGATGGCGCACCCCAGGAAACACCGATCCTGGACGAGCCCCCAGATGAAAGATCCCCAAAGAGAGACCCTTACTCAAGTCTTAGGAAATCGAGGACCCCAGACATAGAAAGACCATTTTGGATGTAATAAGCAAAGGCGAGGTTATTACGGAGATCTATTACAGGGATCTCCGGGTTGACACGTATCCTGCGCAGGAGACAGAAGTGTCGAACCCGAAGCTCAAAAGTCAGGGGTTTCTATAGGGAAGGCTAGGGGGTTTGGCGCGGTTACACACAATTGGCTAATTTCTGGCGCGGCTATAGGTGATTGGCTCATTTAAACATGGCAGTGAGAACACAGGAGAGTACGTATTGACTGGGGCTTTCAGGATTTTAGAAGAGGATCAGGGTTTGAAGGACATCTGGTTAAGGTGTGACTCTGAGTAAGCTGGGGAGGTGCCTCCCTGCTAGATGGTTTGGTCAGTCCTGATAACTCGGGCTGGTTCCTGCATTCCTTTTCTTTATCTTTATGGTCTGTTAGTCCTAGCGGCAGGGCGGGGCTGCCTGGACTTGCTTTTCACAGTGTTTAGTCCTGAGTCTGTGAATTTTGAAACTTATTCTTTTAACTTCATATTTTTAAACCTTAAATCTGTATAATTTTCCTTTCAGAGCAACTCACAGCCACCTGTACTCTAGCTCCAGATCCAGCGCCTCTGTCCTCCAAGAACATCTGCCCTTACGTGCACAACAAGCACGCACGTACAAGCACACACGCACACAACTTAAAATAATAAAAACAAATATTTCTATGTTTTTTCAGTTAGAAAAGAAGGTAATTAAGTTAGAGTTGCTTTTCCTCTCTGACTTCCATTTACTTGCTTAGATTTATCCTAACTTGTGTGCGGAGTGTGTGTGTGAGTGTGTGTGTGTGTATGTGTGTGTGTGAGAGTGTGTGTGTATGTATGTGTGTGTGTGTGTGAGTGTGTGTGTATGTGTGTGTATGTGTGAGTGTATGTGTGTATGTGTGTGTGTGTGTGTGTGTGTGTGTGTGTGTGTGTGTCTGTGTATGTGTGTGTATGTGTGTATGTGTGTGTGTGTGTGTGTGTGTGTGTATGTATGTGTGTGTGTGTGTGTGTGTGTGTGTGTGTGTGTGTGTGTGTGTGTGTGTGTGTGTGTGTGTGTGTGTGTGTGTGTGTGTGTGTGTGTGTGAGACACTCTGTAGCCCAGGATGGTTTGGAACTCACTATATAGCCCAGGCTGACCATAAACTTCTAGCAGTTTTCCTGAGGTATTGCAGCACTCAGCCTTACTTACCTTTCAATACTTCAAAACAGAGAGAAAGAGAGAGAGGGAGAGGGAGAGAGAGAGAGAGAGAGAGAGAGAGAGAGAGAGAGAGAGAGAGATCTTTCTTAGGCTGTGAGTTGAGAGATCTAGAATAAGCCACTGTTTTGGTTCTGGCTCAAATTAGTCCTTGCGTTTAGCCTGTAAGCTGTGTCTCCCCTCCCATATGGTATGAAAACAAGTGTGTTAAAGTTCAAGGAAGAGAGCTGCATGTGGTGGTATACACTGTAATCTGAGCACTAGGAGACAGAGGCAGGGGGATTACTACAAATTCAAGGCCAATCAGGGCTTCAAAGTAAGGGTGTATCAAAAGAAACAAACAAACAAACAAAAAAGAGCCAATATATATCAGAGAATGAACTGGCAGTTAACATTCTTGCTAAGTAAAACTTAACAAAAAGAAAAAAAAATTAACCCTAGGAGACTGTACACATGATCCTTTTAAACACTAGACTATCAACCCATGATAAGTATAGGCATAAACATTACTATGCTCCTGGCACTAAACATTCTTTAAAATTTGTGTCTGTCTTTAGTCAACAGGTGCAAACCATTTCTAAATGGCAATCCCTGTCATAACTTTAAGGAATGTCTTTATTTAAAGTATAACCTAGCCAAGCCACAATGACCAAGCATGCAGTTTAGCTGGCCTGCTGGGGCTGTGTCCTGTGGTAGCCGTTGACTCAGAGACTGCTGGACAATCAGTCAAGCTGCTGGATCAGGCCTGCAGAATACTCCAGCACTTTGGTCACACACCAGCATAGCAGGTCAGTGAGTTCCTTATTCCATAGGAGAAGACCCTGAAGGCTTCATCCTTGGAACCCTTCTAGGCTCTCCTATTGGTCTCTTCTTTTGGCTGGTTTAGACCTATGTCATGGCCCTGTTATAAACAGTAACCAGAACATAATAGCCATCAGAAAATTCAGTAAAATGTAGCAAATTGTCAAACGCTTTCCTTGGGAATCACCCCAACTTGCAGGTAGTGTCGGAAGTGAGACCAGTCTCAGAGCTAACTTCAAGCACATAGAGAACCTATGAGCAAACAATGGGGCTAAATCTGGCCCTTCAGTCAAAGTTCGCCAACCTCTGTTCTAGCTCATCAAAGTATCTGTGCATGCCACAATCACACTTGTGTTCATAGCTGCCATAGTATACACATATACGTGTGTGTGTGTGTGTGTGTGTGTGTGTCTCACAGGGTAACTGAACGTTTTGTGACGAAGCTGATGCTAGACACACCTATGTGTATGTGCACATATGTAGAGGTAGACGTGCACACACACACACACACACATGAAATGAGAGTGTGCACTCTTCTAGGACTCCCATTTCCATTTATATTTTTAATGCCTTTGAAGAGGTCTAACCCTCTGCCAATCAGCTCAAGTTTCCTACAGTGCTATCATAGAAAACCAACAACCCCTCAGCGAGTGCTTAGGAGTATCAGATAGTATAATAAGAATTCCGGCATACTGGAATATTTTTAGAAGATCTCAGAAAGACGCTGCGGGATTGTCCTCAGATATGGAAGGAATCTACACCTTCAAAACTGTAAGCCAGCCCCAAGTAAATGTTTACTTTTATACGAGTTGCCTTGGTCACGGTGTCTCTTCACAGCAGTAAAACCCTAAGACCCACCCCCTTCTCCAGTTTCATCTTCTAGACTATTATGAAGTAAGTGCTTTACTCCAGCAATTGTTCCCACTTATATTTCAGCTCTGGGCCTACAGATAAATGCTCTGTCCATTCAGCTAAGGTGTCCACTCAACTTTGTGACGACTCTTAACTAATGTGACCCCAGGGGAAGGTGGGACAGGGAACCACACCTGCTCTGTTTCAGCAGTGAGCAGCGGCCCATTCCTTCATTCCCCATGATATAGATAACCTTTGCTTTACTACTTGTAAAATATTTCTTCTCCAATTTCCATGTATGCATGTGTGCACGTGTGGTATGTGTGTGGTGTGCATGTGAGTACATGTTTTCATGTGTAGGGGGACATGTGGAGCTCCGAGGTTTGTGCCTGGGGTCATCTTCTGTTCTACAGACTATCCTGACTTCTGAGGCAGTCGTCATGCTTCTGAAGCAAGCATTTGAGCCATTGAGCCATCTTCCCAGTTTCCTGCATGGAAAATGTTAAAGGGGTATTAGAGCCTATAAAATAAAGACTATCCTGGGGGTCTGGGGATTTAGCTCATGGTAGAGCGCTTTGAGCCAAGCCATCTTCCCAGTTTCCCCAGCTCAAAAAAAAAAAAAAAAAAAAAAAAAAAAAGAAAAAAAATAAAGACTATAAAGTAGAAATTTACATATTTGCTCTACAGCTGATCAGCTCCCGCCCTGCACTGAGAATTTCCTAACACCCATGTCCCTTCCTAGCCCTCAGTATGGCACAAGTGACCAAGGTCTTGTCTTCTACAACCCTGTGCAGAGCAGAGGAGACATGAGAGTGCAGAATTCTCTGTCTTCCAGCCCAAGCCTTCTCTGTTTCTTCCTCTAGGAATAGACAACAGTTCTACCACACTTTTCAGAAAAGATTCCACCATCTTTCTCCCCAGGAATCTCACTGTGGACTTCAAACATCCAGTTCACGGAAGGCTGCAGCGATGCAGGGAGTTTCTAGGCAGCCTATCTCTCAGTGTGCATTGGGAGGAAATTAGATCTACACATTTCCTCCGGCGTGGTGCAGGCTCGTGATTTCCTGTGGGGAAATAACTGAACAAAAGGCATCTCTCAGAAACAATTCTTTTTGACTCGGGAGAAAGAGTCTCTGCTTCGCTCTGAAGCAGCCTCGTGCAGGAAGAATAATGCAATTCAGACTGCAGAACAAGGTCTGGTAACTCAACCAGACCCACTGTGTTCACATGGTGGCCATGTATTGTTAAAAACGTGGCTTTACAAGTCCACGAAGGGCAGGAGAGATGGCTCCGCAGTTATGCTCTACTTGGAGGAGCCCTGGGTTCGGTTCCAGCACAACTAACCATAACTCCAGTTTTAGGGAATCTGGCTTCCGTGGGCACCTTTGTGGCACACAGACATGCATGCAGGCAAAACACTCATACATGTAAAATAAAAGTAAATTAACCTTTACAAACGTAAAAGAGTGTCAGAAAATAACCATATCCGACCATATCCGTGACTCTGCACTGAAAGACAGATCCTAGTTCCCACAAATGCACACACTGCTTCCCTGAGGCGTGGGTCACACCACAGTGTATGGTACAGTTGTTAAATGTGTTTTGTTGTTGTTGTTTGTTTGTTGTTATTGTCTGGTTGGTTGGGGTTTTTTTGTTTTTTTTGAGGCAAGGTTTCTCCATGTAGCTGTCCCGGAACTCACTGTGTAGACCAGGCTAGCTTCAAACTCACAGAGATCCGCCTGGCCACAGGAATTAAAAGCATGTCCCACCACCACTCAGTTAAGCTGTCGAGTCTTGGCTGAGTGGATTCTCTGCTGGGTTAGCTGTCCAGAAAGTCAGTTAGTTCTTTGGGGGGTCCAAAATCCAGAAAGCCATCATTGTGAACACCAGTTTCTGGTTGTCTATTCAAATGCTGCATACCTCTCCCTCCCTCTCCCGGCCTACATTTTATTTCTGTTCATACTGCAGTAGAAATACACTTCCACCCTCAAGTTCTTTGAAAGTACAAGCACATCAATATCACATGGATTATCCAAACAAACAAACAGAACAGATGACTGGGGTCAAAATATCATAAAACAGAGATTCCTGGATGTTAGCATCGTTATCTTAGAGCAATTGCTGTAGAGTGGACTATGGGAGGCCTGAGACATGTGTCTATCTTATCCATGAAAGAGTTACTTTAACCACAATGTATGTATTTAATTAATCTTTATAGAAAACCAAGACCAATACCAAAATAATTTTTTAAAAAATTTAAATGTATTTTGGGGTTTATAAATTTTCTCTTTTCTAATGCATTAGTGTCTATAACTTTTATTAATCCTAAGATTATTTTACAATTATTCTCAGAGATTCTTTTTTAATAATATTTTTATAAATTCTTTGAGAATTTTATACATTTTGAACATATTCGCCTCCCTTCTCCAAGCCCTTCCCACAACCACTCCATCCTCCCCCACCTTCCCACCCAACATTGAGTTTTCTTTATTTTTCTCCCATCTGGTCCAACCAGTCTTAGGAATCATGTCTACTCTGGTGTGTGGTCAGCCTACCAGGGGTCTCCTGTCCTCTCCCATCAGCTAGGGGTAGGGTTTCATAGCCACCATCCCCCGTGGTGGTTTGTATGTGAATGACCATGATAGGTTCAAATATTTTAATGCTTGCTCCCCAGCTGATGGGACTCTCAGAGGAATGCCCTTGTTTGGGGACATGTGTCTCTGGAGGTAGGCTTTGAGGTGTCAAAAGCCCACACCATTCCTAGTCAGTGTTCTGGCACTCTTTCTACTTCATGCTTGTGAGCTCTCAGCTACGGCTCCAGCACCATTCCTGCCTGCCTGCTTGCCATGCTCCTTACCGTCCCTCCCACCCCCCTACCCCCGAAGGCCATGGACTCTAACGCTCAGAAACTGTAAGCTCCAAATAAACTCCTCTATAAGTTGCCTTGGCCACGGTGTCTTTTCACAGCAATAGAAAAATAACTGATGAAGCACTCATTCTAGGATTTTGTCAGAATTGAGCTTGTCCACTCCTGTGCACGCTGACACAGTCACTGTGAGTTCACAAGTGCAACTGCCTCGTTGTGCCTGAGAGGCATTGTTTCCTTGTTATTATCCACTGTCCGCCTCACACAGGCTCAGATGTGTACATCCTGCTCATATGTGTACGTCAGGCTCAGATGTGTCTGTCTTGCTTGAGCCAAGCACTTCCCACTCTCCGAGTTACTCTTAAGAAGGATGCTTCTTTCCAAAGTTGCTTTGATCAGTGGTTGGGAAGATGTGTCAGTGAGTGAGTGCTGACTCTGGAAGCAAGAGGATCTGAGTTCAAATCAGTAACAACCACGTGAAAACAGAGCCTGGCCACAACATGTCTGCCACCTTGGAACTAGGGCATGGAGACAGGTAGAGGACTGGGGTGAGGGGTGGGAGGGAATACCTTGATTTCTCATTCATTCTGACTGCATCTCGCTGTGGTTTCCCTTTTATTAAAGATATATTTCTATATATAGAAAATATGGCCAGGATAAAAATAACAAAAGCAATCATTAATTATTAAATGCCCTATAGCTCGTTATCAGGTGGCTCAACCAACTTACAGGAAAGTGCACTTTTAGAACGTTTGTTTTCTTAAGAAGCTGCGAAGATCAACTGCCCAGATCTCCACCAAGAAAAGACTTGATGTTTGGCTCTGGGTAAGCAGTCATCGTCTTATTTTGCTCTTTTGTTTGCTTGCTTGTTTATTTCCTGAGGTGGTTTTGCCCAAAAGCTCCCTCTCCCCAAGGTTCTGGACATATGGTGACAGTGTTTAGCAGAGGTGTAAAATTAATCCATTTGGGATATTATTATCCCAGAATTCTGTTCTGTGTCAGATTAAGCCTTTTGGACCTTCCTCGGCCTGCTCAGCTCCCTTCTCTTCCCTTCCGTGAGCATTCATCCCGAATAAACGAACCATCTCACCCCACAGCTTTGCCTCTCTCTTGTAGAGAACTCGACCTGTCATACAGACTTTTTCTTTTACCTTCATACATGAGGGTTCAGACTGGGGACAGACCTTTGACTGTTTACCTAGTTCCAGACATCGAGTTCTTCTGTTCTACAGAGGAAATTCACAAATACTTACATTTTCTGGAAAAACAAGAATGCCAATGGACATATTCATTTCCAGCACGACACGTTTTTTTTTTTTTTTTTTTTTTTTTTTATTAAAGATGACAACCAGTTTACACCCTGTCGTGGATGAATGCTTGTCTTCCAGGTCACAGCAATGATCTCTGTGGACATCATCCATCTGTCAAGAGTTAAAGACCCCAGAGAGAAAAGCAACCCCATACCCTCAGCCTACCCAGGTTCATTTATTTCTAAGTAACAGTTTACGGGAACATGGCTACACTTGAGTGTTTGCCTGCTGTCTGTACAGCTTCCACCTTACCGATTCTAAGTAACAGTTTACGGGAACATGGCTACACTCCAGTGTTTACCTCTTGTCTATAGCAGCTTCCACCCTACCAAAGCAGAGCTGACTGAACCAGTACAACAGAAGCCACACAGCCTGCAAACCTAAATACTCTTTCCTACTCTTCCCAGGACAGTTTTAAGGTGCAGAGTACTATTCTGTTTTTTCAGTCAACTGTAAGGAGCGGAACAATAAGTCTTGCCTCAGGTTTTCAAAAGCCAAGCCCAGAGGTTTCTTTCATTGGCTCTGAGGAGAAAAATGACAAAACCAAAACCAATAGGAGCAGAGAAGGAAAAGCAAGATTGTTAAGAAACGGAGTGGAGGGTAAGGGATTGGAGAGATGGCTCAGTGGTTAGAAGCACTATCTGCTCTTCCAGAGGTCCTGAGTTCAAGTCCCAGCAACCACATGGTAGCTGGTTCCCATTTATAATATGATCTGGTATGCTTTTCTGACATGCACTCACATACGATAGATAGATAGATAGATAGATAGATAGATAGATAGATAGATAGATAGATAGATAGATAGATCTTTTAAAAAAGAAACGGAGTAAGAGGCAGAGCGGTTTAGATCTAGGATTTAGGAAGACTGAGGCTGTAGATAGAATAATGGAATGTGTAGGCGGTGACTGATTCTATCATAACTTTTGTAGTAAATGAAAATGGAAGATAAACAGTGTAAATGACACAGTCCTGTGGTTTCCTTCTGATCCTCTTTGGGATGTGCCGAAGGAGACACCAACAGGACATCTCTAGATCTATGAGCCCCCAACAAAGGAACCTCATTCAGACTTATGCTGGAGCCACGTGAAGGCCCACAAGCCTCTTAGCTCATGGGCACCGCAACTCAACAAGCTTAGTCACAGGGCTCTGCGAAGGGGCCCTCTCACCTCTCAATTCTTTTCCCTTCATTTTTCCGTGCCTCCTGGACCAGAGAGTGTAAGGCTTCCAGTATGGACCACGGCCACGAACCACAGGAAGAGGACCCCAGGGCGTGCTCATGCTCTGAAATCTCTGTCTTAGGAACTGCTCTCCTCAATTGCTGTCTGTGCCTTGTAGGTTCGAAGGCTCCTCAACTGCTTGGGGCCTGGTGACCTGCACTCTCAACTGTCCTCTGTAGGCATGGGCAGAAAAAATAGACAGATTCATTCCCTCCCTCCCCCTCCCCCCTCCCTCCCCCTCTCACTCCCCTTCTCTTCTTTCCTTCCTTCCTTCCTTCCTTCCTCCCTCAGGCCCTGCAGACTAGTCTGTCATATCTATCCAGGGTTTTGGAATTATCTCATGAAGAGATGTTCCTGTCTCTCATCCTGGTCCTGTCAGTAGCAACTGAGTTTCTGGTGTGAGCAAAGCAGTCTCCAAATCCCACGTCTTACGAGCGTGTTTTCTTTCCATGAAAAATGAGAAAATATAAGCAGCCACCAATTTGCCACATGACCGGTATCCTTCAGTGTCATATGATAGCTCCCCGGCATTTATCCCTTTGGCTCTTTGCAAAGAGTGCTTATCCACCATTTATAATGATTACAGTTTTAAAAAGCCTTATACCTTTCTTTCCCAGAACCTATTTATATATCACTACATCAAGCTGAGATACGACACCACGACTTCATTCGCTTCCAAACCTACATAATAATTTACCATTTGAAACGGCAATTATTTGATCAAGAAGTAACAGCTGCGAGCACAGCATTCCCTCCAAACCACCATTAACTGAACGCTCCCTGCTGTCAAGCCAGATGTTTAGCTCAGAAAATTAAGCTTTCTGTTTGCTTGTGCAAGAAGCAGGGAGATGAGCAGCCTGGCTGCTCTGCCCTGAGATGGGCGTGTCCTGAGGTGGGCGGGTCCTGCAGTGGGCGGGCCCTGAGATGGCCGTATCCTGAGGTGGGCGGGCCCTTTTGCTGGTGGAGGCAAAGCGCTTGCCCATCGTTCTTTTTTTTTTTTTTTTTTTTTTTTTTTTTTCGAGCTGGGGACCAACCCATTCTTGCTAGGCAAGCGCCTACCACTGAGCCAAATCCCAACCCCTTGCCCATCATTCTTTGCTGCTTTCCCTGGACCTCCTACTCTTGGTGAATTCTCAAAAGCCAGTCAGTCGCTCAAAAGCACCCGAGTTCGATCGTCTATCTCTATTCTAGACTTAGGAAAGTCAGAGAATCAATGTTCTTAGTATGAGTGGTCATAGTTTTACCCCCGTACTGATGACCACCACAACAAACGAGAGTTATCCCTTTCTAGGTACTTTTTTACTTACCGTTTTCAGATGGCTTATGAGAGAGGTGGAGAATGGGCTGTAAATCAGCCGCAGTTAATACTGTGGTAGTAATTTGGGGTTAGGAGTTGATGGTGAATAGAGGGTCATTTCAGAAGTAGTTTACTTTCCATTAAAAAAAAAATGACTGAGGACGGCAGGGGTATAGATAGAGGACTGTTTAATATATCAGCTGTGTTCGATGAAAATTATATGAATTACGACGATAAAACAAAAGGTACCATTTTAAACCAGCGGGGAGGATGAAGATGAGATGAGTGGGGGTGCGGGGTGCTGTTCTCTCTTTCAAAGCATGATCAGGATGTGGGGTGCTTTTAACAAACACAGGAGGGGCCTTGGTGGCTAAGCCCCCTATGCATGCACAGGAGGCTGAATTCAGATCTCCAGCACCCACAGAAAGATCCAAGCAGTGGCACATATCCGCGATCTCAACACCAGGGGATGCAAAGACAAGAGGATCCATGGGTTTCAGTGGTCAGCCAGTCTAGCCAAAATGGTTGGCTCTAGGTTCACTGAGAGACTGATTCCCAAAAGAAGGTGGAGCACGGAGTTGGAAGATTGCAAACATGGTCCTTTGTTCCTACGTGCACACAGGTAAACATGCCACCCCCTCCCCCACACACACATCACGGGGAATCCAGACTTTCAGCATTTTAGCATATTAAAACGTTTATAGAGGGGTTGGAGATTTAGCTCAGTGGTAGACTGCTGGCCTAGTAAGTGCAAGGCCCTGGGTTCCGTTCTCAACTACGAAAAAAAGAAAAAAAAAATCTTTATAGAACAAATATATGATATGGTAGGAAGCTTTCCTTGAAGTTCAACAGCCTGTTGAGTTCTTTGCAATTCGCCTTTTTATGTCTAATTCAAGTAAATCTAAACATAAGTAGCAGGACCCCACATCGCTCTGAAGGACTAAATCCCACCGATGTGTACCCCCTTTGCTCCTATGTGTTTGCTCCATAGTGGCTTTGTGACAACAGTAACAGCAAAACATTGAACTGGACAGCCCACCACCGGAAGATGGTCTTCACACACGTGCCACAAAACCAAGACTACGGACTGAGGTGCTGCCTTTTGTCGGAGATGCAGTGCAGATAGCTTTAAAGAAATTGCAGCAATAAACACTGTGTCTAAAGAAAAAAAAGAACTGCGAGGAAGGAAAACAAATGGTCCACAGAAGAGAGAAATGGAGCAGTGGGGAATCTTATGACGTCTGTGAAAATTATCCTAGTAATTAACAAGGAGCACTAACTAACAAATGAACTATTAACTGGCTGCACACACAAAGGGCTTCTCTCCCACTTCAGATCTCTATTCTATAGGAGAGGAGCAGCTATTTCTTTCTGGATTAAATCACATCAGAAGGTTAAAAGATACTGCACAGTGAAGCTCAGGTTCTCGAGAGCAGGGTGTAATTATGTAAGAGACGGGGTATAATTAGTAACTGTCACTTTGAGATTATCACACGCGTGACTTGGAATCTATTGTTCCACCCATTATCATCCTATGTATTCAACATATTATTTCGAGAAAGAAATGTTGGTGTGTGTAAAATTAAACAAAAATAGATAAATACCCTCAATTTTCCTTTTTCCCCCCTACATTCTTGATATCAACCCAAGGGTCCACTTTCATGGCAAGTAAAAGCACTTGTGACTGAGCCACACTCCAGGCCTCAGCTAAGTAAGCACTCTGTCACAGAGCTCTACTCCAGCTCTCTTAACTCTACAGTCAGCCTGTATGTTTTTCAGTCAGTGTAATATTATATTTCTTACAGGGCTCTCTGGAGTACTTCTCTGCTGGTGATAGTGGAGGGATTCAGTAGACCTGGGGAGGTTGGGGAAGGTCAGTCATCCTCTCTGCCAAGCCCTTGTGAAGACTCTCTCGGTCCTGCCCTGCTGTCCTGCCTCGATACCTCTAACACAGACACTGTAACAGTTGTTGGCACTTTTCCCACCAGAATGTAATTTACTTGAAGACGGAGACCCTGTCCTATTTGCTTTATGGACCTGGCCCAAGGTCAGTTTTCGGCTAAGAATTGGTAGACATCTGGATGAATGAACAGGAGGGTTAATTCATAGAAGGACAGGTTTAGATTCTCATCAGGAAAGCGTGATTGTGAAAATACAAAAGAATTCCAACTTAAGCGCCCATCCTCCATTTTCATTGGAATGATGATACACAGCTCAGGGCTTGATAACTTAAGGAACTGTTAGTGGGGCTGGAGAGATGGCTCAGTGGTTAACAGCACTGACTGCTCTTCCAAAGGTCCTGAGTTCAAATCCCAGTAACCACATGGTAGCTCACAACCATCTGTAATGAGATCAGATGCCCTCTTCTGGTGTGTCTGAAGACAGCGCATATATATATATATATATATATATATATATATATATATATATATGTGTATGTATATGTGTGTGTGTGTGTGTGTATATATATATATATGTGTGTGTGTGTATATATATATATATATATATATATATATATATATAATCTTTTAAAAAAAAGAACTGTTAGTGGAGAAACAGCTCTCACTTCCAAAGGAGTAACAGTTTGTTCTGGAGTCGACTTGGAATGATGCTGGCCTGGGAATATGGAGGGAGGTCACTCCAGCCTCTGTGTTTCTACTTGGAAGCAGTTTTATAGAGGCAGGAAAATCATAAATCAAGGTGAGGTGGAAATGCGTTGGTCGGTACCTTAGAAGGGTAGTCTCGACAAGATGAGGGGATCTCCTGTGGGCCTCGAATGCAGTCTGATGACAGTCTCAGTTTTGGGTTTGGTGGACGTTAGTGGTCTTCTAAGTTGAAAGATTCTAAAGGGTTTTATGTATTAGTCACAGGACTTTAATTCTGAGGAACGGTCTTTCGGGGGACAAAGCTAGGCTGAGACATGGTAATTAGCACTGGACCTGCAACATTCCAACCTCTTCCCATCACCGATCGTTATAAACGATCGATCAGTCAGTCTTCAAAGCACGGGGATTCTCCAGGAGTTCTCCCCCACCAAGGGAAAGACTTGTGTGGACTCCAGCTTCAGGCTCTGTAAGACTCAGTCCCATCAGCGCAGGACAACACTCCAGTGACTCTCAAGCATGACATTAAGCGTGAGCTCCTGACGAGAGACAGACTTTGCAGAAAGTGTGCACTAGTGAACCGCATGTTGCTTTCCACGTGCTTTTTGCACCGTTTATAGCTGTTTCTGTGTGTGCTACGACACTGACAACTAACCCCAGACTGCACTCTCATGCTCTCAAAGCATCTCTGAAATTACAAATGCTTTACTGTTAAGTAGATGAAATCTTCCTTTCTTTCTTCCTGGTTCTCTCTCTCTCTCTCTTCTCTCTCTCTCTGTAAATGTTTTTGTTGTGGTGATGGCTGTTTTTGAGACAGGGTTTCTCTGTGTAGTCCTGGCTGTCCTGGAACTCTCTCTGTAGACCTTAAACTCCAGAGATCCTCCTGCCTCTGACTCCTGAGTGCTGGGTCTAAAGGTTTGTGCCACTCAATGCTGAGACAGAATCTGTCTTTTTTTTTTTTTTTTTTTTTTAAATGTATGTATGTGAGTACACTGTAGCTGTCTTCAGACACACCAGAAGAGGGCATCAGATTCCATTACAGATGGTTGTGAGCCACCATGTGGTTGCTGGAGTTTGAACTCAGGACCTCTGGAAGAGCAGTCAGTGCTCTAACCGCTGAGCAAACCTCTGGCGCCTTAGACTCTTATTTTCAATGGTAGTTTTGGCTCACAAATTATTTAACACATGGAGCTAATTATCATCTTGGTGGTTACTTGTCCTCTCAAGCACATGGTTCTTGCTGGTCTATTACTTAGTTATAAGCCCTAAGATAAATTCCCAAGTATTCACTGCCTGAAATACCTTCTGTACTCTAAGACACGCAATAGTCCCTAACCCCTAAATCTCAAATAAAACAATGCAGGGGGATCTTCAGGCTGTGAGCCATGCCACTATCTCCAAATTCTACAGAGGTGGCTGGCAGCCTAATGGCTTACACTTATTCAATACACTGGCAAGTAAAGAAACTGGCATCGGCATCCCATGCTAAGACAGGAGATAGGGCTGGGGCTGTAACAGTCCCTAGCACATGTGAGGTCCTGAGTTCAACCCGCAGAGCAGCCAGAGGCAGAGGAACTGAGGCAGGAGCTTGCCTTTCTGCTCCATACTTTATTTGGAAGCACGAGTCACACGTACAATGGGAAGGCTGGTTTCAAACACTGTCTTCAGTATTTTTTTTTTTTTTGGTTCTTTTTTTTTTTTGAGCTGGGACCCCACCCAGGGCCTTGCGCTTCCTAGGCAAGCGCCTACCACTGAGGTAAATCCCCAACCCCTGTCTTCAGTATTGATTAGTTCTTTTTTACTGTTCCTTATTTTTGCCTTTATTTTAATCAATTAATTTACTTGTTTTATTTATATTGGTTTTTAAAGACAGGGTTTCTCTGTGGCTGTCCTAACTCAAGTTGTAGACCAGGTTGTGATTTTGCTTTTTTTTTTTTTTTTAAAAGAGTGAGTGACTTTATAAAGGTTTTCTTCTAAACTAGTGGTTCTCTACCCTCCTATGCTGCAACTCTTTAATACAGTTCCTCATGTTGTGATGAGCCCCCACCATAAAATTATTTTTGTTGTTACTTCATAACTGTAGTTTTGCTGTTGTTAGGAATCGTAATGTAAATATCTAATATGCAGGGTATCTGATATGTGGACCCTACACACACACACACACACACACACACACACACACACACACACTCACGGGCCAGGTTGAGAACTGCCTCAGTGAGACTGTTGTTGTAAAAATATAAAAAATAAAAAGGTATGGTTGTCTTTTACCTCACTGGGTCCGCACCACGGTGTCCCAAGATATCTGCTAGATATCTTGGGAAACACATCCTAACTCCTTGGCGCCCAGTGTCTCCTGCCGCCCACACTTTGCTACACTCAAATGTACACATGAAAGAACACACAACAATCTTTGACCCAATTGATAAGATATAATTGCCCACCTAAACATACAAAGCCTAGTACCACCCATCCCTTAAGAACATTTGTAACAAACTGTAAAGGTACTGCATGGAATCTTAACGTCACCCGCCATATTGTCCTGCCACGGCTTCTCCCTTTCTCCTGTCTCTTCTTTCCTTTCCGTTCCAGTCTCCTCCCTTCCTTTCCAGTCTCCTCCTCTTCCTTCAAACTTCTCTCCCGCCCATCCTTCCTCTCACCCAATGACAGGCCTCCTTCTATCCTATACCTGCCCCTCACCTGTATTTTACAAATCCAATGGGGAGATTCTGGTGAAGTCACCTGATTCCTGAGTAGTGACTAGGAAGCTGTGGAATTAGCATCAAAATGCAGATAACTCCAGGGCAAACCACAACTGTGGGACAGTAGCTGATGATCTTCCCGGCATCCTCTAGGAAGCTCAGAATTGCAAATGAGCCTTGGGTGATCCTTTTTCCCCCTTTGATGGAAGGAGAAACTAGATGAAATACTATCACTCCACACAGAAGAACCTAGCCCTTATCAGCACTGAATAGTTAACTCATTCTTTTCAATATGGCCTATCATGAGGTTTTCTTTATAAAACATTGCTATCTTATAAAATTTTCTGCCCTCAGGACCTGTTGTATTAATGTAAGATTCCAGTGCCAAAAGAAAATACAGGACCTAACATCCCAGATTTATTCAGACTCGATTTTGTTTTGTTTCTAATTCAGAGTCTCACATATTCTGGCTGGCTTTGAACTTGCGATGGAGCCGAGGATGATCTTGCTTCCACAGCTGATTCTCCTGCTTCCACCCCCAGTACAACACCACACCCAGTTTCTGACTGACTGAACCTGAGATTTGTGCACGCCAGACAAGCACACCTCCAAAAGAGTTACACTTCTGATCCCCAAATTATTAGGACTTTCAAGACAGCAACGGCAAGGGATTAAACCCAATGTGTACTCCTATGATGATTAGAAAAGGAATGGTCGTCATAGATTCATGTGTTTGATTGGTTGCCCATAGGGAGTGGCACAATTAGGAGGTGTGGCCTTGTTGGAGTAGGTGTGGCCTTGTTGGAGTGGGTGTGGCCTTGTCGGAGTAGGGGTGTGGCCTCATTGGGGTTGGTGTTGTTGGTGTTGGAGAAAGCATGTCACTGTGGAGGCAGGGCTTTGAGGTCTCCCAAACTCAGTCTACACCCAGTGTGCCAGTCCCCTTCTGCTGCCTGCCAACCCAGAGATAGAACTCTGGGCTCCTCCAGCACCATGTCTGCCTGCGCTCTGCCATGCTTCCCACCAAGACAATAATGATCTAAACCTCTGAAACTGTGAGCCGGCCCTCATTAAATGTCTTCTTTATAAGAGTTGCCTTGGTCATGGTGTCTCTTCACAGCAATAGAAATCCTGCACTCCCTAAGACTCAGAGATGGAAAACTTCCGATCTGAACAGAGAAAGAGGCACTAGGAGAACACAGGTGTGAGACAGCTCAACTGGGAAGTCAGAGATCCGCTCAGAAATGAACTTCATTAGAGATGCAGCAGAGACTATCGCTACTGTTTCCTTTTAAAGTACAGAGCCTACAAGTATTGCTACTGGAAGCTGGACTAACCGTTCATCATTGACAGGCAGCCTGACCATGGCTCTCAGCCGGGACACTCAAGAGAATCTGGTTTTCTACCCAGAAAAATGGGCATGTTTATCATCCACGTTATTATACAGATGGGGGATTAATCTTTAGTGACAGAAGGAGCTGCCCAGACAAATGTATTTAAGGAACGAATCCAGTTCATACGATCTATTTTCGCGCTGGAAGAAAAGAGCTACAAGCCGTTAGTTAACTCTGGAAAAACATCAGCTGCGAGGGCATTGTTGTGTAAATCAGTAATTTGGAGAGGCTCTGGCCTTTTGTTTGGTTTTTCAAAAGCCCACATCGATTCAAAGGCTGAAAATTCAGCTTCTATTTTCTCTTTATGGCTCTTGGTTCATTTTCTGCAGAGGCTCAATTTGTTGCCAAAGAGATTCATCGCTAATTTGAATAATTATACACTAAACTGGAGGGTAGAAACGAAATTGGGGTTGATTGAGAGGGCTGGAAACAGAGCAAATTCCTTTGTGGCCCTAGGAATGATAGATTCCTATGCAGCAAAACCAGCAGCATTTCCAACTGATTAGTTTTTAATTTTTAACAGAAAATAAGAAAAGAAAAAAATGAAGTTTAATTTCACTCATGAGAACAGCAAATTAAAGCTACGGCATGATCCTACTTTCTTGTCAGCCTGACTCTAAACAATCAAAACTCTAAACAATCAAAAAGCCCGTGAAGAGCACCCCCTTTCATATTTGTGGGTGGTCACGTGAACTGGTACACAACCTGGGAAGAACTGGACAAAATCTAGCACAATTACAGATGGAAAGTCTATATGGCATTTGAGCCAGTAAGCCCACTTCTGGACTCTTGTTTTACTCACATGTGAGGAAAAGCCACCACTCTGAAGTACATAACATAGTGTCCTTAGCACTTTGCGTACTCTGTCTGTATGTATAGCTGTCTGACAGAAGAAGGCATCAGATCCCATTACAGATGGTTGTGAGCCACCATGCGGTTCCTGGGAACTGAACTCAGGACCTCTGGAAGAGCAGACAGTGCTCTTAACAATGCGGAGTCATCTCTCCAGCCCCTCTGTTATAGCTCTTATATAGGGTGAGCACAAAGAGTCCGAACAGGTGCACACAAAACTTAGAGAATTTAGGAACAGAAGGGAAAAAGAGTCTTCTGTAATTTCTAGTTTCATGTTTCTATCTGTTAACTATCTCTACCTATATGTATATGTAAACCTGTATATACGTGTGTGTGCTACTATATGTGTGTGTGCCTGTGCGTAACCATACTTTTGTCCACTTTATCTACCACCCTTCTCCACCCTAATCCCTTCCAACCCCAAACGCTAAGTAGAGAAGGAAGGTTAGAGGGCAAAGGGGGCTCAGATCTCTTTAGGTTACTTACTGTTGATTAGGGGCACGGAGTTCCTAGGGGCAAAGTCAATGCTCATGGTCAAGTATCTCCAACCAGCGATTCAGCAAAACAGCAAACACAACAGCTGGAATCGGCAGCAGGGGGAGCAGCCGCCACCCATCTCTCGTAGGGCTGTGGCCTTTTTATACCTTCTCAAGAGTTCCCAGAATTCCAAGGGTAATCTTCTGCTGGCAGAATCACTCCCTTGCCAGAGCATGAGGCAAATCATAGTCAGCTGCTGTGGACAATCGGAAGCAGTCCCAAATCCCACACCTGGGATACATACTCCCATAACATAATTGGGTTTATAAAGAAACCAAAATTCTTACTACACATGTGTCTATCTGTGTGTGTGTGTGTGTGTGTGTGTGTGTGTGTGTGTGTGTGTGTTACATCACAACGGTTCCTGGTAAAGCGGCACTATTCATAATGTCATATTCATCATATAGTTCACTGTCTTAGTAACTGTTCTGTTGCTGTGAAGGAACACCAGGACTAAAGCAACTCATATACATACACACATACATGCATTTGATTTGGGTCTCACTGACAGTTTTAGAGGATTAGCCCATGATCATTATGGTGGGAAGCAGATAGGAATGGCTCTGTAGCTGAGAACTTTACATCCTGGTCCATAGGCAGCAAGCAGAGAAGGAAACACTGAGACTGATGTGGGCTTTTGAGGCTTCAAGGCTCACCCACAGTGACACACCCCCTTCTACAAGGCTATACCTCCGAACTTTTCCCACACAGTCCCACTAACCCACCACCAAGCATTCCAGCACACGAGCCTATGAAAGCCATTCTCACTCAAACCACCACACTCACATATAATACAATTCCAAATTTGTATCCAAAAATCTAGGTCCATTGTGGTTTCGAGTCCTCCGCTTTCTCCCTTTCAGGGTGTCCAAATGCAGCTGTGCACTGGGCTGGAAGGATGAAGCACAGTCTGGCTGGGAGTGAGTGTATGGTGGGGGTAGGGCTCTCGAGGTGAAGGCCTTCTCTGGCAATCTTTAATGAAATGACTCTCTGAGACAATCTTAGCTTGTGCATAAACCTTTATTTGGGGTGAGTGTGCTGGCTGGTTTTGTGTGTCAGCTTGACACAAGCTGGAGTTATCACAGAGAAAGTAGCTTCCCTTGAGGAAATCCATGAGAACCAGTTGTAAGGCATTTTCTCAACTAATCGTCAAAGGTGGGAGGGCCCAGCCCATTGTGGGTGGTGCACCCCTAGGCTGGTGGTCCTGGGTTCTATAAGAGAGCAAGCTGAGCAAGCCAGGGGAAGCAAGCCAGTAAGTAACACCCCTCCATGGCCTCTGCATCAGCTCCTGCTTCCTGACCTGCTTGAGTTCCAGTCTTGACTTCCTTTGGGGATGAACAGTAATGTGGAAGTGTAAGCAGAATAAACCCTTTCCTCCCCAACTTACTTCTTGGTCATGATGTTTGTGCAGGAATAGAGACCCTGCCTGAGACAATGGGCTTATATGCATACACTTTATTCGGGGTGAACTAAGGGTTATACAGTTTTGGGGAAGGGGTAAGAATATCCAGGGTAGCAAAGGTCGTTGGCTGAAGGTCAAGGCTACTGAGATGCTTCATTAGCATGGGGAGGCATCCCAGGAGTCTCTGGTTCAGGACTACTTGACATTCCTCAGGTAGTGGAGAAAAGGAAATCCTGCTGACAAAGGGAATCTGACATTTTGCACCAAGCTCAGGGGTGTCTGGTGTCAGGGTCACAGGGTCAATCATTTCTACAAAGCTTTCAGTGTCACTATGTCTTAGCGGAGTTTCCTAGACTGAAACTGAACAAAAGTCTTTAGATACTCAGCGGAGACTCTGCAGGCTGTGAGAGGCCTATGTATTTATGTATGCACTAAAGTGTGAAAACTTTGGTCTAGTAAAGTAGAAGGAATTGTTTCTTTTAAAGCAGCAGTTTGTATGATCCTGGATATATACCCAAAAGGAATCTGAGAAATCCCATAAGAGACATACCTGCACTCCATGTTTATTGAAGGGTTATTTAAAACAGTCAAGTTGTAAAAGCAGTGTATCAGGTATTTATCAGATTGCTAGAGAAATAAGCTCACACATACACACACACATACACATAAACATAAACACACACATACACACACATACACATACACACACATACACATACACATACACGCACATACACACATACACACACATACACACACATACACATACACACATACACACACGTACACACATAAACACATACACACATAAACACACACATACACATAAACATACACACTCACACATACACACACACACACAGTATTAGCCATGGAGAATAAAATATATGTCTTTTTCTGGAAAAGGAATAGAACTGGATGTCATCCTGCTAAGTGAAATAAGTCAGGTTCACAATTTCTTAATGTTTTCCCTCTATATGCAGCCTACATTTTGAAATAATGCAAGTAGGAGGGTTGATTTGTAGAGGCCCTACAAGCTGGATGGGGTCAAGGAAAGGTGACAGGGTTGAATATGTTCATAGCATTATACATTGTATTCATGTATAAAAGTGTCCTAATAAAATCCATTATTTAATATAAAAAAGGGTTGGGAATGTAGCACAGTGCTCGATCACTTGCCCCAACATGGCAATGGCCCTGACTTTGGTCCCTAGCATTGAAAAGAGCAAACGAATAGATGCTAAACTAATAGGTAATAAAACAATGAACCAACAAGGAATAACTGATATGTTTTATGTTAATTACATTATTTTTCAATCTTTTCATTACATTACAATCTTTTCAATGAGAGAATTCCATTAACCAAGTATTCATCTTAAAACTATATGACTTATAAAAAATTGAGGAAAACTACCCAGGAACCTTTTTCAGAAAAGAGACACAAGCACAGGAGAACAGGCCGTTCAAGTGAAGATTTGATCCTGATGTCCATATCGGCTGATCTTACTGGGACCCATGTTCATAATGTCTTACCAAGTAAGTGTGGGGTTTTTGGTTTCATTTAGTTGTTGTTGTTGTTGTTATTTGTAGTCTTATTCTTGATGACAGAAACTATATGGCATATATGTGTATAATATGTAGTATTGGAAAATAGCATGTTCCCAAATATTTTACAATTGACTATTTGTAAGAAAATAGAAGCTTCCCCTTAATCTGAGTCCAGAGCTGAGAAGCATTTTAGTAGTTTTAATGAGAATGCCCCCACAGCCCCTATCCCCTCTCCCAGGCTCATATGTTTGAATGATTAGTCTCCAGGTAGTGAAACTGTTTGAGAAGGATTAAGAGGTGTGGCCTAGTTGAAGCAGGTATGTCATTAGGGGTGGGCACTGAGGTTTCAAAAACCCACTCTAGGACTAGTCTCTCTCTCTCTCTCTGTCTCCTGCATGTGGACCAGATGTAAACACTCAGCTACTGTTCCAGAGCCTTGCCTGCTTGCCTCCTGCCTGCCTGTTGCCTACCTGCTGCCTGCCTGCCGCCTGCCTGCTGCCTGCCTGCCTGCCTGCCTGCTGCCTGCCTGCCTGCCTGCTGCCTGCCTGCCTACTGTCTGCCTGCCTGCCTGCTGCTGTCTGCCTGCTGTCTGCCTGCTGCCTGCTGCCTGCCTGCCTGCTGCCTGCTGCCTGCCTGCCTCTGCCTGCTGCCTGCTGCCTGCCTGTCTGCTGCCTGCCTGCCTGCCTGCCTGCCTGCTGCCTGCTGCCTGCTGCCTGCCTGCCTGCCTGCCTGCCTGCCTGCTGCCATGCTTCCCATCATGACAGTTATGGACTGTCATCCTTTAAACTGTAAGTGTCCCACAAGCCCTTTCTTCTATTAACTGGTCATGGTGTCCCATCACTCCAATAGAAAAGTAACTAAGACAAGCATGTACATTGAGACGTGAGTATGGGGACCCAAGCTGACTTTTGAAGAAGATTATATGATTCGTGTGTGTGTGTGTGTGTGTGTGTGTGTGTGTGTGTGTGTGTAGTGGTGTGTAAGAGAGACAGTGCCTACAAGGTCAAAGGACAATGTATAGGAGTCAGTTCTATCCTTTTGTCATGTGGGTCCAAGGAATAAACTGAGATCCTCAGGCATACCCAGCAAGTTGCCTTTACTTGTTGATCTGTCCTGACAGTCCATAACTTGAAGCCTTAAAAAAATAGCATGGAGGACTCAAGAGATTACTCAGGGGTTAAGAGCACTGACTGCTCTTCCAGAGGTCCTGAGTTCAACTCCCAGCAACCACATGGTGGCTCACAACCATCTGTGATGGGATCCGATGCCCTCTTCTGGTGTGTCTGAAGACAGCTACAGTGTACTCATAAATAACATAAATAGGCCTTTTAAAGAACAGCATAGATAATTATAAACACTTAGTAACTTGTTTGAAATTACCTGTGGAGCCAGGTAAGGTTGTGGCCAGGGAATGTTTTACAGACAAAGTGGAATTTAAGCTAAATTTTCAATAACTGAGTGTCAGGGGGGTGGGGCATTTAAATTACACAAAGAGTATTGAGTATTGAATACTAGGTCTAACGGAGGACTTAAAGAGACGGTAGCTTGTTTCACACATATGTAAAAGAAGTCCTGGAATGGGAAGACCAGAGTTAGCACGGTATCTGCGTGATGCCATTAGAGAGCATGGGCTCTTCCACCTGCAGCCTGGCTTCTATCCTCAAGGCCATCTGCTCTTCACAATGGCTGGTAGAGCTGCAGCATCACATCTGCGCGACGGGAAACAAGGAAGAGAAAATTCCATCAACACTTCCACCTCAAGTGATGGTACTTCCGAGTCATGTGCTCATCCTTAGCTGCAAGAGAAGCTGAAAAGTAGCATCCGCTGTGCAGGGAACTTAGCTAAAATCCATCATTCTGTTATGCTAATGAAGGAGAGAATGGGTGTTTGGTAGGAAAAAGAATAGGCCTGGCTATACCGTGATATTAGGAAGTGTGGTATCAAAAGAATGAAGAACTGGATGTAGCAACTGCAGCAAGACTTGGACCTGAGGCCTAATGCCTGCTGGTCATGAGACCTTGGGAAAGTTGTAAAACACATCAGTACTCATCAAAATAGAGTAAGGGTTTGCACACACACACACACACACACACACACACACACACACACACACACACAGAGGACTTATCCTCTTTCTCATCTCTCTCCCTCTCTCCTTCTCTATCTCTCTAGCTTGTCATTGTGGCCTGCCAGCAAGCTCCTGAGATTTGTCTATCTCCATCCCATAATGCAAGGGTTACAGGCACTCATACTTTATGTGGGAGCTGAGGATTCAAACTCAGGTCCTCATGTTTGTACAGCAAGTACTCTTAGGTACTAAGCAATCTCTGACTCCCTGAAATAGGTGATTAAAAAAAAAAAAAAGATTTTCTCTTTCTTGAAGAAAAAAATGTAATTTATTTTCTATGTGTATGGGTGTTTTGCCTGCATGTCAGTGTACTGTGTGTATGCAGTATCCTGAGGTTAGAGGAAGATGTCAGATCCCCTGGGACTGGAGTTAGAGGTGTTTTGTGAGCCACCGTGTGGGTGCTGGGAATTGAACTCACGTCTTCTGGAAGAACCTATGCTCTTAACTTCTGAGCCATCTTTCCAGCCCTCAGAGGAAGTTTTAACTTATTGTATTAGAGAAAGGAAAATATAGCACTGATAAAAGCTATTGAAATTGCAAATTCATTGTTTTTTTTTTCAATTTCATTAATATAAAACTAGCACAGATGTCTGGAATGTTATCTTGAAATCCAAAATAAAGTAGTGGTTTATTACAGTATTTACTTTTGGCAATATTTTGAGTACAGAACCTACAGACACGAACAGATGTTGAATCAAATCCCACTCCTTCTCAATGCATCAGTCCAAGTAAAGACCTGCCTGCTACCCGTGGTTTTAAGAATGAGATTTTCCAAGATGTAATTTTTGAGAAACCACACAATAAATCGCAAAGGATCACAGCATTTTAGATTAAAATAAATGTGGGGGGGGGAGAAGGATGTCTAATTTATCTATCTATTTGATGGAAGCGTGCGTGGGGGGTGCCAACAAAGCGAATTCAACTTTTTCTATTAGCAAGTTTAAAAGAGGCGAAAGCAAGCTGTGTGAGCCGGCCCGGTTGTAATGAGTTTTCACACCTGTCTCCCCTTGGTGCGCCAGCCCGCTAGTCAAGCTGCTGCCTTTCCCTGGTGTTCGAGCTGCCACGGTTTCCCTTTTATAGATTTGCTTCATAGGAATTCATTTCCAAAAATGAAAGAGGACAGGGGAGAGAGGACATGTTAAAGCAACGACAAAAATCTTTGTATTTTTATTAGACTCAACTTATCATCAGCCAGATTTAATTTTCTCTCCTGGGTTGCGATGCCTATCGTGGGTATTTTTATTAAGGGAAGAACTAATCTTAGATTTTCTGCCCTAAAGTAGATTCAAATATTATAAAGTTTAGCTGGCCTTCTGAGGGCAGGAAACCATCTCCAGGTGGTTGTTCACCCAGCTCCCACCGGGACCCCTTCCTTAGCCCCGGGGCCACACAAGCTCCAGGACTCTGCTCTGATGAGCCTCTTGTGAGTTGAGGATTAGAAAGTCCGTTGCTAAATCTAAAGCTCCCTACGGCACCATACACAAAAGGCTGATCCCTCTCCATCAGGAAGCCTTGAAAAAAAACCTTTTGAAGTCACTTAATTGCCTCATCACCCAAGGTCTCCTGGCCTCCAGACTAAGGAGGCCTAAGTAAGGCTTCTTTCTAACCTTCGCTTTGAAGCCCTTCACCTTGCAGTGTCTCCCTGAGAACTCACAGGTAACCCGGGCCCCAGCCGCTTCCCTTTCACTTCGAGCACTGGATCTCACCGTGTGCGCCTTGGCTATCAGTACCGTCTACCACACCACAGTACTTGTCTTCGTTTGGGGAACTCGTCCTGTTGGCACTTCGTCTAGTCTCTGCTCCGCGGTTACCTGGCAATCGTGCTTGACTCACTATAAAAGGGGGCTGCTTGCCCCCTCCTCTCTCCCCTCTTCCCTTCCCTTGCTCTCTTCCCTTCTTCCCTTCTCTCTCTCAACTCTCTTCCCTTCTTCCCTCTCTCTGTCTCTGTCTCTCTCTCTCTCTCCTCCTCCTCTCCTTTCCCCTCCCTCCTTTTTACCTCCCTCCATCTCTCTCTCCTTCTCTGTCTCTATTCCCTCAACTCCCTTCCCCATGCCCTAAGTGCGGCTGGTACCTCAGGCGGAAGGGATGGCTCAGCATGGGCCCACAGACGCACTCCCTTCCCCCACACCATACCGCACCTCCACCAAACATATTTCTGGCTTCCTTTTCTTTTTTTTATAAAACACAAGACTTCACTTGTCAGCCAGGTTTTCATGGTCACTCCTCTCCCTTTTGTCTCTGAAAACGCTGCCTCTGATTGGTCAGCCCACCCAGACAACCTAGTAAGGTCTTTCCAGAAGAGTCCTGGCCTATCCATTATAGGTCATTCTGCGGGATATCACTCACCTCCCTCTGGCCTTAGCCTCATTCCTCATCACCCCTGTGACTGAAGAGAAGAATGGGTGTGGACCCTTGTTCCTCTGGCTTCCTATTGAATTTGTCTTAGAGTTCTTTTTTTTTTTTTTTTTTCCGGAGCTGAGAACCGAACCCAGGGCCTTGCACTTATAGGCAAGTGCTCTACCACTGAGCTAAATCCCCAACCCCTGTCTTAGAGTTCTTATTGCTGTAGTAAAACACCATGCAGCTTTTTATAATTTACAACCCCATTACTGAGGGAAACAAGGGCAGAAACCCAGAAGCAAGGACAGGAGAACAGGCCACCGAGGTTACCGGCTTGCCCAGTCTGCTTGCTTATAGCATTTAAGACCAGCAGCCCAAGGGTAGCGCTACCCACAGTAGGCCAGGCCATCCCACTTCAACAACAAAAAGAAACAGACTTGCCTAGAGGCTGAGACAGAGGCAGCCTGTTTAATTGAGAGTCCCTGCTTCCAAATTACTCTAGTTTGTGTCAAGCTGACAGAAATACCCAGCACATGGAGTCTCTGGAAGAAGAGAGGACCAGGAAAGCAGAGCATCCATTTCCCCAGCTTCCTCTTTCTGGGCTTGCCTCAGGCTGACGGATTCCTTCGACCGACATGCGGTATGTCATGGTTCATCTCCAGTACACATTCATCTCGCTTCTAGGGTCTTATCCCTGCCCCCTCTCTCTCCTCGCACCCTTGTGGGCTGAGGAAAACCAAATGTTGGGTACTCCGTGCCATCCTGCAATTCTCTGTAGCCCCAAATCTTCATGGTGAATCAATTCTGGATGACGGTATTTTGGGGCGCACACTTTTTCTGTTGTGACCCTGCTAAGATGTCCTTCTTGGAACTTCTTGGATGTTTATGTACAGCTGTCCCTTTGGGCTCACTCTTGCTCTTTTTAACGGGGGTTATTCATGGGTGCTTCACTACATTTCTCAACTCAACACCACTTGCTTTTCAGTCAGGAAAACTCTGTGTCCCCTTCCACAGACTATTTTCCTGTAGGCTCTTACAAATTGCATGATGCCTTAGGGGTGAATAGCGATGGAGAACTGGTGTCAGGTGCAGGAGGAGTTAACAGAGTACATGAGTCTAAGCCAATCAGAAACCTTGTTAGAGAAGCCATTTTGGAGCCAGTAATAACTAAGCTGAGATTGGATAAAGAAAGTTGGTAAGAGCCTTCATCAGTGAGAGGCAGAGGAGAGGGATTTCTGGGGGCAGTGGGGTGCGGAACAGCATTTTTCAAAACTCCAGAAAGCACTGAGTGTCTGGAGCCCAGGTGAATGTCCTGAGGGATGAAGTTGAGGACATCGCAGGACATAGGGATAAGATCACTGTATTCCTGACTTCCCAACCCTACGTCACCACAGCTTATCTTTAAGACTCCATAACTAGGAACAGCTCTGGATGGTCTCCATGCTCAGTCTCTCTTTACTAATTCCTTTGTCCTTACTCAACCTTCCCTTCCTCCACCTTATTTAAGGTCATATCTTTTACCATTGTCTCCTTTCAGGAGGAAGGGTGGAATCGAGGACAGTTGGTCAAGAGATCAATGAGTCTATAAAATATGGCTTTTGGGCCTGCGGGTCTGACTGGCGCCTGGTTTTGCAAATGAAATAATTCCTGGAACACAGCCACACTCATTCATTTAAGAGCCGCCTATGCTGCTTCCCATGGAAAACATCAGATCCAAGTATTTGCAATAGAGTCACTATCGCTCACTTGACCTTTACAGACAAAGTTTGCTGACTCCTGATCCAGATAGATAACCCAGATAAAAGGCATCTGAAGTCGGGAGAGACGGCTCGATGGGTAAGAACATGTCTTAGTTAGGGTTCTATTGCTGTGAAGAGACACCATGACCAAAGCAATTCTTTTTTTAATATTATTTATTTAATGTACATGAGTACACTGTAGCAGTCTTCAGCCACACCAGAAGAGGGCATCAGATCCCATTACAGATGGCTGTGAGCCACCATGTGGTTGCTGGGATTTGAACTCAGGACCTCTGGAAGAGCAGTCAGTGCTCTTAACCACTGAGCCATCTCTCCAGCTCCAAGGCAACTCTTATAAAGGAAAACATTTAATTGGGGTTGGCTTACAGTCTCAGAGGTCCATTATCATCACCGTGGGAAATACAGCAGTGTACAGGCAGACATGGTTCTGGAGAAGGAGCTAAGAGGTCAACATCTAGACCCACAGGCAACAGAAGGAGACACTGTCTCTGAGCATATCTGAGCCCTCAAAGCTTGCTCCTACAGTGACATACTTCCCCAACAAGGCCACATTTCCTAATATTGCCACTTCTTATAGGCCAAGCATCCACACGCATGAGTCTATGGAGACCATTCTTAGTCAAACCTCCACAGAGCACTCGCCGGTCTCCTGAGGACCCAACTGTGGTTCCCAGCACCCACAGCAGGCAGCTCACACTCACCTGTAACTCCAGCTGGAGGAGAACCTGATGCCTCTGGCCTCCTCAGATATCTGCACTCACAGGCACTCTCTCCTGCCTCCCCAAATGTTGTGGTTTGCCCTGAAGTTATCTGTATTTTGATGCTAATTCCACTGCCCCAAGGACAGCTGCCTAGTCACATACTCAGGACTCAGGTGACTTCACCAGAACCTTCTCCCCATTGAATTTGTAAATACAGGTGAGGGGCAGGTACAGGATAGAAGGAGGCCTGTCATTGGAGGAGAAGGAAGGATGGGCGGGAGAGAAGTTTGAAGGAAGAGGAGGAGACTAGGAGAGAGAAGGGAGATGGAGAGAGGGGAGAAGCCATGGCAGGTGATGTTAAGATTCGCTCTGTGTATTTACAGGTTGTTATTAATGTTCTCAAGGGATGGATGGTACCGGGCTTTGTATGTTTAAGTGGGTAATTATATCTTATCAATTGGATCAAAGATTATTGTACTGTGTGTTCCTTTATGTGACGGTTTGAGTGTAGGAAAGTGTGCAGTGGCTGGAGACACTGTGCCGCCGTGGAGTTGGGATGTGTTTCCGCCAAGATATCTAGCAGATATCTTGGGGCACTGTGGGCGAAACCTAGCAGGATAAAAAGACAACAATACATATTTTTTTTAATTTTTTATATTTTTTACAACAACAGCAGGATAAAAAGACAATCAAATACATTTTTTAAAATTTTTTATATTTTTTACAACACCCAAACAGACACATAGTTGTGAAAACATTTTTTTTTTAAGTATTTGAATAATGACGGTAGAGGAATGAGAATTAACCAACTTCTAGACATAGTTTATAAGTGAGGCTCACAGGCTATGTTCGTGATTGTATATGAGACAAAGACATAGAGTAGGGGGATAAGAGTGATTCAGAAGGACTGGGGTGCAGCTCAGCGGGCGGGGTGCTTGCCTAGCTTGAATGAAGACCCGGGTTTGAGCATCCGAAGCACATACGTCTGACACCATGGCACATAGCTGTAGTCTAAACAGCTGGGACGTACAAAGAGCAGGATTAGGAGTTCAAATTCACTCTCAGACACCCAGTGGGTTCAAGGCCAGCCTGGGCTACATGAGACTCTGTCTCAACAAAGAAAAAGGTAACGATCTGTAATGTTCAGTCTTATCTACTGTATGAACATAGTTGTGCTTTGCTGAGATGGGGAAAGCTGTGTTGGCTGAGGGGGAAATTTTTAGTTTTCTGTGTATTCAGACGTGAGTTTGAGGTGTCTGTTAGACATCTAAGGGATGCAAGGTGCCCAACTGAATATGCAACAGCCAATTTCAAAGAACGGATCTTAGCTAGGTGGACACGTTGGAGAGCTGTTTAAAACTATGCGATGGGATAAGTTTAAATCTATTCATGCGGTGGTTGGCTTCAGGTTTATTATACAAAGTCTCACTATAAAGTTCAGGTTTTCTCACCTCAGTCTCCAAGGTGCCAGGATTATAGACATGGGCCGCCAATGCCCCCAAAAGATGAGAGGATTTAATGACGGGCTGTAAAGACAAAGGAGGGATGGAAAGTGTTAAGAATGAGCTCTGAGGTACTGGATGCTGTAGATTTTAGGAGGAGCTGGCAAAGAAGACCAAGAACACAAGCAACCCAGTGAGATAGCAAGCTGGCTAGAACAAAAGGAGAACGGTCAGTCAGAAGCCAGGAGAAATGAGTGCGTGTGTGGTGTGTGTATATGTGTGGGGAGGGGGAGGAAGGAGAGGGAGAGGGGGGGGAGGAGGGAGAGGGAGGGGGGGGGGGGGGGGGGAGGGGAGGGGGGGAGGGGGAGGGGAGGAGGGAGGAGAGGAAGAGGGAGAGAGATCTCCACCTCTCAGACTCCATCACAGAGGTGCCCCAACAGTAAGGCACCAAGGTCTGCTCTGAGGAGTAGGAGTAGAGGTTAAGAGAAAAGGTCAGACAGTCCCTGACAGTCACTGACTCAGTGAGTGAGGAGATGACAAAGATTTGAATAACATTCAAAGTCTGTGTTAGTTGCTGCAACAGAATTCCTCAGATAGACTAATGTACAAAGAGAAGAGGTTTACTTTGGTTCATATCTCTGGAGGCTGGGCATCCAAGGCGACTATGTCTGGTGGGAGACTTGTGAGACATTTATGTTCATGGCGGAAGGGAAAAGGGTATGTGCAGAAGAGACGAGTGACAGTCTCATTTTTCGACACTTAGCTCTTGAGAGTGTGAGTCTGGGCTTAGGAGAACAGGCCCTCATTCAGTCAACCCTGCTCCTCTCACATGAGGGACCCCTTCAAGCTCCTATTGCCACTCCTCCATATCTAAGACTGGGAACCAAACTCGACAGCCCATAATCCACCATAGCAGTATCCAAAGTGCTCCAGCAGAGGGCGACAGGTTCCGGGTGGGCCAGGCCCTTTCTGCAGAACGTGGTACAATCACAGGAAAGCCAGACTGTGGCCTTTCTTAACTTGCTTGGTCTTGACTCCTCCAGTCTTCACCGACCCCTTCTTCACCGCACCCCACACTTTTCCCACAGTGTCTTTTTTTTTTTTTTTTTTTTTCCCACAGTGTCTTTATCTTCCTTACTCTCTTCCTATGACTACTGATGAGCTTTTTGTATTCTTCCTTCCTTCCTTCCTTTCTTCCTTCCTTCCTTCTTTCCTCCCAGTTGACCTAGTTCATTAACATTTATGACCTCAGCATTTTGACAATGTCACTTAAATGTCAACCTCCATCTCATACTTCAACCCTTGTCTTCAGATTATCACGTGACTTTCATAGTCTCTTTTAGTTGCTGCAACAGAATTCCTCAGACTAATGTCTAAAGAGATTTGAGCACATTCTACTGTTCTGTCTTGCTGGTGCTTCCGACTTACAGGAGTAACACAGAGCCGCCTTTCTCACCAAACTGTGCTTTGGTCCAAGAGCAAGTTATGGTGAGGATGCCCCCATTGCTGTTGTTGGTTAATTCGCTCTGACTGCCTGGTGGCAACAGTGCGAGTTCCTCATTGACTGCCCCAATGCTTGGATTCTTGAATGAAAGACACACGGGGCAGGGGTGGGGGGGAGAGGAAGAGGGATAGAACCTTATGTTTAATATACGTTAAACAGCTCAATGGTTGGGCACTTCCAAACCTCCCCGTGGCTAACACATTTTCCCCTCCGATATTCCTAAATAATTACATATTAAACCTATATTCATTCCATCTTGGCTGCCCCAAATCCAAACATGCAGCCTCTCTGGGCCACAATCCCTGACTGGTACATGTTGGCTGTCTCTCTGACTTGTACTTCTCATGCCTGATCTTTCTGCTTCCTGGTCCCCTTGCCTGCAGATCCTAAAGTCCCGCCTCTATCTGCCCAGCCATTGGCTGCCAGCAACCTTATTCACCAATCAGAACTGGCTGGGGGCAGGGACCCTCAGCATCTCACATGCGGTATTCTCTGGCAATTTTGGGATCCCATAATGCAAACATTAAACCAAATCCACAGCATTCCCCCTCACCCCCTTCATTTTTAACTCTCCAAAAACCAGAAACAAACTGTTCATCTTCTGTCTGTCTGTCTACTTCTCCCTCTCTCCATAGAATGCATATTAAATTCTTTAGCATCCAATCTAGTGCTTAAATATAATCTGACATCTTTATATCCTCATGAATTTTACCTTGATAAGGATCCCATTTTCTTTTTCTAAATATTGGAGTCTACTATCTACTTTATCTGCTATCAAGCTCTTTCAGGTTATCTACAATTTCAAATATTGTTTTAGGATGAGATCTGATCTATCTTCCTTTTTATAATTTTTTTTTTACTCTTTGAGAATTTTATGCACGTTTACCATGAAATATGATTATATTCACGTATTTTTTCCCCTTTAACTCCTCCTCTACCCTCACCAGCACATCTTCCTCTCAACTTCATGCCTTTACAAAACCTTTGTTATAACCCAGGGAAGAGGGGAGGGCAGGCCATTCCTCTTCCCCCTCTTTCTCCTTTTTGTTTATTTCTTCCATATCTTTTCCCCTCCAAACCCTCCTACACACTCCTCCCACTCTCCTTCCAATTCGTGGCCTCTTTGTTTACTAATTGTTATTGTGTGTATCCATGCATTTGTACAAACATATACTATATATTCCTAAATGTAACCTGTTGAGTCTATACAGTGTTACTTGTATGTCTATTGTATTCTGTTTCAGGGCTGACTTTTTGGCACTACAAAATGCTCTTCCATGGGACCACCTCTTCCACTCCCAGCTCTGTTCAGTTGCCTACTTCTTTGTGTAGGATTGAAGCCTCACAGGCACTTCCTTGTCCGGTGTTCATTGGTGTCATCCTTGTTCATCACACATCTCATGTTGGCGAGACTTCATGGGTGACTTCCATTGTGACTAAGAGACACAACCTGATCGATTGCTCTTTCAATCTTTCTCACCCCTCTTCCACAACGTTCCCTGAGCCTTCAGTGTTTTAGGAGTGTTTTGTAGGTGTCTTTATCAGGCTGGGTTTTGCAACTCTGCATTTTGGTTTGCTGTGGTTTGCTGTGGTGGCACCTTCTGTTGCAAAGAGAAGTTTCCTTGATAAGGAGACAAAACTACAGAAATCTGTAGGTATGAAGACACATACATGTTTGTAGATTGTTGTTAGGGATTGTGCTGGCTTTGGAAACTAGTGCAAGATTCTCCTCCAGTAACCATGATTTCACTAGTACCTCATAGTTAGCTAGGTGTCCAGTGCCAGGCATGGTCTCCCTCCTGTTGAGTGGGCCTTTAAGTCCAGTTAGAGAGCTCTTGGTTACAGCCGAGATGTGTGGGACACTACTGTACCCTTAGGTTTATTGTGCTACATTGGTTGTTGATGTTTCAGGTCAGTTCCAGCTCAGGACTCTCTTGGCCCTGTTTCTGAAGTGCATTATATCTTAATCAACAGGCACCTAACTCCCACCAATAATGGTAATCAAGGCAACAGCAATAGATTGTAGTTTGGGGAATCTCTTGAACAGCACTGGCCAACAATTCAAAAGAAGGCAGGCTGGAGAGATGGCTCAGTGGTTAAAAGCACAGACTACTCTTCCAGAGGTCCTGAGTTCAAATCCCAGCAACCACATGGTGGCTCACAACCATCTGCAATGAGATCTGATTCCCTCTTCTGGTGTGTCTGAAGACAGCTACAGTGTGCTTATATATAATAAATAAATCTTTAAAAAAAAAAGAAGGCTTCTCATGTCTGGCATTAGAGTTTTTGTTAGACATAAGTCTTTGGATCTTGGCATGATCGCCATCAGCCCAGATGAGAGAAGCTCACTAAAACTGTATATGCATACTCATGCACTGTGCATTGTGTATTTTAGGTAAATAGTGGTATGATTCCCTATGGATTTTTCAGACATCCATATTATTATTTTACAACCTCCTTCCTTTTTCTGTATTTATCGACACCCCACTGCACCAAAGGAGCGCGCCTTTCCTGCTTTCTGATAAGATTGCTTGCACCCTGCTAACCTCCTTTCTATTGCCCCCCCCCAGCTTCTCTATCCCAGCAATGGTCTATGCTTAACAGTCTTCATCATCCATGCTTATAATTCAAAGCTTTGGGTTTTTTCCCTAGTGTCTCACATTTCCTGTGCATTTCTTTCCTGCGTTGAATTCTTTCATGGTTTCTGCCTTATTAGATCTAAGTCCTCTATTTTATCTTTGAGACCCGACATTCAGTTTGATGTGTTCCTGTGAGTTATGTGTTTCCTAGTTGGGCTACTGGGTTTTTTGTTTATTCCGTCTTAATTTCAGCTTGAGTCCTCTTCAGTGTTTCCACCTCCTTATTGAATTCCATTTTCAAACCTTGGACATCTTTGTTACTTCCAATGTTATGCCCAGATTTCAGGGACCCCAAAGTCCACCAAGGAGCCGATTCTGATGCTAGTCACACCAGGGTCTTTTATTACAAGCTCAAGCAGGGACTCTCACTCTCACCAATGCTATGGACCCAGTATGAGAGCCCGAGCTCAGGGGAGGTGGGGCTTTTGTAGGGAATACCTCACACTCAGTAATTTTCCACATAAGGCGGCTTCTGATTGGTCTGTATTTCAAACTTGTTTTTCTGGCACAAACCGTTACAAAATGGTTACAAAGGTCGGTCCTCTTGACTGTTGAGCCATTTATCAGCAAGGCCACCTGGTCCAGGAGAAACACAGGTTTCTCCTGATTGGCTATTGCTATGGGTGCCGGCCCTGATTTCCTGCCTAGGCCGTCCCTGTAGGTCTTTTTCCTTGGACTAGAGAGCTGAGTTGAGAGTTGGTATGTGCAGAAGTCTGCATTCTAAATGGAATGGTTGCCTAGGTCTCACACCATCAGCCTTTTACTTGTGTTTTCTCAGGCTCTTTCCTCGTGCTTTTATTGAACTGTTTCTTTGTGCTGTCTTTCAACTCCTTGGATTCTTTGAGGGGGATTGTGATTCTTCTTTTAGTTTCCGTGCCCTGGAGTTCATCTAGTAATTCTCAATGTCCTGGAGTTCATCTACTAATTCTCATTGACAAGCATTTCTCCAGGCCTGGCATGCTTTGAAGAGAAGATATTGGCTTGATCTTTCAGATTGTTGGCATTCCTGCAGTGAGATTTTCTTCGTTAGTTCTGAGTTTGTTATGAATGGGGCAGGATCGGGAGGAAGACGATGAGGAGGTAGGTTCGGTCTAGAGCAGTGGTTCTCAGCCCTCCTAATTCTTCAGTCCTTTAATTCGTTTGTGTTGTGGTAACCCACAACCATAAAATTATTTCACAGATATATCATAACTGTAATTTTGCTGCTGTTAGGTAAATAAATATTTTTTCAGACATATGGGTTTAATACGGTGGGGGGGAGGGTTGCGACCCACAGGTTGAGAACCACCTGTCTCAAGCATTTGTCCTTTAACTGGCTTGGGTGGAATGAAGTCAGGTGGACATGGGGACTGGACTGAATGGAGTATAGGATGTGCTTCCTGTCAAGCCTTAGAGTGTGGGGGAAGATCTGAGTGGATAGTTTGAATGCAATGCAGGAGAACCCTGTGATTTGGAAAATGGGTTCCAAAGTACTGCTAGCTCAAACCTAGAGCTCCTCTGTGGTGAAGTCAGGGAAGGCCAGGCTACGCAGGGACGCTGGCTGTG
The DNA here is from genome assembly GCF_011064425.1 of Rattus rattus. Classification (NCBI taxonomy): domain Eukaryota; kingdom Metazoa; phylum Chordata; class Mammalia; order Rodentia; family Muridae; genus Rattus; species Rattus rattus. The sequence continues at coordinate 202,013,144 of NC_046156.1, read as the reverse complement.
GGACCAGGCTTTGTCTGGCTGGTTGCTGAATATATGGATCAGGAAGGTGGAACATTTACCCGGCTACACCTTGGAGGAGATGTGTGAAGTCTCTGTTTGCAGTGTGGTAGCTTTAGGCAGCATAAAGGTCCTGTGGGCAGGATACAGGTGGGGAATGTCCTGGTGGAAACCTAGAGGTTAGCTGAGACACAAGAAGAGGAGGTAAGACTAGCCCGGGACACGGGCACAGCGAGTGGGACACTGCAGAAGCCTAAGGGTCAATCTGTTCTTCTTTGAGTAAGTGACCAGAACCATGGGCACCTCTCTCTCTCTCCTCTCCCTCTCTTCTCTCTCTCTCTCTCTCTCTCTCTCTCTCTCCCCCTCTCTCTTTTTTACTGACTGTATCTTCTGTAAGGGCACTTTTTTTTCAAAAGTGTAACCACTTTTAAATTTCAGATGCCATCTTTTTTTTTTTTTTTTTTTTTTTTTTTTTTTCCCCAATCCCTGGGACCATCCAGGGCCTTGTCTTTTTTTTTTTTTTTTTTCCGGCAAGGGCTCTACCACTGAGCTAAATCCCCAACCCCTCAGATGCCATCTTAAACTTGAATTCTCTTTTATTAGCATCTAACAGATAAGAGAAAAATAATATATTTCTGTTTATTTAAAAATATTTCACCTTCTTCCATGTGTTCCTCTGGTGAGCACACTGAATTCTCACAGTAGTAGCCATATAGCAAAATCTTTCTGAGTCTGCAAATGCTAGGCTAGACTCTTTGTCTGCACCAACTGTTCAGTCTTTATAACAATACCCACTTCCCTCCCTCCCTCTCTCTGCTCATCTCTCTCCCTCCTCCCTCTGCTCATCTCTCTCCCTCCCTCTCCTCATCTCTCTCCCTCCCTCTGCTCATCTCTCTCCCTTCCTCTCTCTGCTCATCTCTCTCCCTCCCTCTCCTCATCTCTCTCCCTCCCTCTCTCTGCTCATCTCTCTCTCTCGTTATGACCGACATTTCATTTCACTGATAGCTCATCCAAGGACTCATAGAATTTTTGATAGCCATTGATCTGCCTCACACATTTACTGGAGCCTCACCAAATTGATCAGCCCATGGACCCAGAGCTTAGAACCAATGCTAATAAAGGGCAAGCCAAGCAAGAAGGAAGCGCGGCAAAGTCATCTCAGTTAGAAATTAGGAGAGGCCGGCCTCCATACCGCACAGGCGGCCTTGCCAAGGGAGCATCCTGAACTCAATCTCTGTAAAATACTGCATGTCAGTTAAATTATCGTATGTCTTGACAACAACGAAAGGAAGCCAAGAAGAACTAGGCACTGCAATTTGGTTCATGATTTGATTGGTATCATGATTTACTAAATTACTTTTTCTGAGGGTTCTTTTTTTTTTTTTTTTTTTTGGTTTGTTTAAAGCCAAGGACTAAATGTAGCAATAAAATTTAAATTAACTTGGCTCTTGCCTGAAGTGCTCAATATTCCAATATCTGTGCCTCACTGTGGTGCCAGGAAAACAGCAAAAGCAGGGGGAGTATAGTCTGCGTTTCTGACTCACTCCTCATTAGAGGAGAGTGAAGTCTTACATCTCCCTGGGCTGTGAGACTTGCCTGCAGCCTTCAGATTAATCCTTTCACACTGCCACATATCAAAATACACAATTATTTGGGGGTAAGATTTTCTCATTAGGAATAATAATTTCTTAGGAAATAAAGCCCTGTAGGAAAAAACAGTCAAATTACCATCAGAATTATATGTTCATGAATAAGCGATGGATATCATTTTCAGCTTAGCTGTTTTAGCACTGTTGGCCTTGAGTAATTGCAAGTTCAGCAGGAACAATCAAATCGGGCCATTCATCCAGACTCTACAATACTATCTTGTTATACAAAGTTTTTACTAATTAAAAAAAAATTCCATGGAACTCTACTTTGGGGAAAGATATTCCAAAACAGTACAACTATAATGATTCTTGCTGTTTCATTTTTATTTTGGTATTCTTTCATTTCAGAGGAAGTTAAATGAAATGTTTTCTTTAGTAACAGCTCCTATAGAGAACTTGTGTTGGCGTCCCAGGGATTCTTCTGTAATTAATTAGCTTACTGTTCACTTTCAAAGCAGTCTCACTATGGTTCTGAGACTGGCCTAGAACTCACTGTGGTGCAGGCTGACCTCCAGCTTGGAGCCATCCTCCTGCCTTGGGCTCACGAGTGCTGGAATGACAGGTATGGCCTGCCACAGCCAGCCGGTATAAGCATTTTTATCTGACTGCATAAACAGTATAACTAGATATTTGGGTTTGGTTCAATCGTGTACTGGTTCCTTCTGGTTTCTGGGACAGAACAATGGAGTACTCCTACCATTGGCCTGCAGATAGATAGCACAAACTGTGTCTCCTCCAGTGTGGTAAACCAGTACAGCTTGTCAGGGCTATGATGGAGCAATCATGTCTCAGTTTAGTAGTGTGTGGTCACCATCTTTCGGCAATGTCTCAAAATGGTTTGACTGTAACTGGCTATAGAAAGGTGATTAAAGAGAAAACTCATTCTCTCTTGGAAACCTTCCATATAGCAGAAAATGAAATGGATAAAAATGGCATTCTTATTGTTCCTTTTCTTCTCTCAGGGTACTCCCTGAATCGGTCCTTAACAGTGGCTGTGGGCTTTGCTGTGTTCTTCGTCTTGGGTCGTCTCTCCTTGTCAGTCTATTTCCTGAATGTGTTCACTCAGGAGGATTTTTACAGGTTTAGGGACCATCCAAAGCCTGGGTCAAATGAGGTCTTTGATTTATTCTCTACAAGTAAAACAACTGGTAAAAAAAAAAAAAAAGTGCTAAAGGATCCAGGACTCCTTCCAAACCCTGATGATCTGGGAGGGCGAGACCCTCAACTGGCCTTGGCAGTAAAACAAGAAAATGGTGACTTATGGTCCCCAACAGGAAAGTATAACCAGTGGTGAAAATGATTGCTATGTCTATCAGTCCGAAGGGTCACATACGTTCCCCAGATACTAGGCTTCAACCCTTATAAAATGTTATCTAGACAATCATTTCTCAGACATGAGTTTCTTTTTAATAAGGAAAATGCTTCCCAGATATAGGGCACCATGTGCTTGGCCCAATTCGACACTGTACTGCCTACTTGCGGCCAAGAGAGATGTGCTCTTGATTGTTTTAACCTAAAAGTTGAATGATAGTCGAGTTTCTCCTCTCTTCATCTCTAGAGGCCACCTGAGAGGAACCTCATGTTGATCCTGGCCACTCCTGGTCTTCACTCTTAAGTCTAGCCTTGGAACCAAAAGAGTATGATAGGCTAATGCCCTTGTATGTCCATCTAGAGACTCTATTCTCTGTCTGGTTTCTCCTACTTCCCTGCGGTGGGATTGGCAAGTTAACACACCTGTGTCAACTCTCCTCTCTCCTGGTTCTAGGCTTTCTTTCCTTCCCACATCTGGCCATAAGCCCAAACTGTCTTTGTTCTGTCCAGGCTGGGGGCCTCAGAACCCTGGTCTAGTTCCTAAGTGATTCCCTGGCCAAGGGAACACCTCTCAGTATGCTGGGTTCACCCTAAGCCATGCTGAAGATAGGAAGAATAATTAGCTCTTTATTGTGTTAATATACATTTCCTTCCCAGAATTCCTGACCGTAGCACAGTCCAGAACCATCATGAGGTTCTACTGGGTTTGCTTGTGTCCTGAGTCCTGCATCAAAAAGGCTTGATTTTGCTTTTACTTCTCCTTGGTCTTCTTCCAGATACTAGCCAGAGCTCAAGCATGCTTTCTCTGGCACCTTGGGCTTCCTTACTCTTTTTCCAATGCTCCCCTGTCCACCAAGTGTTGGGTTTCCATGCTGGCTTAACTTGGTCAGCGTGGCCTTCTCTCTTTCTCTTCTCTATCTCCCTCCTCCAGCAACCGCCAGGATTTAAAACTTGCCTGTTGTGTTGCTGTTCTTTTAAATTCCAATAAAATTGTCCCCAAGCCTAAAAAACGAAAAGGCAGTGTGTGTGTGAATCTCAGAGTGCTGAGGGGTTGAGATGTGAGAAAACAAGGGACGCAAATAAAAAGACTTATGTGTATGCGCACACATAAATGCAAATATATGTATCTATGTACATGCTAAGTAATTTTGTACAGTATATAATATTTACTGATATACATATTTCATAAGCTCTGAAGTCAGAGCTTTCTCAGTAGCAGCCAGAATTGTCTGGCAGCAGCTAAGTGTTATCTTTTCCATATTCTCCTGTGGTCTAGAAAGCCCAGATATTCCAAAGGAGCATGCTGCTGGGAGACCTTCAAAAACAGAGAAAGAACTAATATTTATTGAGCATCTATCAGTGCCAGACATTGTGGAGACACCTTTGCATCACTTCAGCCTTCTAGAGTTCGTAGAGTTAGCTTTATTTTCCCACTGGAGCAATAGAGAGCGATAGTGAGGCAGCACGCTACAGTTCCACGGGTGATGCAGCCACTCATGCTAACGGCTTCAGGAGACATCCCAGTTGGAAGCGAGAGGAGGGACCAAGTAGGTGGACATGGATTTGGTGCTTTTCCTTTTGAATGTTAACATTAGGGCCTCACCTCAGGACATGGCTGGTCCAAGACGGCCGCACTACGGGACCAATTCATCTCCAGAGACAAATGTTCACTTTCCACAGACTATTTATTGGCTTAAATTCTTAGACTTGTCCATTTTCATACTCTCCACAATCTATGGTAGCATCCGGCATCTGCCAAGTAGAATTTAAAATCTTGGGCTGGAGAGATGGCTCAGTGGTTAAAAGCAGTGGCTGCTCTTCCAGAGGTCCTGAGTTCAATTCCCAGCAACCACATGGTGGCTCACAACCATCTGTGATGAGATCTAGTGTCCTCTTCTGGCCTGCAGGCACTGTATATACATAATCAATAAATAAATCTTCAAAAAAAAAAACAGTAAAACTTTCTTACAGGAACAACAAGAAACGATCCTTTTAGGAAGTGGGGTAATTAGAATATTGTCTACTCTGGAATATTTTTGTTTGTCACAGTAATTGAGGAAATAGTTACAACATAAGTAAGTGGAAATAACCAACAGGGTTCGCCTGTCTAGCAAAACACACTTGCTCAAGAGAGGACAGAAAAAAAGGAAGAAAGAAATGACAATGCCAAAGGTGGATAATTTATAAGATTTCAACATTTGAAATTAAAACTAGGAAAGAAACGAAAACATGAGTAGAATCTCATGTTTTCTGTGAAAACAGCTACCTCTGCCTCCTACAGCAGGAATTGCCGCGCAGAGCAGCCATGATGCTTCTTGCTAATGGGGTCAGGTACAATTTACTTCTAGTACAATTTTATTCTAATGAACAAAAGCCATGTTCATTAACCCTCACAGTCAAGAAGCATAAATAACAGGAGACTGCATCATATGGACTTCAAGGTATCTACATATGCTAATGTGACAAGGGTGACCATTTTTAGAACAATTTTACCGTATTGTCAGCAGTTAGGAAGGAAAAATACAATCTTCTCAATTAATCTTCACTCCTTCTGAGTTAATGAAATGTTATAACCTCTGCTAAACTACTCGAACAACATAAGCTACTTGGGCAATATCAAAAAAAGCTATAAAGAACTTTATTATCTTCCAAAAATTCTGTTCAGTTGGCAGATTTTTATAGTTTGTGACGTTTTTATTCCAATAAATTATCAGCAGCAGCATCTCTATTGCAAATATGTTCATGATACCGGTTATCGAATCTGTAGGGCATTCTGCAAGTACAAAGGGTTTTAATATATTGTCCTTGCCCTTGGAGAATTTATAATCTAAATGGAGACATTCAGATTAGTTTCCAGTGTGTGCAAACTGGGGTGGTTTGAATGAGAATGGCTCCACACACTCCTATGCTTGAATACTTGTTCTCCGATTAGGAAAACTGTTTGAGAAGGATCAGGAGGCGTGGCCTTGTTGAAGGAAGTGTGTTGCTGGGGGCGGTCTTTGAAGTTTAAAAAGATTGGCATCATCCCAGTGTCTCTCTCTCTCTCTCTCTCTCTCTCTCTCTCTCTCTCTCTCCCCTCTCCCCCTCCACCCATGGTTATGTCTCAAATTGTGAGCTTTTAGCTACTGCTCCAACACTATATCTGCATGCTGCCATGGTCCCTGCCTTGGTGATTACAGAGTCTAATTCTTCAATACTGTAAGCTCCAAATAAACTCTTCCTATAGTTGCACTGGGCATGGTGTCTTATTGTAGCAATAGGAAAGTAACTAAGACACTGATGAGGCCAAGGATAGCTATGAGGAATTCCCAACACAAAATCATAAACTTACTTAAGATGGCATTACTTTTCTGTATATTCCGTAAGTTAATTGTGTAGCTCTAGAATGTAAACTTTGTGAATTTCAGCCTTGTTTCACTATGTCAAAAGACTGGCTATGCTCACAAGATAAAAAAAAAATAACCATTTAGATGGTTAAAATAGGTGCAAATTTTTTTGATTCAATTCTGTGAACATAGATAGAGTTATATCTTTTCAAATGACTCATACTTTTTTTTTTCATTTCTTTTTTTCGGAGCTGGGGACCAAACCCAGGACCTTGCGCTTGCTAGGCAAGCGCTCTACCACTGAGCTAAATCCCCAACCCCAGACCCATACTTTCTTTGCTAAGATTCCAACACATATTTTTAAAGATAAGGTAGATGGTATTAGCCAACCTTCAAATAGAAGGCAATCCATTGCAACAGAACACCAATTCTTTGGGTTCTTTATTTGTCTAACTCGGGCAAGCATTTCAAGTCTCATGTCTTCAACTAAGTGGTGGTGGGGCTATCACCTGTCTGTCACATATTTCTGTAGCTGCTATGTTAAGGTACAAGTTCTCCATGCCCCTGAGAGAAATCTGTCTCACTCCATAAGATGGTATCACTTCACTAGAGTACAAGTCTTCTTCTGCTGAACGCTTGTTCACTAGAACACAACATCTCCCCCCTTCATGAACAAACTAGTCAATAAACAGTACTGAAATTATTATGTACAGTCAGGCGTGGTGGTATGTGCCTATAATCCCAGCACTCAGGAAGCTGAGGCAAGAGGTCCTCTGTTAGTTCAAGACCATATTGGTGTACACAGTGAGCCCTGTGAGTCAGGACAACATAGATTCTATCTCAGAAAGATAAAGTAAAATACAATAGTCATGAATGAAGTTTTATATCAGCCTTGCAAATAAATAACAGTTTATTATTATTATTTATTAATTTTATTTGGTTTTTCAGGACAAGGTTTCTTTTCTTTTTAAAGATTTATTATTTATTATATATAAGTACACTGTAGCTGTTCAGACACACCAGAAAAGGGCATCAGATCTCATTACAGATGGTTGTGAGCCACCATGTGGTTGCTGGGATTTGAACTCAGGATCTTTGGAAGAGCAGTCAGTGCTCTTAACCACTGAGCCATCTTTCCAGCCCCAGGACAAGGTTTCTATGTGTAGCCATGACTGTCCTGGAACTCACTCTGTAGATCAGGCTGACTTTGAACCCAAAGATCTGCTTGCCTCTACCTTCCGAGTGCAGGAATTAAAGGTGTGCACCATTACTGCCCAGCAAAATTTAACATTTCTACGATATGAGCATGATGTCCAAGAAAGTCATTTCCTGACACTAAAATGCTAATCATCATATACAGAGAGCAGTTCACAAGGTATCTCGAATTACTATTGTTTTGATAAAACGCCATGATCAAAAGCAACTTGGGGAGGAAAGGGTTTAATTTAGCTTATACTTCCGCATTGCTGTTCATCATTGAAGGAAGCTAGGAAAGGAACTCGAATAAAGAAGAAGCCCAGAGACAGGAGCTGAAGCTGAAGCCATGGAGGGGTGCTGCTTACTGGCTTGCCCCTCATGGCTTCCTTAGCCTGCTTTCTTATAGAACCCAGGATCACCTGCCCAGGGATGGCACCACCCACAATAACCTGGCCCCTCCCACATCAATCACTAATGGAGAAAATGCCTTACAGCTAGATTTTATGGAGGCATTTTCTCAATTGAGGCTCCTTCCTCTCTGATAACTCTAGATTGTGTAACACTGACGGAAGACTAGTCAACATATATGGGAACATTTGTACACTGAGTTTAGGGATGGTGAAGGGAGAAAATTTCTTTTCCTTATACACTGGGACATGCAAATAATTTCTAGGGTTACTTGCATAAATACATTTCCTGAACATAAGCTATTCTCTTTCTGGTTTCTTTTGCGTGGGGTTCAGGATCTAGATGAGTATCAGATTAGCACTGTTATCTATTTTAATTGGTAGTTAATCCAGTAACTTTATTAGCAGATGGCTTTTTATAGACTATGTGCAGTCATACACATCGGCAGGTTATGGGTTGAACAGGGCCAGCTGAGCTTTTACGATGGGCACTGTAGTCTACACTCAGGGAAGGACACTGAAGAAACAGGCTAGAGCACTGAGAGGTTTTATTGTTAAAAAATTGGTATATGTATGTGGCTCTTAAAAACTGTTTTGAGGGCAGAAAGACGACTCAGGAGTTAAGAGCACTGTCTGCTCTTCCAGAGGTCATGAATTCAATTCCCGGAAACCACATGGTGTCTCACAACCATCTGTAATGGGACCTGATGCCATCTTCTGGTGTGTCTGAAGAGGCATACATTAAACAAACAAACAAACAAACAAACAAATATTAAAACAAAACAGAACTGTGTATGAGGCTTCAGTGTTGTCTTAGGATTTAAAAAAAAAACCAACCTGTTTTGAATTTAAACCTTTTTCTTTAAAGATTTATTTATTTATTTATTTATTTATTTATTTATTTATTTATTTTTATTTTTTTCGGAGCTGGGGACCGAACCCAGGGCCTTGTGCTGAGCTAAATCCCCAACCCCTAAAGATTTATTTATTATGTATACACTGTCCAGTCTGCATGTATGCCTACAGGCCAGAAGAGGGCACCAGATCTCATTACAGATGGTTATGAGCTACCTTGTGGTTGCTGGGAATTGAACTCAGGACCTCTGGAAGAGCAAACAGTGCTCTTAACCACTGAGCCATCTCTCCAGCCCCCTAAGTAAAGATTTGAGCATATTTAAAAGTTGAAAGAAAACGGTGATATGTATACTCTTTAGCTCTACCCAACAGATGTTAACATTTTGCCTTTACTCTATCTTCCATGTATTTTAATTTCAATTTTCCTAAACATACTATTCTATCTTGCTAAGTTCAGATCTTTGGAACCATTGTATTCCTTTATTTCTCAAGGAGCCCAGGATGGCTATGAACTTGTCGTATAGCCGAAAATGACTGTTTCTGCATATTTTAAAGGTGGCTTTTAATGAAATAATATGACTTTATATATAGGCCTTATTCTCCTAATTATTCCAAAGATGGTTCTTAATTTAAATATTCGTTCTTATTAGAAAGCAATTCGTGTTTGCAAACATTTTTTAAATACAGGCTAGAGACCCGGCTTGATCAGGAAAGTACTTGGGCTGTGTGAGCCTGGCTGGGCACCTGAATTCAGATCTCTACCATTCAGATACCTCAAGTCCCCAATCTCTTAAATAAAGAAAATAGAGAAATCTTCACCCAGACACACGATAGTCAAACTCTCTAAAATCAAACAGAATTTTGCAAGCAGCAAAAGGAACATAGGCTCTCCCTCACGGGGACAGTGCTGTGACACACTCACAGGACGCCCGGCATAGCAAGACAGGGGGGTGGGGGGGGTGCGGGTGAGGCGTGGGGTGTAAAGGGCAGAAGAAAAGGGACCGCCTGCTGGAGAGACATTCCCAGAAGGAAGGGCCTTAAAGCCAAACCTTGGGACTTGTTATCATCAAGAGACCAGCCTCACAGGAAGTCAGTGAGTTCTTCAAAGTGAGTGGAAGGACACTACCACATGAAGGCAAAATGCAGGATACTGTAAGGCCAGGGACACAGGCCTCTTAGATGGCAGACAAGGTAATCTCTGTGTGTTCAAGTGAAAGACCTCCGGAGAGGACCTTTCCCTCAGGAGGAGTCCCAAGCGCCCAATGACCGAGCCGAGTCCACTCGGATGCAATCAGCAAGAGGGTTTATTGGAAAACACAGGTACCTGCAGGCACACAGTCTCTTCAGAGGACTTGCGCGCCCAGCAGCTCCAGCATGGGGCTTTTATAGGGATTGGGGAAGCAGAAGCGGGCGTACAGAAGCAGATGCATAGTTATGGGGATTGGTGGATTCAAACGAGGCACATAGACATGTTCACATATGATTGGCTATTTCTCATGATGAGGTAATAAGGTATAGCTACACACATTGGCAGGTTTGGGGCGTCCTGGATGTCGGGGGCTGGGGGCTTATCTCTTCCTGCCAGGTGGCCTGTGAGTCAGATCCGGTACTCCTGGTCTGTTCTGCATCCCTTTCCTTTTATGGTCTGTTAGTTCTAGTGGCAGGGCGGGGCTGCCTGGGCTTGCTTTTCACAGTGTTTAGTCCTGAGGTTGTGAATTTTGAAACATACTCTTTTAACTTCATATTTTTAAACCTTAAATCTGTATAATTTTTCTTTCACAAGGTCAGACTGGTCTACATAGCAAGTTCTAGGTGGGCTAGGGTTAGGTAGAGACACTCTGTACTGTACTTTTTGTTTCAAAGTGAGCTGGAATAGTTAAAGGATTAAGAGGCCACACTGGGGGCTGGGGATTTAGCTCAGTGGTAGAGCGCTTACCTAGGAAGCACAAGGCCCTGGGTTCTGTCCCCAGCTCCGGAAAAAAAAAAAAAAAAAAAAAAAAGAGGCCACACTGTTTCTGCAGATGACCTCAGTTCCCAGCATCCTTGTCAAGTGTCTCACAACCACCTGTGTACTTCAGAGCATCCAGCACCCTCTTCTGGGCCCCAAGGGCACTGCACTCACTAAGTGCCCCCCAACATATGTGCATATTTTAAAAATAAAACCTTAAAAATACAATAAAATTGGAAAATAGTAAATACAGAATGTTCTAGTATCATAGTGATAGTGTGTAAATCACTTCAACTTTTTTTTATAATGTTAAAAATAAATAGTTATAGGGGGTTGGGGATTTAGCTCAGTGGTATAGCGCTTGCCTAGCAAGTGCAAGGCCCTGGGTTCGGTCCCCAGCTCTGAAAAAAAGAAAAAAAAATAGTTACAACTATAATTGAACATGTACCATACAGAAGAATAAATTATAATAATCAAAACTCAAGTGCGAAGTTTTCTTATAACCACTGGGAAGCTGATAAGAATATGTGACTGCTGGGGTCACAGTCACACTGTCAGCTGACTGCCGGGGTCACAGCCACACTGTCAGCTGACTGCCGGGGTCACAGCCACACTGTCAGCTGACTGCTGGGGTCACAGCCACACTGTCAGCTGACTGCTGGTGTCATACTAGAAATAAGACTGTAATCCTTTTGTATTCTGTCCATATCTTCTATATCTTTTTTGTGGTTTGCCTTTCCATTTTCTGTAGAAAACAAGAACAACAATCAACAGAGGAGAGACTGAGAGTCTTCCTGGCCCAGGTGATTCTTCAGGCACTTTTGAAACTGAAAAGGTTTATACAGATTTCCATTTTATGTAAGTTAATGCCAAGCAACAGAGCAACTAAGCCACTACCTAAAGACTATACATGGACTGACCCTGGACTCTGACCTCAGGTAGAATGAATATCCTAGTAAGTCACCAGTGGAAGGGAAGCCTGGGTCCTGCTAAGACTGAACCCCCCAGTTCTGTCAGGGGGGCAATGGGGGAGGGGAAACTGGAAGGGGGAGGGAAAATTTTGCCCGGAACAAAGGGAATAACACTTTAAATGTACATAAAGAAATTTTAAAAAAAAAAAAAAAAAATATGAAGTTAAAAGAATAAGTTTCAAAATTCACAGACTCAGGGCTAAACACGTGAAAAGCAAGTCCAGGCAGCCCCGCCCTGCCTCTCCCTCATGGGGAGACTCCAAGGCCTGACACTATTACTGATACTATGGTTTGCTTACAGACAGGAGCCTAGTATGGCTGTCCTCTGAGAGGCCCAACCAGCAGCTGACTGAGACAGATGCAGATACTTCCACCCAACCATTGGACTGAAGTATGGGACCCTTGAAGTTGAATTAGAAGAAGGATGGTAGAAGCTAAAGGGGAGGACAATGCTATAAGAAGACTAGAAGTCTCAACTAACATGGACCCCTGGGAGCTCCCACATAATGAGCCACCAATCTGGCAGCATACACAAGCTGGTCCAAGGGCCCCAACACATATACAGCAGAGGATTTCCTGCTCTGGCCTCAGTGGGAGAAGATGTGTCTAGTTCTGGAGAGACTTGAGGCTTCAGGGGGTGGGGAGGGGGAACATCCCCTCGGGGACAGGGGGAGGAAGAATGGGATGAGGAACTGCGAGAGGGGTAAACGAGAGACCACAATGGTTGGATTGTAACTAAAAAGAAAAGAAAAAAAAGACTGGAATCACTGAGGTGAGATTTTTCTGAGAGCACGAAGAATGTACCCCACGCTGATAGCTGGACTTGGTAATGTGTAAGAATCGCCCCAGTGGTACTGGTTTTGAAGGCATGAAGGGGTCATGGAGAGCAGCTGAGGCTCAGCACTGTGAGAGGCCATGGAAGGCCACTGGTGAAGGTGCAGCCTCTGTTGCAGTTGACTGCCCAGGATTGAAGAGGTTGAGGTTGGGCACCATGAATGGAATCTGTGAGAGGCTATTGGTGAATTCTAGTTGCAGTGGAAGACACCCGCATATTGGCATTGCTAGAACCATGGGATGACCACCAAGAACAGCAGCAGCAGTGGAGTGGATCAACCTGAGCTTAGAGTGCTACAGAGGGCAGAGCTGGAGAGATGACATCAGCTCTTTGGAGGAGCCAGGATGATCTGTGTGGATCCCGGACATTGAAACAAGAAGCTGGGAAGTTGAAGTTGCCTTGGAGACCCAAGATGTTTGAGATGCCAGAGTCACGGGATATCTTCTGAGGAAAACTGCTAATAGTGAGTGGAACCATTGCAAGAGAAAGAATTATGCTATGAAAGAAAAATTATACAGATTTAAGGTTTAAAAATATGAAGTTAAAAGAATAAGTTTCAAAATTCACAGACTCAGGGCTAAACACTGTCCAGGCAGGGCGGGGCCCGCCCTGCAGTCAGGACTGACAGGCCATAAAGATAAAGAAAAGGAATGCAGGAACCAGCCCAAGCTATCAAGACTGACTCATAAACCATTTGGCAGGAGGGCACCTCCCCCAGCTTACTCAGAGTCACACCTTAACCAGATGTCCTTCAAACCCTGATAAGCCCGTGGCTTCTAAAATCCTGAACGCCCCAGTCAGCACGTACTCTTCTGCTGTGCTGTAATCTCACTGCCATGTTTAAATGAGCCAATCACTTATAGCCGCGCCAGAAATTAGCCAATTGTGTGTAACCGCGCCAAACCCCCTAGCCTTCCCTATATAAACCCCTGACTTTTGAGCTTCGGGGTCGACACCTCTGTCTCCTGCGCAGGATACGTGTCGGCCCGGAGATCTCCGTAATAGATCTCCGTAATAAACCTCGCCTTTGCTTATTACATCCAAAATGGTCTCTCTGTGTCTGGGGTCCGAGATTTCCTAAGACTTGAGTAAGGGTCTCTCTTCAGGGAATCTTTCATTTGGGGGCTCGTCCGGGATCGGTGTTTCCTGGGGCCCGCCATCCTGAGATTCGAGCTAGTTTCTTTCAGCTATAGTTAGTAAGCTGAAAGGAGTTGGACATCAGACATGGAGATGCAGTTTGGGGTTTGTCCAGCAGCCTTTTTCATTTTGGTTTCGTCCAGGATTTCCTCACTGTGATATTTTGGAATGGTAATGTATATCCTGTGATATTGGAGGTATGTGATCAGCTTTTTTATTTTCATTTTAAAAGGGATTACAGTTAAGCGATTGGATGAATTTCAGAAGAGACTTCGATCTTTGGACTTTTAATATTGTTGAGACTGCTATAGACTATTGGGACTTTCGAAACTGGACTAAATATATTTTGCATTATGCTATGGCTAGGTATGGCCCCATTGACTCATGTGTTCGAACAAGCCTATGGGGACCAGGGAGTGGAATGTGGTGCTTTGAATATGCTTGGCCTGGGGAGTGGCACTATTAGAAGGTGTGTCCTTGTTGGAGGAAGTGTGTCTCTGTTGGGGGTGAGCTTTGAGACTCCCCTTCTAGCCACCTGAAGACAGTCTTCTCCTGTCTGCCTTTGGATGAAGATGTAGAAGTTTTGGCTCCTCCAGCCCATGTCTTCCTGGAGGCTGCCATGCTCCCACCTTGACAATAATAGACTGAACCTCAGGACCTGTAAGCCAGCCCCAATAAATGTTGTCCCTTATGAGAGTTGCTTGGTCTTGGTATCTGTTCACAGCAATGGAAACCAAACTAAGACAAGGACCCATGTTGGGACAATCAGATCCCTCTCCTTGGAATTTGCTAGAAAAAAAAGTCTCTGTTGCACTGGGATGCTAAGTTCAGTGTCATAAGGTTAAAATTCTCTGCAGCCTTGTCATCCGCCTGTCCCAGTGAAAGAAAACAAAGCCAACATGATAGAAAGCAGATCTGGGAGATGGGAGAAAGTTCTGGCAATATCATTTACCGCTGTGGATTCATTTACTGGGGTCATCGTGCCTTTGCTGTGGGGTAATTCCCTCCCTTTACAGTTAGTTAGCTTTTGCATTTATTACTTGCTTAGTTGGTTTGAGGCTACCTTTTATTTGCACCAAATATTCTGATTAATAAAACAGCATTCATATTTTATTGTATCTACTAACTCTGGTTTCCCTGACTTCTTCCACTTTGGTTTTCTTAAGTGATGACATTGAACTTCAAGATGATTTTAAATAATTTTTTCCACCATGAACTCAGTGTTCTTTTTCAGTGCCTTCTGAAAGATTCCCTTCCAAATTTCCCATTAGTTTCTTCCAACATGGGTCCTGGATCTGAACAGCAAGATTTAACATGAGGTGATTTACTCCCTAGTTTTTAAAGGCCACCCAGTTTTGCTTTTAAATACCCATGTGTGAGCAGAACAATGCTTGCTGCTGCCTCTGCTCCATCTGCTACTGTGTCAGTGGCTCAGGACATTTTTACGTTAGCCTGAAGATTTATTCTTAGCTCTTGTAGGAGCTGCTTTATTATCTTTTTTTAATCTAGTAAGCTCAAAAACAATTTTGTTCAAATTGAAGCCTTCAGTAGTATATTTGCTTCAGACACAGGATTTCTCTAGTGCCCTAGTGCCTTTGGGAGGTGTTCCTGGTTGTTTCATTGCTATAAAGTCTAGATGCATCTTATTTAGCTGCATAAATTAACTTTTTCGCATTTTAAGACCTAGCTCCAGTGGGGTATGTGGCATGCATGTGTAATGTCAGGTCTCAGAAGGCAGAGTCAAGAGGCTTGCTATGAGCTCCTGGCCAGACAGGGCTACACAGAGAGACTCTGCTTCAAAACACAAAAAGAAGGGGTTGGGGATTTAGCTCAGTGGTAGAGCGCTTGCCTAGCAAACGCAAGGCCCTGGGTTCGGTCCCCAGCTCCGAAAAAAAAAAAAGAAAAAAAGAAAAAAAAAAAAAAAGAAAAAAAACACAAAAAGATCTAGCTCAGATTGATATGAGTTCAGTTTTCCTTTTATCACCTAATTTCAATCAAGTTACTAATCTGCTGTAAAAGTGCATTCTGAATGCTTAAGCTTCTCCTTAGCTGGGTGTGTTCACATGTGCCTATAGTTCTAGCTACAGGGAGGCCAAGAGAGGAGGATCACCTGAGTCTAGAGGCTTGAAATCAGCCTGGGCAACACAGGAAGACTTCAGCTCAAAACCAAAGCAAAGCATATCAAAGCAAAGCAAAACAAAAACCCATCGACAATAAAGAATCATTGTTCATGGTTTCTACTTGTGTTGAAGTTAGAGCCATGCCTAACCCTTCTTTCTAGTAAAGAATGAGGCTCAGATTATTCAGAAGCACCACAAATGCTGTATTCAGGGTTCGTCCAAGTGGATTTATGATCACAGGACGGTCAGCAGTAATATGGTGACATCACCAAGGGTGTCAAACATATTTCTACCCACATTCTAGAATGTTCCTGCCGTTCTCAGTTGTTCACAGGGACCACTGGAGATAGCCAAAGGAATGCTTTTCTTCAGATACTTGTCTAATTAGTTTCCCAGGCTGAATGCACCAACCCTGATTTGTACTGGAGAAAGTGCATGGATAGATGCAGAGGTTAGAGCCACTGATGGTGTAGCCTGTCTGTCAGGGTCTGGGGAAACACCAGTGTGCCTCAGTGATGTCACCATGTTCATGGATGCTTTTCCTCTTTTTAGTCAGACTTGGCCAATCTACCTCTTACTTCTGAGAAATGGTGCCATAAGAGGGGAAGCGTCCCCTTCACTGGAAAACATCTGACCCCATGAGGTGCTAGACCCTGAATACCCGAGACACATCAACTTGCTTCTCAGATTTGGAATGCACAATGATGAGAAACAAAAACAAAAAGATCTCCAGAAAGAAGTCGTGACGGAAACACAGAAGACTGCTAGATTAAATGGAAAGAATGCCCAGGCATCCCTGTGCCTCCCAGAACGTCATCAAGACAGTGATGAGTCACATATATATGCGGAGGAGGACCATGCAGAATACCTTCTAGCACCATGAACACTAGTCAGTAATGGTGAACTTCTAGCTGGGCACCAGCTCAATCAATCTCCTCATGGTTGATGATGTAAAGTTCAGGATCAAGCTCAGAAGCTCACAGCTGCCAGCCAGCAAGGACTCTGCTACTGCGCTATCTCCTTAGTCCATGCTCAGTCTTAAATAGCCACGAAACTATTCAATGGTATGGCAAAAGTAAACCTCCATTTCATTTAGATATTTATGGTATTTTTTTTGCCACTTAAATTATTTTATGTAGTTGAGTATGATTATTTTCCTAAGGAATTCTCTGTATCACAACCTAAGAGTCTTCAACATTTATTTTATACATAATTTCCTGTAGTTGCTTTAATAAAAAGCTTAGTTAACTTTGAAAAAAAGAAAAAGAGGGGCGTCATCAATGTGGATTCCTGAGCTAACCATGCACCCACCTCTCAGGGAATCATAGGGAGCAAAATGTATTGTTATTGTTGCTTCTGAAAGCACACAATTAGTAATGGCGAAAGATTAGAAATAAATCGAAGGTTTGTCACTGAGTTATTTTGTGAATTCTGAGTTATTTATAGTCATAAAATGAAACCTACCCAGTTAACAAAAGCGTATACTGATACAATACAATCTCCAACCTATAGTATAAGTGTGTCAAGAAGCAGTGTAATGGATTGGTTCAAAGTGTGGACACTAGGTACTGGTTTTATGATTTCAGAGTCTTATTAGCTGTGTAAACCCGATCACATATTTCAAGTTTACTTCCTCAGTTTACTTTTTTAACCATTAAAATGATCAACCGGAGCTGGAGAGATGGCTCAGTGGTTAAGAGCACTAGCTGTTCTGCCAGAGGACTGGGGTTCAGTTCCCAGCACCTACATGTCAGCTAGAACTGTCTCTAACTCCAGTTCCAGGGGATCTGACACTCTCACACAGACATAGAAATAGGCAAAACACCGGTGCACATGAAATTAAAAAAATTTAGAAAAGAATGTTTAAAATGATCACTACCAACCACTCAGAAGAAAGTCAGACACTTAGTTGTCACGTCCAACCTCGACCAGCAAGGAAGACACGACTAGCAGAGATCTTTTTTAAGCAGTTTATTTAGGAACCTTGTACAAGCTTCTTCTCTCTCTCCGGGGAACGCTCTGCATCGGCTTAAATACCCAACGCCGACCAACCTCAATGTGCCACGTGGGTCATGTAGACAGGCTGTCACTCTGCGGAAGCTAGCAGACCAGGCAGGCATAGCCAAATAAGGACTTGTATACTACAAGGAGTGCTCACCGTCGGGAGGGTGGAAGGCGGAAACCAGCGCCATCTCTGAGGCACAGCGCGTCGCAGCTCCCTACACTTAGTAAAATAACAAATACAGCAATAGGGTGTGAGTGAATAAGTCTTAAATTAAGTAATATAATTAAAAATGTATTTTGTGATGTGTTCTTGTTAAGCGTTTCATAAATGACAGCCTCTTGCCCCTATGACAATGTGAAGCATATTCACGAGGAGAAGTATCGGGACTCTGTTATCGTTTCTGTTATGATCCGTTCATTTGAAGACAAGGCTTGACTTTTCATCCAGTTCATGCCCTGTCTGATCTCCAACATGCATCGAATACAGGACAAGCTTTATATGTATTTATGCCTTTTTTTTTTTTTAAAAAAAAAACAAAATCTGAATCATTCCATTTTACCAATGAAGATTTGGGAGCCAGATGCTGGGGTGAAAACCTGCTCAGAGAGGAAGAGAAAGCACCCAGCTGACCTTCCTCAGCCGATGTCCCAGAAGCAGTGCCCCTCTCTCAAGCTCTCTCAAAACAAAACAAAACAAAACAAACAAAAACAAAAACCAACAACAACTGTGTGATGGTTTGAATATGCTCAGCCCAGGGAGTGACACAATTAGAAGGTGTGGCCCTGTTGGAATAGGTGTGTCACTGTGGGTGTAGGCTATAAGAACTTCATCCAAGCTGTCTGGAAGCCAGTATTCCACTAGCAGCCTTCAGATAAAGATGTAGAACTCTATGCTCAGCCTGCACAATGCCTGCCTGGACACTGCCATGCTCCCACTTTGATTGTAATGGACTGAACCTCTGAACCTGTAAGCCAGTCACAGTTAAACTTGTCCTTCATAAGACTTGCATTGGTCATGGTATCTGTTCACAGCAGTAAGAACCCTAACCAAGACAAACCCAATCGTCCCTCTCTCTATCAGTGCTCCTGACTCCCTCTTACTTTCTCTGTTTTCTTTTTTTTTCTCTTAATAATCCCATGTTTGTTTCCTGTCAACTGGTTGCTTGCTCTGCTTTTTGACCCATGTTGACTTCATTTAACATTGTTTATGATATTCAAGCAGAAAGCTCTTGGATTAAAGGTGTGTGCTAAGGCTGAGCCACACAGCAACTGAAAACAGGGGTCTCCAGTAAATAACACAATCTCAGAGGTCACGGTGTGATCAAATATCCTGTTACACGTGGCTTCATTTAGATGTCTGTCTGTACACAAACATGATCGCACAGCATTGACCTTTTCAGAAAAGTCTTGCAAGGTATCTGATGTGGGGTATTCACTAGAGAAGACTGCATGGACATGGGTTTAAACCAATAGAAAATTGTTTGGGCTAGCTGATGATTACACTGGGTGTTTAGGATCCCAGTGTAACAATGGGCCTTTCTCAGGGTGAGCTTTTATGCACAAAATCCAAAATCCAAAGCACAAAATCCAAATTCCAAAGCACAAAAATGTTCTGGGTTGACATAATTCAGTTAACAAGAACAGTTAGCCAGAATTAGAGCTACAGAAGCTAACGAGTAAGGTTAGCGGGTTTGTTTGTTTGTTTTGTTTTTTTAAGACATTCCCAGAACTATATGGAATTTGAAGGATTAATCCTTCGTTTTGGTTTTGGCAGGTGATACTGTCTACTTACTGAGTTTTATGGCCTGCATGTTACTTGTATCATGGAGTCAGTTATGCTAAGATCTGGAGGCCTGCTAAGGTTTGAGACACTGTTACAAGATAGTTCCAGGGATGCAGCTTTCCTGAGTCTTAACTCATGTTGGGGCATGCCTTCAGAGACTCAAATGCCTTTGAGTCATTCTTGAGAAAGTTGTTAAGTCCCCCTATGTGGAAAAGACTGCATGACACAGTTCCCTGGAGCAGCGCTATCAGGGTGTGGGCGTCTATGAGTGGTGACAGTTGCTGTGGGTGAGGGGCTTGTTTGTATTAATTATGAACATATTTTCATGTTCCTCCTTCAGGAAATACTCTCTCTGTTAAGGTTAACGACTCCATGATAATTAGAAACAGCATGAGTCTAGGAGGTAAGAATGTGTTCCTCAGCAAAAGGGTACAGCCTTTAAGTCTGTGGGAAAGAACTCTAAAAGCATGAGTTCAAGAATATATAATTTTTTAACTGTGCAAAATTTAAGGATGAATATGAATTTATGAGGGGCATCGTGGACCTAAAAGAACAGAGGTGGCTACACAAATGAGCCGGCTTATCAGAAAGATATTAAGGAAAGAGATAAAGAGATTTAGGGAATGGTGATCTCAGAGCTCCATCCCACTTACTGTCTGTGCTTACAAAGGCAGGCAGATTCCTGAGTTCAAGGTTAGCCTGGGATTGACCAAGTTTCAGTCCAGTCATGGTGGGACTGGTAGTCTCAGGATGGGATCCCACCCAGCTTAACTTATTGTTTGTGTTTACAAAAGCAGGCAGATTTTTGACTTCATTTACTATGTTAAAAAAAAATGTACTTGCTGTGTCTCTAAGAATCAAGGGTCATAAAATGCTGATCCGTGGGATAATCAAAAGGGAATCTGGGTTAGTGATTGAATTGAAATGTAAATAAAAAGCTGTGCTTTGGTCTGCAAGAGCTGAGCTATCCACACAGCTGTCTGGAGCAGAACACAAAGCTATCAGCTTGTACCCATGATTTCGAGTCATTCTTTTGCTGCTCCCAAACATCCCTTCCTCAGGAACCCCTCTCTAAGCTGAGGCTTGTCCTTGGCAGTGAGTAAATGAGGAGCTCAATAAACTCACCAGCTCATCGAGCCACTGTGGGTAGAATTACTTCTTTGCACTGACATTGGTGCTTAACACTGGGATAGAGTAACTGTTTACGCCTCTCCAGGAAAAGCCATACCATGCCTTCTATTCTATTCTACCAATCAATTTATTTGCCTTGGGGTCAGTGTAAAACTTTAACAGTAGCTTTGTAATGCATTTAAACGAGTAGAAAGGTTAATCCAGTCTCTCTCTCCCCACTCTGCCCGCATTTTCTTGCTTTCAGCTGAATTTTGATCAAAACCGAATTTGATTGGAAACAACAACACAAAAAAGTTTGAGACTGGGTTTTGCTACGTTGCTCAGACTGGTCTTAAAGTTAGAGAAACAATTGTCTCATCTGAGCCTCCTGAACAGGCAGGATTACAGACGTGAAGAATGGAGACCTAGACTTTATCACCCTGTATATTCATTTAAATATTCCAGTTTAGAATTACAGATGCCCTTTTCAGATCTTTTCTGTACCTATGCACATCCTTTGGCAAAATTCGTGGTTTTCTTACTTTTCCACATGCCTTAGAAGAGGCTGCTTTATTTTTTGTTTGTTTGTTTTGAGATAGGGTTTTTTTTTGTGTGTGTGTAGCCTTGGCTGGCCCGGAACTAGCTCTGTAGACCAGGCTGGTCTTGAACGCAGACATCTGCCTTCCTCTGCTTCTGGAATGTTGGGATTAATAGGTTTTGTTTTTTTGTTTTTTAAATTACATTTCTTTCTTTCTTTTTTTTTTTTTTTTTTTTCGGAGCTGGGGACCGAACCCAGGGCCTTGCGCTTGCTAGGCAAGCGCCCTACCACTGAGCTAAATCCCCAACCCCCTTTAAATTACATTTCTTATTGAGTGATAATAATGTGTAGAATTCTCAAGTGAGAATTTCTAGTGACTTAGTTATGCTAACCGGGGATTTTATGAACTCTTGCTTTTCACTACTTTTGTGTTGTTTTCTTATGTGGCCCAGATTTCCACTGCAGTGATAGTGATGTTAAAAGATACTAAAAGGCTTGTTCATCCTTCGCCTTTAGTTAGAATGCCTTTAATATTTGACAAAAGTGATGTATGTCTTTCTTTGTATATTTATAGTCATTTTAATATAGACCATTCATATTCCATTTACATATAAAATAATAGTAAAAATACAACCAGTCCTTTATCTATGGATTCCATATTTACAAATTCAACCAACCGTAACAGTAACCACTGAAGAAAATTGTGCATGTATAAAAGAATTTACTTTTTTTTCTTGTCTCTATGGATTAAACAATAAGATACACTGACTCTTTATATAGTATTTATATTGTATTAGGTAATCTAAACATGATTTTTTTTTAAGTTTAGAATCAACAGGTAACTCAATTGCTGGACGCAACAACTAGCATCCTAATTTGTGAGCCATTCTAAGTTAAATCCTCTGGTTGCGAATCCTGGCAGATCTACCATCTAAACTGGGGGCCTCTTGTTTGTTACATCTTTCTCCAAGCTCTTCTGTCCAAAAGCAAGTCACCTTTCCCTGCCTCTTCTCTTCCCCTCTCCAACCCAGAAGTCCCACCTACTCCTCCCCTAGTGATTGGTCCCCTAAAATCTTTATTCATTAGGGGAAGGTCCTGGTAACATTTCAGCCTTTCTGTCCAATTAAAAAAGAACTTTCCTCTCAAATGTAATCTGAGCACAACTATTACCATCCTGTAATTTACAGTGTATAAAACACACCTAATGCCCAGTCCATCATTTTTGTCAATTAAATAGAAAACTCTGCTATATATCCTAACTTAAGAAAGGCTTAAAATCCATATTTTTTTTCCTGGCTAACTTATATATTATCTGAAAGCTATCCAATTAAATATGTTCTCTCCATGTTAAACAGTCTGGGTTGGCTATGAGACTATAATTAGTCCTTCAACCCAGTCAGAAATCTGAGAGCAACCAATATTATCTGAAAATATAGGAAGCCTAACGTAGCTTCCAGAACTGAGACAAACTGTAGAGAGAGCCACCTACATATACAGCCCCAGTAATGCCAGGGAGTTGGAGCATCATTCTTCAGCCTTCTGGCCCAGGATCATCACAGACCTCGTGAAACAGGAATTATTAAGGACTGGCTTATTCTGTCTTGGCAGAACTAAGCTGTCCTCTCCTATAACTTGTGTCCTCTCATGAACAATACAGGTCTGAAGGAGAAATAAGCAATTTCTGCCCAGTGCTCCCTTGCCACAGTGTATAACCTCACCTGGAGGTAGATGCTTAGTTTCTTTGAATCCATGACAAGGGAGCTGTTGGGAGCAGCTACGTCTCAACAATGATAAATAACACTAAATGTCACATTCTGTGGATTTCTGGTGTTTTTGAAAACTATCTATCTATGTAAAGTAATCTGGACTGTTGTCTGTTCACTATTCTCAGCTATTTCTAATAGAAATATCTTGCAAACACCCTAGTAATTAACTCAGAGCCAAGATTTTGCTCTCTGGCCCTTAACTCACCTGCTTGCTCATTGTAGTCTGTAATGGCATTTAGAGAAGGAAAGGGCCCAAGCTTTGTGCTTTTAAAATGTCTGTATCAATAGAAGAAATTTATGCCAATGAAAACCCTGATTCTCAATCAAAACAAGTCCTGTACCAATGTGACAAATTATAACTTCAACATAGTAACAATTATAAGGATTTCTACCAAATGAGATCATGGCTGTACAATCATTTCTATCTATTTCCTCCCTGTTAAATTATGACCATTTCTAAACTCCCCAGAAAGACAGCCTTAGAATAACCACCTCCAGCCCCCCAAGTCCAGGGAACCAAGGCGATGACTCTTCATAACTACTTCTAACTGTACATGAGCTTTGAGATATCTTTGAAGGGGGTAGGGTAAGGAACATGGGTGAGTTGTTTGACCGTAAGAAGGCCACAGCAACGATTGTTGAGGTCTCTGATGTCTGTCCTGACTGGATCCGGCTGAAAGTCCCTGAGATCAGGAGTTCAAGCAGGTCAGTTCAGCATGTCTGACACTGCATCTCACCAAAGCTGTATATTCTGTAATATAAAAATCTCAAAACCAAATTTAAGTATCATCAAGATACTGTATGGATTGTATCAGCCTGGGTAGGGTGTACAGACTGGTTAGGATGAAATTCTATTCCTTTTATGTTTTATTCTCTTGAATCTAGTTCTTCCGGGAGTCTCCCTCTATCGAATCTGATCCATATAGCTCTGGAAGATGTCCAGGGCCTAATCACCTTTTCTATAGATGCAAAGACAGCACCTTTCTATTTCTTTTTTCTTTTTTTTTTCTTTTTTTCTTTTCGGAGCTGGGGACCGAACCCAGGGTCTTGCGCTTGTTAGGCAAACGCTCTACCCCTGAGCTAAATCCCCAACCCCAGACAGCACCTTTCTCCCAAATTTTCAGTTGGCAACCAGGAAAACTTGTAGTTTGCCCTCTGCCCCAGAGGATCACCTAATTTGATAATAACAATTTAAAACAAATGGAGTAAACTAAACAAATACTGTACGAACCCATTTAGCCCTTTCTAATTTGTCACCTCAGTATATAAACCTAAAATTCCCATGGGGGCCACGTTGCTCTACCTGGAGCCACAGACTTCTATTAGCTGATTCCTCCCTGTTAAATACAGATATTTATATAATACCTGTTCTTAGTAGGCAACTACCACTGCTCTCTACTTGGAGTTAGTGACTAATTTTCCCTATCCTAGTTCTGAATCATGGGCAAAATCCCGCATGTGATTCGGACAAAATCTGTATGTAGATCTATCCTAAAAGCAAGTAATCCCAATTTTATAAGTTTACAGTTCAACCAATATCTGTCCCAAGAAGTAGGCAGCTTCGGTTCTCAGGCTCTTGGATTCAGAGCAGTCATCTTGTCTGGTTTTCACAGCAGGGGACATCAGAGCCCTCTTTCTTTCGTTTAAGGTTCCCACGGCTAGGCCATCATGTGACTCGACTCTGCCTTGCTCGCCAAACCTCCAAATTTCTCATTAAATTTGCAACTGTAGGCTATAGAATCTTAAATTTCTAGTGGGTTCTTGTCTGCCACGTTGGATGTCATCTGTTGCGTGAAATAATAAAAGGGCTACCGCTCTACCTCTAGTGGGCAGGCCGGCAGGCCTGACCTGTTCTCAGCCCGGCAGATTCTCTGACCCGGAGCTCCGAAATCCCTCTACCCGACTTGCTAAGTTCCCATGGCGGTCACTACCGTGCCAGCCCCACTCAGTTCTTGTTAACCTACTTTTTTGCCACTGTATCTTTCTCTCTCGAACCTAGTTGAGTCGCTGCATGAAGGAAAACACCACACAGTCTTAGTTTAGAATCAACAGGTAACTCAATCGCTGGGCGCAACAACTAGCATCCTAATTTGTAAGCCATTCTGTGTTACATCCTCTGGTAGTGAATCCTGGCTAATCCACCGTCTAAGCCAGGGGCGTCCTGTTTGTTACATCTTGCTCTAAGCTCTTCCCGTCCAAAAGCCTAGGCGTGATTTTTTTTTTTTAAAGATTTATTTATTTATTCTAAAAAAGTACACAGATCTCATTACAGATGGTTGTAAGCCACCACGTGGTTGCTGGGATTTGAACTCAGGACCTCTGGAAGAGCAGTCAGTGCTCTTAACCGCTGAGCCATCTCTCCAGCCCTAGGCTTAATTTTTAAGTTAGGAGATGCGTACAGATTACACACATTACTATGATTGTTACTCTGTCTGATGCAGCTCTCAAGCCTGCATCTTATTCCTTTCCTGGCATGGTGATTCTAGATCCTTCTTCCTCCCTTGGTCCCTCGCCTGGGAAAACTAAATTCCCGCCTCTGTCTCCCTGCTCATTTACCAATTAGAACAAACTGGGACCAGGGACCGGCAGCGTCTTACATGTGGGATTCTCCTGTAATTTTTTTTGGGAACCCAAGTAACATAATATAAGCAGTAAACCAAATCCACAATACTGTGTTAAAATGCCCCAACAGAAGCTTCTTAAGGGAGAAGGGTTTATTTTGGCCCACAGTGCGGGGGTGGGGGTTGGGGGATGGCGTGGGGTAGGTACAGCCTATCATGGTGGGGAAGCCAAGGAAGCAGGAGCTTGAAAAATATGGTCACATGATCCTCTCGGTGAGGAAGTAGAGTGGTCAGTGGGTGCCCCTGCTCAGCATTTCTGTTCAGATGTCTCCCAATGACGCAGTTCAGGCCCTCTACCCAGAAACGAAAACGCCAACCACAGTGGGTGGGTCTTCCCATCCCAATTAAAGCAGTTAAGACAATCCCTCAAAAGCATCCGGGAAGTTCACTTCCCGTGTGACTCTGGGTTCTAACTCGACAATTAGCCAGCACAGTCTCACTATGTAACATAGCTGGCTTCTAACTTATGATTCTCTTACTGCTGACCGCTGTCTCTGAGTGCTGAGGTTACAGGTAAGGTGTGCACTACCATTCCTGACAATTTTTTTTTCTTTTTTTCGGAGATGGGGACCGAACCCAGGGCCTTGCACTTGCTAGGCAAGCACTCTACCACTGAGCTAAATCTCCAACCCCAATTATTTTATCATAGAGCAAAACTTAGTGGGTTATTTAATTCATTCTATCTATCTATCTATCTATCTATCTATCTATCTATCTATCTATCTATCTATCTACCTACCTACCTACCTACCTACCTACCTACCTATTTACCTTTTGAAATGCAGTCTTACATAGTCCTGGAACTCACTCAGGCTGGCCTTGAACTCACAGAGATTCTCCTGCCCTTGCCCACTGAGTGCTGGGATTAAAAGCATGTGTTGCTGCTGCTGGTTATTTGTTTGTTGTGTTTGTTTTGAGGTGTGGAGCTCGCTGTGCTGGTGTTGAGAGCTCTCCTGCCTCTACCTCCCGAATGCTGGGGTGAAAGGTGAGTGCCACCAGGCCCAGCCTGTTGTTCACCTTCATTTACAAATTCAGGCTTGGATATCAGCGATGCCAATCCTAGAAGGCGATTTTGGAAGTATGTTATCTTAAAACATCAGCAACAGTTTAAAGTATCAAAAAGTCTATATAGAATTATACTTGGGCTGGAGAGATGGCTCAATGGTTAAGAGTGCTGACTGCTCTTCCAGAGGTCCTGAGTTCAAATCCCAGCAACCTCATAGTGACTCACAACCATCTGTAATGGGATCTGATGCCCTCTTCTGGTGTGTCTGAAGACAGCAACAGTGTAATCATATACATTAAATAACTAAATCTTAAAAAAAAAAATGAATTGTTAAAAAAAAGAATTATGCTGGACTAAGGTTTCTTAAAAATATTTGTTTATTCATTTATTTATGTGATGTCCTAGGGTTTCTTTTGTTGTGAAGAGACACTATGATCACAGCATCTCATATAAAGAAAACCATTTAATCTGGGGCCGGCTTACACTCAGAGGTTTGGTCCATTATCACCATGGTGGGAAGCATGATGGCACGCAGGCAGACATGGAGCTAGAGGAGGAGCTGAGCGTTCTATACCTCGACCTGGAGGCAGCAGGGAGAGCGACACTGGACCGGGCTGGCATCTGATGCCTCAATACCTGCCCTTAGTGACACACTTTCTCCTATGAGGTCGCACTTCCAATCAGTGCCACTCTTTATGAGCTATTTTTATTCAAACCACCATATGTGTGCATGTGTCTGTGCATGGAGTATGCCCTTGTGTCTCTGTGTGCACTTGGAGGCCCGAAAAATGAGTTGGGTATCCTTCTTTATTACTCTCTGCCTAGTCTCTTGTGGTAAGGTCTTTTCCTAACCAGGAGCTTGGGTTTTCTCAGCACGGCTTGAAGCCAGCAACCCCCAATTCCTTCCTTGGACACTTGGCTTGTTTTGTGGCTTCTGGGATATGAACTCTTGACTATGCAGTAAGTATTGTCAGCCATCTTTCTTTCTTTTTTTTCCCCCCCTGGAGCTGGGGACCGAACCCAGGGCCTTGTGCTTTCTAGGCAAGCGCTCTACCACTGAGCTAAATCCCCAACCAGTCAGCCATCTTTCTAATCCCTCCCTGGTCCAGGACATTTTGGGGGCAGATTCTTGACAAATTTTCAATTTTTTTTCTATAATTAGTTTACTTAGATTTCTACCTGTTCACGTTTACAACTTATGCAAAATGAAGTTTAAATGCTTTATCTGTAGTTTGCTTGCAAATGAAGATGAGTAATCCACTTAAAATAAGCACTTTTCAAGTTTGCATAATTAATAGAAGATAAATTCACATTGTTTTGTAATTGAGTTGCTCTTAATCTGTCACATTTATGGTCACCATTTAGTTCTGTTTCCCCCAGAAACTGTGTACAATCAGGAGCATCGTCATTTGGTCTCAAAATTTTCCTACTTGGACAGTGACTTTTATTACGTCCCTATAAATCGAGCAGTAAACAACACTGACTATATATATATATATTCCTCAGCTCCAAAAAAAAAAAAAGCCTCATCTTTTAATAAAGAGAACTAAGGCTAGACAGAATGTAAAGTGGAATAGGATTATTACAGTGGGAAAGAGCGAGCTAACCCAGGGATGCATTTCGAATATACCAGGGATAATTGGTGGTGATTCATAAGTGTTTGGAGAAGGAGGTCAGGTCTAGGAATAGAAGTCTAGCTGGAGAACGGAATTCCTGCTGATGGCAGACAGATGACCACCACACCAAGGGAGGGAGGGATCAACTTTGATTAGATATGGAGGGTGGAATATTCTTGCTAAAAATAACTTTACGAAGAACCGAGATAGATGTAGGTCCAGCAGAAGTCAGAAGGCTGCAAAGTTTGGTCAAGAAAAGAATCTTTTTCATTAACAAAATAAAATAATATGTCGATATTTAAAGCAAGGTAACTCTGTGTGGCATATGAGAGACAAAGGGGATGGATAAAGAGACCCAAGAGAATACAAAGAGGAAAAAAATAAGGTATAGGGCTGGAGAGATGACTCTGATTAGGAGCACTAGGTGCTCTTCCAGAGGACCCTGGTTCTGTTCCCAGCAGCTACATGATAGCTCACAACTGTCTGTAGCTCCAGTTCCAGGAGATCTGACACCCTCAGACATACACAGATGCAGGTGGAGCACTGATGCCCATAAAGTAGCTAAACAAATCTTTAAAAAGACATAAGATGATATTGATTTTAATTTGCATTAGGAGAAACACACACACATATTGTGCTTGGAGAACAAGTTCAATACATACAAACGTTTTTCTTTTTTTGATACAGGGTCTTGATATGTAGTTCCAGCTGTCCTTGCATGCACTGTTATATAACACAGACCTTGAACTCACAGAGATCCGCTTGCCTCTGCCTCCCAAGTGCTGGGAGTAAAGGTGTGGGCCACCAAGCCCAGCATCCAAATTTATCATTTATTAGCATGATGGTTTAGATGAAAAAAATGGAGAATATTACATGAAGGTTTTGGTAAGTATTGCAGAAAAATCATGGAAAAATAACCTTGTATTTTTGAAAAAAGTATTTATTTCAACACACACACACACACAATGTACATGAGGGTAGGAAAGAAATCTGGCTTAGGTTTGGTAATAGATTTGATTCTTTGGTTCTTTCACAAGTGTTTCTTCTGGACAGTTAGCATTTATAATTTTTTATTAGAAAGCTTTAGGGCTATATAAAAGTTTTAAATTGTGGAGGAGTGGAAGATTAGACTTCTGCATAGGGAGTTAAAATTTTACTCTTTCTGTACGAATAGACAATCTTATAATTAGGGAGATCTAAGTCTCTCCTTGTCCACTTCCTCATGTTTTCAGAATGTGCTGGGTGGCTTTATGTCAGCTTGACACAAGGTAGGGCCACTGGAGAGGAGGGAACCTCAATTGGAGACATGTCTCATGCTGTGGTGACTGCCCCTCCCCCCATCGAATCATTTTGTTGCTACTTCCTGAATTTTGTTACTGTTATGAATCGTAATGTAAATTTCTGATAAGCAACACCTGAAGGGCTTGTGATCCACAGGTGGAGAACAGCTGCTGTATGGGGCATTTTCTTACTTAGTGATTGATGTGGGCCTATGGATGGTGCCATCCCTGGCTGGTGGTCTTGGGTTCCATTAGAAAGCAGACAGCGGGGGCTGGAGAGATGGTTCAGTGGTTAAGAGCACTGACTACTCTTTCAAAGGTCCTGAGTTCAAATCCCAGCAACCACATGGTGGCTCACAACCATCTGTAATGGAATCTGATGCTCTCTTCTGGGGTGTGTCTGAAGACAGCGACAGTGTACTCATAAATAATAAATAAATTAAAAAAAAAAAAAGCAAGCAGACAGCGCAAGCAATGGAACAAGCCAGTAAGCAGCACCCATTCACTGCCTATGCATCAGCTCCTGCCTCCAGGATCCTGTGAGTTCCTGTCCTGACTTCCTTTAATGATGGACAGTGTGTGGAAGTGTAAGCCAAATAAATAAACCCTTCCCTCCCCAACTTGCTTTGGTCATGGTGTTTCATTACAGCAACAGAAACCAAGAAACAGAGAAAGAGAATTTTATGTTTTTCCAAAGGACATAGGCTTTATATCTTTATAAAATATTCCAGGAAGGAGGAAAAAAATAAATTACCCAATACTGTTTCTTTTTCTTGAGAAACATAACAGCTTTGACAGCCCGTCCCATTCCAAGGACAAGCTAAACAGAATAAAGCAAGACTTCCCCCACAACTTTCCAAAGCATAGGTCAACTGTTTACACGAGTCTGTATGAAAATGAAACAAAACAACTAGTGAAAAATCCAGCAGCTTGTTAAAGAAAGAGAGACTTGAGAATGAGTCCTTTTCAAGTGGGGTGTGCTGGTGCACCGCAGACTTGGCAGCTTAAGGCAGGAGGATTGCAGGTTCCAGGCCAGGCAGGGCTACAGAGTGAGACCCTGTCTCTAAAAACAAAATAAACCTTTTTCATAAGAAAATGAACTATTCGAGATAAATTGGATTAACATGTTCGTGTGCAATTCTAAGACAATAAAAAGCACCTGGGGAGGGGGAAACACATGAAAGATAACCATATTCATTATCGACATGAACATATAAATTAATTATAACACAAGTATCTATATGACATTTATGACAAAATTATGAGAATGTGAGGAAATCCCTCTCATTCATAAATGTTAGGAGAGCAATTTAGAATATCTAATAAAAGTGTATATATTCTAAAATTAAAAAATTATATACTCAGGTCTATTTTGTAGTGAGGATGTGTACAGCATTGCCATTACTTGACAGATAAAGTAAGCAAGGCCTAGTGTCTTTCCGTAGTAAACGAATTAATTCATGCACACCACTTAGAATAGTGTATGGGGTATAAGTTAAGCATCATATAACACCTCACTGTGTATCATCACCGTCGATCAGTCGTAGGAGAGATTCCACCAACATCATCAATACCGGGAAGCAATGTATTTGAGATGCTCTAACACACATGTTGTCTGGACAGGTTCATTGAAAGGTTAACTAACTGCCAACATTTGATCAGTTTGGAGGCTCCTCTCCCTCCTGGCACTAGGGAGGATCATGTTTTCAGAAAGACGACGCGATATTTCAGTCAGGTAGAGAAATATTGGTGGGACCCGGGTTGGTGTTTGCCGGGTGCTACCATTGGGTTTTGGTGATTGTCTGTCCGGCTCCAGGTATTCAGTCCTTTCTGGACCGTAGGTGTAGGGAATGAGGAACGAAGGAACCATAGTCACCAGGGAGGCCGGCTGGTGAGGCTCCTCTTAGAAAGCTGCCCGGGGCAGGAGGGCTGCAGCTACCGCGATCACAAACCATCCCACCTAGCTGCTTAGGGGATGTTGGAAAGTTATTTGCCATAGAGTGGGAGCAGGTGGCTTCCAGAGGCGAGCGCACTCCGGCACGTCGCCGAGGCGCTCGGGGCAGCTGACTGCGGGCAGGACGCACGCCTAGAACTCCAAGTGAGAACCTCAAGCCCCAGGAATACTTAGCCAAAGCTTGCCCGTGGATGATCGCCTCGGTGCAGAGCCTGCAAGCCTTCCCGGGAGGAGGAGCTTTCAAGTCTAGAACGTCAGTGGTCTGGCCACGCTGGCTAAGAGAGGGGCGGGAACCTGCCTTAAAGGTTGAGAACTCGTGACCGCCGAAGCTAAGTTCGTCTGGCGTGTGCTCGGTGTTTCAGGAGGATTCCGGGAGCGATCAGCGGACAACAGAAGTGAAGCAAAGAACCTTGAAGGGTCTGAGATCTCCTCCAGCAAAACGCATCCAAGGGCCTCAAATCCAGTACTTTACTTGCCCACTACCCTCCGGCAAACTCGGTGCAAAAACCACAGCTTCCTGTTAAGGGTCTCGGGTGCAGCTTCCCGGCGGCCTCTAACACCCGGAGCGCGAGAATCCGGCGCTCCCGGAGCGGCGGGCGCGGGCCCGCGCGGACTCAGTGCGCACGCGCAGGGGGTGGGCCGCCCGGCCGGCTGGAGCGGTGACGAGCCCGGAAGCGCCGGCGCGCGCCCCCTCCGCACCAGAACTAGTTTTGTTCGGTGTCCTCGGAACGCCAGCCACCCGGAGAGAACCCCGCAAGCTCCCGCCCGCACCCGCCCGCTGGCCGGCACCGCCGCAATGTCTAGCAACAGTTTCGCCTACAACGAGCAGTCCGGAGGAGGGGAGGCGGCGGAGCTGGGGCAGGAGGCCACCTCGACCATCTCTTCCTCGGGCGCCTTCGGCCTCTTCAGCAGCGATTGGAAGAAGTGAGGACCCGGGCTCGGGGTGCGGGAGCGCTGCGGGGACGCTAGGCGGCCACCCGGCTGCTCTCGGTTCCGGAGGAACCTCCCTGCGGTCCCCGCTGCGGTGGGTGGGTGGGTGGGGTAGCCCCGCCGGCTGCGGGGCTTGTTCGGAACGTCTGGGGACGCCAAAGGCGACGCCGGTGGTTTTCAAACTTTGGTGGGGGAAAGGAAAACCGGTTGTTGAGCTGAGGTTCCACTTCCCAAACCGTTGACAGAGTTGATCTGGGCTGAGCACAGGAGCTTGAATTTTGAACTAGTGAATCAAACTAGTGGACAGGATCAGACCTCGAGAAAGTCATTTATTTAAAGGTGACGAGAGTATTTGGGGAAGGGGGTTGAGAGTGGGCCTGCTGCTTATTTGGATCCTGCAATATAAGGACTAAGAGGTGGGGTTCTCTATGAATGACAGCTTTGTTTTTTTTAAAACCCTTTGGCGTTTTCTTACACCGTGATCTTTGCACCAGGGTACTCTTTCCCCGCCCTCTAAGGCATTGAGATAATATTTAAATAGAGTGTTGCTGTGAACCAAACCTGATTCTAGTTATTTACAAATAGTATGAATTTTAAAAATAATCACTATCCACTTTTGTAAAAAGTTACTTAGGGTTCACAGCAAATACCGCCCAGAATTGAAAACAACCTTAGCGGATTCAGTTTTAGTTTAGTTTTTTTGTGGGGTGGGGTGGGGTGGGCTTTGCTTTGTCGTGGTTCCTCCCCACCCCTTGCTTTCTGACAGGGTCTCACTATGTAACCTTGGCTGATCTGGAACTCACTAGGTAGAGCAGGCTGGCCTGAAAAATCAGAGAAATCCTCCTGTCTCTGCTACCCCAGTGCACACACCACCATGCCATTTTATGTTTTTCTTATTTTTGATCTCTTATTGTTACATAGTGCAGTAAAACATAATAAACCGTCACTTAAGGTAAGGAAACTGGACTGATAGTCTCGTGGGTGTTAAGGGGTATAATTAAAATAAGAATTTGTGGATTAGACAGCTCAGACTGGTCCCCAACTGGAACTTGCCATTCTCCTGTGTCTGCCTCCCAGGTGCTAATAGTTGAAATTGAGGCGAAAATTCGACTCTATTGACTAACATCTTGCATAAAGCATATAAATTGTTTGTGTTCATTATTTGCAGGATATGAACGTTTAAAACATGATTGCTGTAAATCTGTCTTTGTGTGCATTTGTGTGACTGACTGATCCAACAAGGAGTTTATTATAACTACATTTACCTCAGTAGAAGGTTTCTGTAGTTGAATTTGCATGTGACTTGTGTACACTTAGTCTACTTTTCTAATCTCTAAGCATCTAAGGTGTTTTTTCTTTCCGGCTATGTAAAATTTGGGTCTGATTTGGGAAGAATGCATGCCTTACAGCTGAAGTTAGGGTTGAATTAAAATGAGCGAACCTTGAGTGCTTGTGCATGGACACTCATAATTAACATCTTCAGTGTGTTTCTGCGTGCCGGGGCTTTGCCTAGGCCAGTGCTCTGCCACCAAGCTACATCCCTAGTCCTCAGTCTTTAGTGGGCTGTTCCTGGTACTTCCATGATTCCACTTTAAGGGTGAGGAAACGGGAGTCTAGTTGGTTAGTTTGCCCAAGGTCACGAAGCTGTCAAATTTGAACCTAGACATTATAATCTCAGTTCTTTCTTTAATGTGTTTGCGTATGCTATTAACTCCTTGAAATCAATGCTATTTTTTCTTTTCTTTTCTTTTTTTTCGGAGCTGGGGACCGAACCCAGGGCCTTGTGCTTGCTAGGCAAGTGCTCTACCGCTGAGCTAAATCCCCAACCCTATTTTTTTTTTTTAATTAAGGAATGCATACAGCTCACCAAAAGTTTAAAGTTTTGCATAGTAGCTATAGATCCTATATGACTTCTGGCTTTCAGGAACTGAAACATTTTGGCTACTGAGCTGCAGTTTAATGGAGTCAGTCGTGTAGAAGGCAACAGACTCCTGTTCTGGAAGTGGCCACCTAGTCTCTCCTGAGCTCTCATTAAAAACATTTGTCTTTCGAAATAGGATCTCACTATGTAGCTCAGGCTGGCCTCAAACTTGTGATCCTTCTGCCTTAGACTCTTGAATGCTTGGATTTCTGGGTGTGACCTATCACACCTGGCCATTTTGCTCCACTTTTTAATGGATTACTTTGTAATGGCTTCTTTTCCTTTTGTCTTTGACTTTAAAATCATTTCGGTTTTTTATGCCCCCAGCATTTGTCAGGAGAACCACTCTATGTAAAGTCACCGGTTATCATTTTAGATTTTACTTTTTCACTTGCGTTGGTGTGTGGGTTTGTGCGGTACCCTCGGAGGCCAGAAGAAGGCCTGGAACTGGTGTTAACAGGCATACGGTGCTGGAACTGAAACTGGGGTCTTCTGAAGATCAGTGTGGACTCTCAGCCGCTGAGCTCTCTCTCCAGTCTGGAGTCACAGTCAAAACAGTCACTGTGCTCCCCTGCCCCCTCCTGTCTCCTTCCCTCTTCTCTCTGCCTTACCCCTTTCCTCTCACATCCACACACACACTTCTATACACACACGTCACATGCGTTGTTGTCTTTTGAACCATGGAGATTATGTTTAGATCGTGCCCTTTACTCTTAAAACCTTAGTATCTGTTTTTGGTAATAAAAACAGACCCTTAAGTCGTCAGATATGATCAAGGAGTTAACACTGGTACAGGAGATAGCGTGCTAGTCAACAGGCCTTTGCTGGAGTCCCATCATCTTTGGGTTTGAGTTTACGACACCGATTTGAGCACAGTGTCGTAATGTGTCATCTGTTGTGCCTGGAGACACAAGGTACCCAATCTTCCTAAGTTTCCCAGTTAAGGGCTTTTCTGGTAGCTTGACTATATAGTTTCTATTTTTACCCCCTTCCCCAATCTGGGTTTCTTGGGAGATAGCTCGAGACCATTTGGCTAGCTTTTACATTAAAGTCCTCAGCAGCCAGCCATGAAGTTTTTGTTATAGAGATGGGCCTCTGTGTGTGTGCAGGTAAGTGTAGGTGACTAAGGAGGGCAGCAGAGGGCAGCAGAGGGCAGCAGATGCCCTAGGGTTGGAGTAGGCGTGGCTGTGAGCACCTGATGTGGATTGGTAGCCTAAGATACAGTCTTCTGAACCCGCCTGCTGCTGTGGCTGAGTGGGGTGCCCTGCTCCCTGTGTCCTCTGCCATGTGCGCTCTCACTGTGTGTTTTGGGCTCTGTTCTTTAGTACTTCACTGACTGTTCCAAATACGTCTAATCTCTTCCTGATCAGTCACTGATTTTTGTTCTCAGAATCTATTTGAAATTTTGTAACCCTTCTCATCCTTCAAACAAAACCAGAACAGGAAGCTTACATTGCCCATGAATGCACATCCCCCTCAGCATATAGCTTTTGTGAATCATCCCAGTGCGTTGCTTTACTGACCTTACAATGTTTTTCATTTCTTCACTTTTAAATGTAAAGAACTAACTTCTGCCCCCTGGCCCCCGCCGCTTTATTTTGGAATAGTCTATATTTCCATTGCTTTTAGTTATCACCTAAGTCATTTGTCTTTATTTTTCAAAAAAAAAAAAAGAAAAGAAAAGAAAAAAAGAAAAAGAACCTTCCTTATCTTAGTCCATTTGGGTGTATGTATAAAGAAATAATTTCAATTTCTTCTGGCTTACCATCTAATTGCAAAGTAGTTTCTAGGTGAAGGGTAAGACTAGTCAATTTTCTGATTTTCTTCTGAATTTCTAAGTGTCTTTTTATGTATCTCATTAAAAAAATTTGAGCAATCATTTAAAAAAATTTTATTGCCACGCAGTAATTTTATATGTGTGTGTATATATGTATATACATATATACACACACATATACATATACATATATATATATTTATGATGTTCATGGTGGCATTTCAACATGTATATACATTACAAACTGATCAAACCAGGGTAAATTAGCAATTCTGTCTCCTTATTTTTTTTTGTGTACAGCCTTTGGCTCCTTTCTTGTTTCTCACAACTGTGAAGTAGTTCATTGAGGATTATAACTGGCTTACTGTACTATGCAGTGTCTTAGTTACTGTTCTGTTGCTGTAAGGAGACACCATGACCAAGGCAACTTTTGTAAAAGAAAGCATTAACTGGGAGTTTGCTTCAGTTTCAGAGTGTTAGTCCATGGTCATCCTGGTATACACAGGCCTGACACTGGAGCAGTCATTGAGAACGTTCCATCCTGATCTGCAGGTAGCAGGCAGAGGGAGCAAGACTGGTCCTGGTGTGGGCTTTTGAAACCCTAAAGCCAGTCCCAGAAGCATATCTTCTCCAGCAAGACCACACCTTCCCTAACAAGCACACACCCGATCCTTCCCAAACAGTTTCACTAAGTGGGACCAATCACTGCACATAGGAGCCTATGGGAGCCATTCTCATTCAGACCATCACAGGGGACTAGAACTCCTTTCATCTAACTAGTTTGGTAGTCATCCAGCTCCTCTCTTTCCCCCTCTCAGTTCAACAGAAACATACGAGTGATTGCAAATGTGTGATGCTGGTTCTGCTGGAGCATGTGTGATGCTGGTTCTGCTGGAGCACAGGGTTTCCAGTCTCCCCTTCCTAGAGAGCATTGTGCTATTAGAGAGTCACAGGAGGCAGAAGGTTTAGGTTAATGCTTTCCAGTGATAGCAGCTCAGCCATCACTCTGGCTCAGCTTGGTTGAGTTCCTGACATTTCAGTTTCCTTGTTGCTAGGAAGGCGTGGTAATACTTGCCTGTTCTGGGAGATTTTTTGTATTTAAAGGAGAGCTCTCATCTTCCCTCCCCCTTTCTCTTTCTCTCCTTCCTCTTTCCTTCTTTCCCTTCCCTGTCCGTTCTTCCTGTCTGTCTGTCTAGAGCTATGATCTCCTATTGTTCAGGCTGGCCCGGAACTCACTGTGTAGACAGATTAGCAGTCCTTTTCCCTCAGCCCCTCTGTAGTCCCGGGATGACAAGCATGAGTCACTGTGCGCAGAAGAGGGTGAGTTTTCTAACCTAGAATCAAAACTAGGAAAACGTGCCGGAGTGCCACTGAGGTGCTGGTGCTGCAGCCTGAGGTCTGAGGAGCCTTGCCACACGGGTGACAGAGGCTCCGTGTTCTCAGCAGCAGCTAGGGAAGCTTGGGGGTGGTTGAACCACCCAGGCAGACTGTTAGAAGATGGGCAGTGCACATAAAACCCATTTGCCTCTGAATAGAAGACTCTGGAAAGAGTGCACGGGGTAAATGGAATGGAGGCCGCAGCGGCCCTTGCATGTAATAATTAAAGATTAGCAACCAGGAATTCAGCAATCCGTCCCTACTGACTGAATTACATTGAAAGGTGAAAGGTTTAGCCCTCTGCTGATGTTGGAGTGGATTTGTTACTTTAGATTCAAAGAGCATTTTTAGAGACTACCTGAGGGCTGCCTGTTTCTCTGTTTCCCTGAAATGGGAGTTAGATTACGTGCGTTATCATTACGTGCATTATCATTACGTGCATTACCAGCTTTGTGGTGGCAGCCTTGAACATTCCTTCCCTCCCTCCCTCCCTCCCTCCCTCTCTCCCTCCCTCTCTCCCTCCCTCCGTCTTTAACCTCAGTGCTTCTCACTGCTGCTGACTCTGGAGATCACACTTACCTGGTTTGTATGAAGCTCTCACAGGCCCAGCTTTATCTCTCCCGTTTTGCTGTCTTTCAAGATGTTAGTAGACATGCACCTAGTGAGACAGTCTATTTAGAGGACGGCCTTAAGTATATTTTCCAAAACAAGCCAGTTCTAGGTGTCAGTAAAACATTATTTTGACATAGCTTAAACTGTGTCACTGTGTCACAAGATGAGCTGTAAATGTGTTTATGCAACTGTTTCCATTTCCATCTATATGTTAGTTTTATTAGAATCTGTGTCATGTTTTTATTTTTTATTTAATGCTTCTTTATGGTTTCAGTTGTCCCCTTTATTCTTACTCTAGTGTTTCTGATTGACATGTTTACTTTATCCAGTGATTCTGTGGCCTTGGCATTCTAGGAACTCAGTGGATATTTGTTAAACATTTATCAAGAGCAGTGGTTTTCAACCTTCCTAACACTGTGACCCTTTAATACAAGTCCTCATGGTGCGGTGACCCCCAGCCATAAAGTTACTTCATTGCTGTTTATAACTGTAATCTGCCTGCTGTTAGGAACTGTAGTATAAATACTTGATATGCAGGCCATCTGATACACAATCCACAGGTTGAGTGAGAGCTGCTGACTTGGAGAAATGTCTCACACATTGTAATACTAAGTGATATAATTCGTGTGGATCAGGAAAGTATTTTTGGGTTCACAGTTTTGTCTGATGCATATTTCTGTGTCCTTTTACTCTGCTCAGGGATTCAGACTGCATTAGGACTTACTGTCTCAGTGGACAGTGCTGTTCAGAAGTGGAGACTCAGAGAGAGAGAGAGAGAGAGAGAGAGAGAGAGAGAAAGAGAGAGAGACAGACAGCTCGGCAGTTGAGAGGGAGCACTTGTGCTCTTGTAGAGGACTGCAGTTCAGTCTCCAGCACACATGGGGCTCAGTCCTGTAACTCCAGCTTCACTTACTTGACACCTTTTTGTGATTGGTGTGGACACCTGCATACCTGTGCAGACATCACATTCGTGTGTGCACACACATGTAGGGTGGCTGGGGGTAGATTTTGTGCATAGCATTCTGTGCCAAGCCTGTGGTTTGATCCTGTGCACCTCCTTTTGTGGCCCCTTTACAAAAGACAGCTTACTACCTGCAATAGTTTCGGAACAGCCATTTTCTTCATGGCATTGCTTCTTGTCTTGACTGCGTTAGGTTTAATTAACTTGGAATTTCCATGTCAGTCAAGCTTTTACGCCTCATACCTTTCAAAGGCAGATTTTATTAAACCCTGGGATTACTCTATACATACTCTTTTGGGTTTGTGTGTGTCTTGGTGCTGTGATCTGATCCAGCTTGTGGTCTGTCGTGGGCTGGACTCCCTGCTCAGTGTTTCTCCTGAAGAGATAGTGGTCATTTATCTCCTGACAGTAATACAAACATAGACTGACTGCTAAATTGTGTTGGATATCTTGACTTTTCAGTGTGATATACTCACAGGATGGCATTTATTAATAGAATTTAATTCTTGAAATACATCTTAAACCAAATGTGATGGTTAAATGTGATGAAACCTGCCGATAAGAAGAGCTCTGCCCTCAGCGTCCCCTTTGCCTTGCTTCCCCCGGTCTATTCCTGCAGGAGAGTCAGTGCTGACTATATTTTAGCAGGTACTCAGCCAGGAAACTGCTTATCTCTTGATAGAGGCTACGTTAAGATCACCTAAATTTCTAAAAATCTGAATCCCTCCCTTTCTAGCTCGTCAGATGGTGAGCTGTGCAGTAGTGTGCTCTTAGGAGACACTTAGATCTTTGAGCGTCATTCCTCGGAAGGAAGGCATTTAAACGTCAGCAGCAACAAGGAGCAGACAGACGGTTCACTGGAATGTTCTTGTTTTAAGAAACTGCGTTAAAGTTACACTCACAGCATGACAAATGTGTCGCAGTGAAATAATATGACAGCATCGCGCTGGCGTGTATAAATGAACCACTGACAAAAACAAATTGCCCCCAGTCCAAATGGGAAATTTAAAGTGAGAGCCAAAGTAGAGCAGTCAGGGAGGAAATGATTCGGCGTCTCCTATCATGAACAGTGCTGGTTGTATTTAGGGAAGACATTTAGCATATCAGCTGCAACAAGTCCACAGCTCCACACACACACACAGTTTGTAGCCAGCGCCTGCTTGTGAGTGGGCTGATCCCTTGCATTGCTGATAGGAGTGGGTGTCCCAGTCAGAAGGCCAGAACCATCCTTTAGCAGAATGAGTTAGCATGGTGGCCGGACCAGGGAGACACTGAGGCTGGTCCTCAAGCATGGCCTGGCAGAGTGCACCATCTCTGCTCTTGCAGTGGGTTAAGAGTATGATCGTGAGGATGGGCAGGCCGTTAGTGCAGGACGGTTCAGTGGTGAGGATGGGCAGGCTGTTA
Source organism: Rattus rattus (assembly GCF_011064425.1). NCBI lineage: Eukaryota > Metazoa > Chordata > Mammalia > Rodentia > Muridae > Rattus > Rattus rattus. The sequence goes on along the minus strand of NC_046156.1, from coordinate 201,972,731 downwards.
GTGCAGGACGGTTCAGTGGTGAGGAGGGGTGAGGGTGGTGTTAGTGCAGGCCGGTTCAGTGGTGAGGAGGGGTAGGCTGTTAGTGCAGGACGGTTGGGGGGTGAGGGGGGGCAGGCTGCTAGTGCAGGACGGTTCAGTGGTGAGGAGGGGCAGGCTGCTAGTGCAGGACGGTTCAGTGGTGAGGAGGGGCAGGCTGCTAGTGCAGGACGGTTCAGTGGTGAGGAGGGGCAGGCTGCTAGTGCAGGACGGTTCAGTGGTGAGGGGGGGTGAGGGTGGTGTTAGTGCAGGACGGTTCAGTGGTGAGGAGGGGTGAGGGTGGCGCCAGCTCAGGCTGGGCTCCATGGCTAAGGGCTTTGGAACTTACTCTTCAAGCTAAGCTGTCAGAGAGTTTTAAGTACAGTGTTAGAACATGGTTAACTGTTCCGTGTCAATTGTATGACAGACATATTTCCATAACTAACACATATTAGAGGTAATTTATTGATTCAACACATAGGAGTGTTGTCTGCATGCTAGACATTGGTCTTTAAAAATATTCTTCCTTTCCTCTCCCCCTCATTTGCCCTCGCCACTTCGTGTGTGTGTATGTGTGTGTGTGTGTGTGTGTGTGTGCGCGCGTGTGTGTGTGCGTGCGTGCACACGCATACATGAAAGGATGTTCCATTCCATGTTGGGATTAGTGGACAGCTTTTGGGCATTGCTTTTCTTATTTCACCAAATGGTCCCAGGGATTGAACTCGGATCGGAAGGACGGTACTGTGTATCTTTACCCTGTGAGCCGTCTCGCAGGCTCCAGGCACGATGGTTGATGCTGAGGAATAAGCTGTGAAAACCTGCTGTGGTGGAGTTCATAGTTCTTGCTCGGAAAGATGCCCACCGAACAGGTCACCGCGCAGCCATCTGATGATAAGAAGTGCAGTAGGAGGGCGGGGTGTAGGACCTCAGAGTGAGGTTGGGGTGGAGCTTGCAGTGTAGAGACAGACAGGAGAAGGTCCAGAAGCACGTACGTGACGGAGGTGAGGAGGCGGCATGCCAGTGCTCATCCACAGGCAGCAGCTGCCCAGGCGTCAAGGCAGGAGAACTCGATCCTCTGTGAGGATCAAGACAGAAGCCGGTGTGGCTGGGTAAGCAAAGGAGGAACAGGAAATAAATCAGTAGAGGATGAAATGAGAAGAGATAAGGTTTGGGGTGCGGGGCGGGGGCCAGCTTGCAGAGGGCCTTGTAAGGACTTAGGGTTTTGCCCGAGAGAGAAGGAATGCTGCCGAGGGCTTTGAGGACAGGAATGGGATGACTCTGCTTACCCTTAAAGGAGCTAGAGGGCCCGTGTGAGCTGGTGGTTATCCCAGGCTTGAGACGGGAGAGACCGGAGAGGGGCAGTAACCACAGGACGGTCATTCTGCTGATGCTCGAGCTGTGATGGACGGGTAAGAAGACAGTGCTGGCCACCTGAGCTCTTTCGCACGTGCACTGGAAGTTTAGAATTGTCACTGAGTACAGTGAGGAAGGCCAAATAAAGACAAGCAGACAAACAAACCCACCACCCACGGGGCCAGGGATGCCTCTGTGTCGTTTGAGATAGTATTGGGTGTAGAGTTAGTACATAGACAGCTAGATCTGTGAATCTGGATCTGGAGTGTAAGGGAGGAACGAGGCTTGGGGTTGGGTGCGAATGGGTAGAGAACAAAGCTGGAGTGCTAAACACTGGGACACTCTTGGAGTAATGGGGTCAGAGCATACAGATGGGTCAAGGAAAGTGACCACTGAGATGTGAGTTTGGGTTCGTTGATGTGGAGAACTTGGTAATCTTTTTTTTTTTTTTTTCCTCTCTCTCTCACAGCATCAGGGTTTCTCTGTGTTGTCCCTGGCTGTCCCAGAACTCTCTTTGTTGGCCAGTCTGGCCTCAAACTCACAGAGATCCACCTTGCCTCTGCCTGAGAAAGGGATTAAAGGTGTGCACTACCACTGTCTGTCAGAATTTGGTAATCTTGACCAGTATTTTAGGTGCAGTGATGTGCCTGAGTGGATTTGAGAGAAAAGTGAAGAATTGTAGGTAAAGTGTGCTCCAGCACAGGGAACAGAGACAGAGTGCCTGGGGAGACATGTTGGGGGAAGAGGCTTTGTGTGAGATGGCAGCCGCTAAGTCCTTGTTCATGGAGCCAGCTGCTGGAGAGGGAGAAACACTGCTAGGAAGAGAACATGGAGTGACACCTTCTTTCCTCACAGAATGCTTAGCACATGCGCACCTGCTCGAAAGTGAGCGTCGCTTTCATACCCACAAAGAATCAATTAATGACAGAGAGACTTGGACTCCTCCACCTTATGCTTCTCTTTCAGGGTGGGGCTTTGCTGTGAGAAATATGCATTTGGGGCACACACACGCAGAGTAAACAACTGTGGCATGCAAATAATATGTTTTTTATACATACAGACACACACACACAGAGCGAACCCTTATTAACTATAGCACAATTATCTTAAGAAAGAATGACGTTAAGAGTAAGTTTAAGAACTACCTAAGTATTGGTGTTGTTGGATGGGAAGTCTTATGAAGACTTTCCTCATATACCTGTCCTAGCTCACAGAGGGAATCTGCTAGGTTCAAAGCTGTGCTGTTCATCATGGCTGTTAGCCAAATGGACCTCTTTAACTTTAATTGAAACAGAAGACTCGGTTTGTCACTCCCACTGGAGTGAGGCTGTCTGCCTCTGTAGCCAGCTGTTAGCACATTGGGCAGTGGAGTAGTGCAGAGGTTTCTTTTATGGCAGAACATCCAAGGAGGACAGCTGCTTTCTGGGTTTAGAGCTCACTGGGGAACATGAGAAAGTTCACTTAGAGCTGGGAGAAAAGGAAGGACTGCTGAGAGCCTGTGCACAAATCATGGGACACTGCGCTGAGTTTTGGACTTTGTCATGAAAGTTTGCACACTTGAGCTGGCAAAGAATTCTAAGTAGAAGAGTAATGAATTCACGGAGATTTGTTTTAAAAATGTTTGGGATATTAAATTGGACCGGCGTGAGAATGGTAGCATTGTATGATGTTGGAAAAACAAATAGAGCAAGTTTGGAGTGAGGAAAGGAGGTGTTGAGCTCTGATTTGGGTATCGAGTTTGAATTGATAAATGAACATCCTGTTAGCAATCTGATTGCTAGATGTACCCTAACCTAGGCTGATGGTAGACATTTGCTAGTTACCATTTGGTGATGGTGTCCAGCATCATCTTGGTAAAGCCAGTGTTGAGGAGAGGGAGGAATCAGTGCTTGCACGGAAAGCCAGACATAGGATTCAGTTTGGAGAAACTGTGGAAGTTGGCCGTACACACAAAGGCCAAGCCTCCTGAAAGACAGAGATGACAGGTATGTGGCTTTTGTCAGAGTTTGCGACAGGAAGGCACGCTGCTCAGGCATGACTGCTCTGGGACTAGTCTGCTGGTCGGAAAGCCTGTCATAGAGGGTCACGTGCCCGGCGGCTACTTACAGCTTGCAGCCTCTGAGTTCCTTGGGGATGAAGTGTGGATGAGCAGAGCCCCTGCTCTGAATAGTTTTGAGGATTTAAAGGTCTGACACTGTTAAATACAGACGGTCAACTTTCCTAACATAAACTGTTAGTGTTTGCTGATGGCTGTCAGCAGCCAGTCGTGCTCGTCTGATGTGCAAGTAGCGTTATTACCACCACTGCAGCACCATTAAGAGCCACCCCGTTCTTTAAAAAACTGTTCGGCCTTTTCCCAGCTGTTAGGATTATGGGACCACTGTTAATTTTCACATTAAGCATTGCTTTGCTTTTTCAGTTTTAAAATTATTACTGTTTCTGCACTTTTTTTTTTTGAATCCTATTTCACTACATTTAGAATAACTAAGTTATATAAAGTCCCTCTAATGTGACCGTATAACGATAGGCCAAGTTCATGAGTACCAGGTGAGTCCTTCAGCATGGCATCAGGGATGTGGGGACAGTGAGTATGCAGTAGAAGGTGGTAAGTTTTTGTCTCAGACGTTTATTTATTTAGCATTACTGTTTTGTTTTTGTTTGCTTGTGCGTTTGCTGGGCTAGAGCTGCATCCCCAGCTCGCCTTCCTGTTCGCTCACAGTGCTCTGTTGTTGAGGCAGCCTCTTAAGCTCGTTCCTAAAAGGAGAGAGCTTCAGGCAGAAATGAAGTGTTTCTAGAAGGTCTGTGGGCAGCAGAGCCAGCTTCTGGTGAGTGTGAGAAAGCAGTGAGGTCAGGAGATGCATTGGTTGTGGTGGCCTGGCTTTGTCAGTGAGCCTGGTGGTGGAGAAGCAGTGTGAGAGCATTTGCAGTAGATGGACAGAAGAATGCGCGTGAGAGAGAGATGGCCAGCTCCAGGGACGTTTGCCTGCCAGGGCAGAGAGAAAGCGTGTCGGGTACAGGGAGACACAGATTCTTGGGCTGTCTTGAGAAAGGACAGATGATGCCAATGTAGCGAGCAGGAGGGGGCAGAGGAGGAGGGTAGACAATGTCAGAGAGAAGCCCAGGGAACCACAGAGGAGGGCAGGATAGATTTGGAGTCTGTGAGCAAGAGGGAAGAGGAGAGGGGACAAGGTGAGAGGCTGTGACAGAGCCAAGGGGTTATGTGGTGACCGAGGGCTTGTCTGACTGCAGTTAGAGCCTTGTTTGTGTTGTCCTGATCTCTGGCAGCAATCTGCAGTCATGCGCAATTCCAAGAAAACTGTCAGTTCACAGTGCGGGCTGAGGTTTTGTTAAATGAAGCTATGAATGTCAATTTGGACAAGAAGGTTAGGATATTGGTACAGAAAAATGTTAGATTAAAAACATATCCAAACTGGAGTGGGAAAGAATAGTAGGGTAAACTCCTTATGTGTAGAACTAGAAGTTTCCAAGAAGAGAGAGCAGCAGCAATAGTAATGGCTGAGAGGGTCAAGGGTAAGTAAAGGCTAGGAAGCTAGAGGTTGGCGTGGGAGATGGGGAACCAAGAGTAGCGATGGCTGAGGTGTCTTAGTTGAGTGGAGGAGTGGCAGATGATGAAGCCAAGGATGAACAGGGCTCTGGGACAGCTAGAAAACTCAGCAATACTGACTGTATGCAGCTAGTCATGTGTGGACTGTGTGGTAACACTTTAGGACACTAATCTTTTCTTGTCTCTATTTCTATTTTCTTTTCTCCACTAAAATTTAGAGCCTTTTATTTGTTATAAGCAATGGAATGCCTACCTCCTCTTTCTTACATTAAAGTGAGAACAGACATTGGAATTTATATGTGTAATGGCAACAATGCAATGGTTATCTTTATCTTTTTATCTCTGCTTCTTTATGTCACTCTATATCACCATAGCCTCTCTATGCCACCATGGCTTCTCTATGCCACCATGGCTTCTCTATGCCACCATGGCTTCTCTATGCCACCATGGCTTCTCTATGCCACCATGGCTTCTCTATGCCACCATGGCTTCTCTATGCCACCATGGCTTCTCTATGCCACCATGGCTTCTCTATGCCACCACGGCTTCTCTATGCCACCACAGCCTCTCTATGCCTCTCTATGCCACCATAGCCTCTCTATGCCACCACAGCCTCTCTCTCTATGCCACCACAGCCTCTCTATGCCACCACAGCCTCTCTATGCCACCACGGCCTCTCTATGCCACCACAGCCTCTCTATGTCACCACAGCCTCTCTATGCCATCACAGCCTCTCTATGCCATCACAGCCTCTCTATGCCATCACAGCCTCTCTATGCCATCACAGCCTCTCTATGCCACCACAGCCTCTCTATGCCATCACAGCCTCTCTATGCCACCACCACCACAGCCTCTCTATGCCACCACAGCCTCTCTATGCCATCACAGCCTCTCTATACCATCACAGCCTCTCTATGCCACCACAGCCTCTCTATGCCATCACAGCCTCTCTATGCCATCACAGCCTCTCTATGCCATCACAGCCTCTCTGTACCATCATAGCCTCTCTATGTCACCACAATCTCTATACCATCATAGCCTCTCTATGCCACCATAGCCTCTATGCTACCATAGACTGTATGCTACCTGTCTTAGGGTTTGCATTGCTGTGAAGAGACAGCATGACCAAGGCAACTCTTAGAAAAACAACATTTAATTGGGGTTGGTTTACAGGTTCTCAAGTTCAATTCATTATCATGGTGGGAAGCATGGCAGTGTTCAGTCAGGCATGGTGCTAGAGGAACTGAGAGTTCTATGTCTGGTTCCAAAGGCAAACTGGAGAAGACTGGCAGCTAGGCAGCTAGGAGGAAGGTCTCTCAAAGCCCAACCCCACAGTGACACAACTTTCTCCAACAAGGCCATACCTCCCTGGGCCAAGGACATTCAAACTACCATACCACCATAGTCTCTCTATGCCACCATAGCTTCTTACCCCATAGCCTTTGTCTTCAGCTTGGAGATGGGAACCAGCAATCTAATAACAACAATACCTTATATGGGCTTTGCTTGAGCCAGGGCCTCACTATGTAGCTAAAGTTTCTGTGTAGACCAGGCTGGTTTCAAACTCAGAGCTCCACCTGTCTCTGCCTCTCAAGGGTTAAAATAAAAGGTGTGTGTCACCATACTCAGCCTTATATAATATTTTTATTTTCAGTATAAGCCCTTCCCTTTTATTATCTCAAGAATTTATAGGTCTGCTTACGTGTTATTCCCTCTGAGGAGTGAACCAGGCGTCTGCATGTGCTAGGCAGGGGCTCTGCTACTGAGTTACATCCCAGCCAGATGGACTGTGTAAGGCTCTCTGTGCCCTCTGACCCCAGGTCTGTAGTCTCAGTTGTTTGACTGAACTGTGGCACTAGTGCTGTGGACAAGCCCAGTTACTCAGCCAGAAACCTCTGGATCGGAGTCCGTGTGAACTCCTTTAGCTCCTGTGTCTTTCTGTAGATGAGAATGTACCACTTGGGGCTCGTTCCTTTTGCTTTGGAAGGCTGTGACATTTACATCTGTGCCTGAATGTTGAGGGCTGCTTCACCTCTGCAGTGTGCAGGACCCTTTATGTGTGTGCGCTTGTCTTTCTAGGTGTCAGAGCACGGCCCTAGAAAATGTTAACTTTAAGTGCACCCCAAAACATCACTGCAGCACTCAGCTGTATAACCCCTGTTCTTAGGTTGGACACCAGAGTCCGCTGTCCTTCACACTGTCATGGCTACTCCTCGGTCCCCTATTTCATTTGCTCCTTCTTTTTTATCCAAATGAGCCTTCACCATTGAAGGTATTGTACTGTCATCTTCTGTCACTCCTCCTGAATGTGCTTTATCCTTTCCTGACCCCACTAGAAGGTCTAGGTCACAGCCACCTTGGCCAGCAGCCCTATCTTCTGTTGCTCACTTTCTATCCCACGTGAAAATGACAGTTACAGGGCCCCGAGGTGGCTGAGTGCCTAAAGACATTTGCCGCCCAAGTTTGCAAATCTGGCAGCTGAGTTCAGTTACCCATAGCCCTTCCAGAGGAGGGAGCAGACTCCAGAGTTGGCCTCTGACTTACACACATGCACGCCCCACCCCCAAGACACTAATAATAAGGAAAATTAAAATTAAAAAGGACAGTTAGAGGTAAGTATCCATTTCCAGTACACAGTAAACTTCAGTGGTTTACACATTTAGATCAGATTCTTGTCACCAGGGCGTGGTGGCACAGGAAACAGGCGCAGGCAGATCTCTGTGAGTTACAGCCTGGTCCACAGAGTAAATCCTAGTACAGCCAAGGCTACACAGTGAAACCTTGCCTCAAAAAACAAAACAAAACAAAAACCCAACCAAATAAATAAATAAAATTATATTCCTGTCAAGTAGGGCTGGAGTCTTTGTTTTGTCAAGAAGGTTTCATAGCCTTCATCAGGAACTTGGAGGGATCACATGACTTAAAAACCTACAACAAAACCAAAAACACTGGTTTTTACCATTTCACCCCCACACTGTCCTTTCCTTGGAGTGGGCTCAGGCTGCCCTGGGTGACTGAGCCTCTGATGCTTCTGCCTCTAGGAGTGCTGGAACTGCAGGCGTGGACCACGCTACTCCCAGGGTTGTGCTGTCTCTTCCTGCCCCAGATCTTGGGGCTGACCCCTCCTAAGGGTAGAGTTCAGCAGTGTAAGAACTGGCTTGGTGCAGCTCCGTAGACCTTGACTGCGTCACCACTGACCTTTTAAAGGCTGAGTTTTAGAAGCATACCTTTCCAAGTGCTTCAGGGACGAGCTTATCGCAGGTAGAGACTGCGTATTGGCCTCCCCAGCTCCCTACACAGAAGCTGATCCAACGCGTCAGATGGGAAACTTACCTTCTGTGGCCTTGGAAACGTTTGCTTTTAAAAAAAGAGTTTAAAATTAATCTGGCTTTGAGTTGGCATAGCTTATAACACAGTTGTAGAAACTTAGATTTACCCTCATGTAGTTTATGAATTTCTTGGAGGAAGAGTGAATACTGATACTCAGCCTTGATGCACCAACTGACGGCTTGGATGCCAGTTTATGCCCATCTGTCACTGTGGCACCGTGCCCATTGTCACCGTGGCACGCCAGTGGCAGCGAGGCGTGGGAGCCAACAGAGATGAATTGTTTGGATGGAATACACTAGTCTGTAATACTAATTAATTTTGAGCTGATGAATCTGCGTGAGCTAATGTTAACCAAATACAGCCCAAGTACCCTCAGTGAAAACACAGTGCGCTTTGACTTCCGAAGGGGTCTGTCACGGACATTTCAGACTGCACTGAGGATCCTTACAGTCAGTGTTTACTATGGTTCCAGCAGTCCGTTTTCTTTGTATAAAATTTAGAGCTTAAAAGAAAAAAAAGCGCAATGTTTTCATCATGGTAGAATGTGATCCGCAAGGAAGTCACGCACCATTGTTAGTCACAGCGTTTATGCTACTCGCGAGGTTCTTCGCAGTATTGGGTTTAAAATGCATTTTGTTTGATTCTGTGCTTTCCCAGTCCCAGCGCTATGATGGCGTGCTGATGAAAGCAAGCTGGGCAAGGTCAGGTGCTCCACGGTTTGTTTTCTGTGCTGGCTTTTTAGTGGTTACTCGGGAACAACAGCAGCTACCTGCACTTCATCCAGACTTTGTCTCTGAATGTGACAGAAGAATAAGGTGTTAAGTTATGGAAATGCTGGGGCGGAGTTAGTTACATGTTATAAACATACGAGGCAAACTTCCATTCTCCCATCGCCACAAGCTCTTAAGAGCCTTTTTCATAAGCCGTCAAAGGCTCTTATGCAGACCGACAGACCATTCTTTCAGTGTCTTCCTTTTTACTTAATATATTTTTGAGATCTGTCCATATTACAATAGGAAATAAGTCCAGTCTCTAGCCATAATATTGTATTCCTTGATGTTGGTTGGTTACTCTGCTCTGGGAGGATATTGGATCAATTTTACTTTTGTCATGTATAAGCAGTTCTGTAGTTTTTGCACACACTTGGTGTGAGTTTATCTTCTTATAGGAAACATTTTTAGAAGTGGTCTTGTAAAGTCACTTGAACATTAAATCATGGTGGATTTTGCTGAGGTACCTTCTGGATGATTACACCACGTCCCAGTGACTAGCAGTAAACCTGCTTTTCTTCCACACCGGTGTCAAATGCTGGCCTTCATCGAATTAAATATATGATACTTTAATAGGTCTAGAATTATATGTCCCCATTGTTTTCTGATCTGCTCTTTTAAAACCTCATTCCATTGTCTCCTGTCTTCTGAGACCTGCCCATCTGTATGAGTCTTATTGAATGTGGCTGTGCCCCATTGAGCAGTCTCTGTCTGTTCAGGCTGCGGCAGAGAGGAGTAGGTACCCGAGGGATGGTGTTGAAGCCTAGGCTCTTTATTATTTGTCCCTTCATAGGGAGGTTTGCAGACATGTCTTACACTAATGGGTTTCATTTTGATGCTTTAAAGGATGGTTTCTCATTGTTCAGTCATTTGACTGCCACACTTGGGTAGACTTTTCTTTCCCCTTTCCTAAGATTCTTAAAATATGCGACTTCAGTTTGGCACAACTTCTTCAGTTAATTGTTGTACTTTGACTTCTCATTCTTGCTTTTGGCTCTGATTAGAGCTGTATCAGGGTTTGGATAGCATAGAGTGCATCCATGTTGTTTCCTGTCCTCATCTCTGTCTGGGCTGCAGTTTGCATGTGTCCCCTGGACCTGCCTTCAGGTCCGAGTCTGGTGACAGCCTGCGCCGAGGGCTTTCAATCTCAGGTTCTGTAGTTTTCAGTTCTGAATTTTGTAGCCAGGCTTAGGGGGTTAATCTGTGGATTCTTTTTCCCACCCCTTGCCCAGCTTTCAGCCACTAGATGGAAGCGTGAAAAACGGGTAGAGAGGGGAGAGAGCTGGAAATCTCTGAATCTAATTTCTTTCTTCTTGTTCTTCTTTGAGCACCAAACTGCAATCAACTCCGACCTCCGACAACCACCAATCAACACCCCACCTACCCCCCGCCCCCAATCGGGGCCCTGGCATTTCTGTACCCTCTGAAAGGTCCCCGAAGTTTCAAAGGTCACACGATTGCAGAGCTGTTGCTCTTCTCCAGCTGTGCCCTCTGAAGCCTCTCCTCATGTACTTACCCTCCCAGGTGACATTTTCTGCTTGGTTTCTTAGAATCTTGCTCCTTGAAAGAGTGCCAGCTTCTCCCAGGGAATGTGCAGACAACTTTGTGTACCGTCTGGGTGGTTCCTTCCTCTTCCATTTGGCTCTTCCAGTTCCAGTCACTCTTGTGACGGAATTTCAGTATGTGTTGCTTCAGTCACAGTAATTGCTTCTCTGGTTCTGTTCTTCCCAGGGGAAAATGCACAGAGGGAACAAGTGGTCTGGAGGGATGGTGGCCTCAGAGTCCTGTCTGTCTGTCTGTGTTCTGTGTGCACTTGCCTATGGCTTTAAAAATGGCCGTTTTCTGTGGCAGTTTACAAGATGGTTTCATGACAGGGATTGAAGATGCTTGTACTACATCAGTCTACATGTTTTGGACATAGCAACCAGAATGGCCCTGCTAAGTATAATAGGTTATAATTCTCTTTTGAAAAACACTCCTCGCATAGCCGTTTTAAAACTGAGAGTAAGCACTGCTTCCTGATTCTCTTCTGCAGTCTGTCCTTTTGTTTTACTTCATTCCCGTGCTGCCTTGTGATGTGTAATCTGCTTAAGCGTATTTATTTTTGTTTTTAATATATTTTGTTATATATTAGTTATTAAATACAATTTCATGAGAGATCCCTCCCCTCCCACCGAGTTTTTCTTTTGTGTGTCACCAGTGCAAGTGGGACATAATGGAGGCAGGCCATTGAAGGTGGAAGACAGAGTTCATTTGTCTCAATCTCGAGGCGTGCTCTGACGGTTCCATGGGTTTACACTGGCTTTTTAAATGAAGAGGTCGTTGTCCTGCGTGGGAGAAGTTTTAATAAAAAGCCAGGAGGGAAAAGCTTAGCAAGGGTTAAGGGAGTGCCTGTAACGTGTACACAGGACTAGGCAGAGAAAATCCTATCTCTGTTCCAGAGGCGATGGTGGGTGACTGGATGCATAAAGGCTGCATCAGTTGTAGCTGGAGTTTGCTTTTTTATATTTTAGTATGTAGTGTGTTGACAACACGTGCCTGAAGCTGTGCAAGGCTCTGATCAGAGGAGGAGTAGGCAAACTGCAAGCATCAACAGGCCCAGGTCCACAGTGCGTCAGGAGGCAGGAGCCTGGGCTGTAGCATCGCATCCTGCTCTGGTTAACTAGCCCAGCCCTTTCTGCAAATCCATTCACATTTGCCATTTGCCACCAGGAGTTGGGGAGTCCTCTTAGGAGCTTCTCAAAGCCCAGGTTTGAGAGTTTTCTGGAAGCCTTGGGAAATGTCCTGGTCTCCCCCCAACCCCTTCCAATTTCGATATCTCCTTTGGGGTACAACTCTGAAGGAAGTCACTGTCCCAGTACTTGTGCCACACCCTCATTTTAGATTTAAGTCTCAGGTGTAACTCTTAGTGGTGCACACACAGCTCCTGAACTGTTTTGAGGGAAGGGAAGGTAACCATGTAGGGTGACTAGGTGGTGATTACTAGTGTGTATTTCAAAAGACTTAGGGAGAAAGACTTGGAATATTTTCAACACAGAGCAAGTAAATGCTTGAGGGGCCAGTGAGTTGGTAAAAATCCTTACAGTGCAAGCCCAGGGTTCTGAAGGGGAGAACCAGCTTCTGAAAGGTGTTCTTCGCCCTCCACCCATGCACGCACATTCACATATCGTAAAGAAGATGTTCAAGGAGTTGGATGTTTGTAATCCCAGCTCTAGGGAGGCAGAGGAACGAAGATCTCAAGTTCCAGGCCAACCCGGCCTATGTGGTGAGACTGTCTCAAAACTAGTCTTCTTGAGTAAATAAAAGTCAAAATTACTCATAGACTCGTGGTAGCTTACACCTGGGTGAGTATCAGTGAGAGAAGTTGTAGATAAACTCATCTGTCCTAGAGGAACCACTTAGTCTGTGTTGAGTAGGGAACACACATAACGCCATTTGCTTTAGAGTTGCTGAACGACCTCTGCTTGTATGCAGTTTTAGAAAAGACGGGGTCAGAGTGGTAGCAACCCATCAGGATGCTGGGGTGTGAGAGAGTCCGGCTTGAAGGGATATGGACAAGCTTGGAGCGAGTGTCCTATGGTTGATGTCGCCATTGCAGGACTTTACCCAGGTTTGAAAACTGAACAAAGTAGCTCTTAGAATTGGAGACTGTTATTATAAGTCAGCCACAGTAAGGCTGACAAGTTAACTGTGTGTGCTGAAGAGCTGTGGTTTCCTTGAAGAATTTCAGTCTGTCATGGATGAATACTTCTATAAAATTCAATAGAAATAAATTACTAGAAAATACAGTGGGAAAAGTATGTAAAGTACCACCCCATTTTTATTGGATTCAATAAACATAAAATTAAACTGTCATATTCCTCTCCAGGTTGCCCGGTGCACACTGAGTGCCTGCGTGTGCCTGGGCCCAGGCACTCTCGGGAACACTGAGTGGCACGGGTGGGCATCAGTTCCCGCTGCATCTCGGTTTCCTCTTCATTTGCTTTGCTTTACAGGGGGTGGAGGAGGGAGGGGTGGTCTCATGAGTTCTGGGTTTTAGATTTATGAAAAAGAAAGGCCACCGATACCCTACAATCCCCTGCTCCCAGGTTGTTCTGTGTGACTGGCCCCATGTCGCTCTGGGCAGTGTTCTGGTTTATTCCGGGAGAGTACAGTGCGTTTCCTGGTCAGAGTAAGGTTTGCTTTAGCTTTTCAGCCATGCGTTTGCTGTTCCTTGAGATTTCAGGCATATTTTCAACAGGGCAGGAACAGTTATACCATTTAACACCACAAGATGTCACTTATGTAAAAATAAAGTCAGTTCCTAATCTTGAGGGTTAATAGTAAGTGAAGAAGCAGGAAAATAAAAAAAGAAGCATACACTTGAAACAGATACATATGGCGTTTCAAATGTTGCTAGTTCAGCAGTATTTCAAACAGGTTGCTTATTTATAAACACTTCCTAATGTCTAAGTATCATTTAGTAGCTCACACACACTCCTCAGTTTTGAACACACACCATGAAGGCAGTGGCTTTGGAGCAGGGAGAGGTAGTTCATCAGAGAGTGAGCAGGAAGGCGTTGACACTTTTAATCCTTGTTTTGGTGACAAGCAAAGGGACACTGGGGAAGGTACTATCTGGGAGGGCATAGTGACCGATGGGGAAGTTGGGCACTGCCGCTGGCTGAAGCAGAGCCTGGGGCTTACTTTCCTTCCCTTGGACCTCAGACTCAGAGTCATTAGCTCTTTCCTCGGGCAGCTCAAACGGCATCCTTGTGTGCCTTGAAGACCGTCTTTTCTGTTAAACAAGAACTAAGCCTTTGGCTTTAATATCTGGATCCTGTTTTCTAGTTCTTAGTTTTAGAGAACAGGATAGGACACGGGGTGGCTGAAGAGAGATCCCTGTCTGTCCAGCCGTAGGAGGAACTAGCCAGGCTTCCATTAGGACCCCGCAAGGTGATGTCTGGGGGAGCGGTCCTAAACTTGATACATCATTCTTCCTCGTTGTCTGCTTCTCTCTCCAGGTAACACTGTCGAGGAAGGTTCTGGAATATTCTTAGGGAAAAGGAAAGGGAAACAGAGGTGGAAGGCTCCCCCTTCCTGGCATTGGGGTGTCTAATCATCTCTTCTTCCTTAGTTCTTACCTAATTCCATTTTTTTTTCTGTGTGTGTGTTTTCTTACCTGGAATGCAATTTAAAATGTTTCTTTCAGGTTTTAGTATTTCCACTTAGTATCATTATATAAAGTGAAAGAGCAGGCAAAGCAGAAGGAAGGTTGCTTGAGTGCCCTCATTCCCCGCACCACCACTGCTCTCTCTTGTCTCTGAGCTTTCAGGAGCCTGAGATGTTGGAAGAGGCCGTTCTAAGGCTGCTGCAGTGAGCCTTCATAGTTCGTACTTGTAAGTCTTTGGAGACGGCTTTTCTTTTAAAGATTTTTATTTATTATTATATATAACTGCACCGTAGGTGTCATCAGACACCCCAGAAGAGGGCATCAGATCCCAGTACAGATGGTTGTGAGCCACATGTGGTTGCTGGGATTTGAACTCAGGACCTGTGGAAGAGCAGTCAGTGCTCTTAACAACTGAGTCATCTCTCCAACCCTGGTTTTTCTTTTAAAATATTTATTTTATGTGTATGAATGTTTCTCCTGAATGTATGTATGTGCACCATGTGTGAGCCTGGTGTCCTCAGAGGTCAGAAACAGGGTCAGATCCTTTGGAACTGGGGTTACAGATAGTTGTGAGCCACCATGTGAGTGGTGGAAATGGAATCCCTGTCCTGTCTACCGAAGAACCAAAGAGGCATGTCTCCAGCCCCAACATTTGTTTACTTATTTGCTGGGGGGTGGGGGATACATGTTCTGTAGTGTGCATATGGAGGTCGGAAGTCACCCTTTGGGAGTCAGTTCTCACCTTCCATTTTGTAGTGCTATGCTGTGTGCTCCAGGATGGCTGGCCCACAAGCTTCTAGATGATTCCCCCTGTCTGCCTTCCATCTTACCACGGAGTGCTGGCATTATAGATGCGTGCCATTGCTGCCGCTTTTGATGTGGGCTCTGGGGATTGAACCCTGGCCATCAGGGTTGCATGTGTTGTGCCTTTACCAATGCCTGAGCCATCTCCTCAACCTAGCAGTTTTTCTAATATTTCTACATAGCTATTTTAGTATTTAACATAAAGTACTGGTTATATTTTAATTGGATGTATTAATTACTGTAGTTTTTTTTGTCTCCTGCAAATGGTCATTACTATATTTAATGCACCGTTTGAGAAGTAAAAGTAAACTTTCTTAATAATTCACATTGCCTGCGTTCTTTCGGGGGAAAAGTGAAGTGTGTATAGCTTTTCTTTTTTAGTTGTTTTGGTACGAGGACAGTTTCTTACCATTTACCCTGTGTTAGTTTGCCTGGGTTGTAGACACTGGGTGAATTAACCAGCACAGTCTTTGAAGGTGCCCACAGCTTTGTCTTCAAGGCCTCTCTCTTCTAGCTCGCTCTGTCCCTGCCTGATCATCCCTTGCTGTATGTATTCTTTCCCTCATCCCTTCTTAAGATAGTCATGACCGGCGTAGGGCCCGCCCACATGGCCTCAGTGTAGCTTCACCACCTCAGCAAAGGCTGTCTCCAGCAGGAAGACACACTTTGAATCCAGACCTTTGGATGTAAGAAGACCTACTACCAATCGGGGCCACACCTCCTGCTGGCAGCTTGTACAGAGACCACGGAGGGCTGGGACCTCATGCTTATGTCTTCTTTTTTTTGTTATTTTTAAAAGATATATTAGTTGGGTTCTTTAGAAGAACAGAGCTTATAGAGTGAGTCTATATGTATATTTAGAAAGGGCATTTATTAGAACAGTTCACAGGCTGTGGTCCTACTAGTCCAACAGTGGCTGTCTATCAAGGGCAGATCCAAGGTACCAGCAGTTGTTAGTCTGCAAGGCCAGATGTCTCAATTGGTCTTCCGTGTACGTCAGACTCATGAAGAAGTGGGCTCTCATGCCAGGAATGGAGTTGCCAGCAAGGTGAGAGCAAGCAGGCCAAGAGTGAAAACTTCCCTCCTCCATGTTCTCGATATAGGCTCCCTGCAGAAGGTGTGGCCCAGATTGGAGGTGGGTCTTCTTACTCCAAAGGTCTGGATTAAAAGTGTGCCTTCCTATTTTTAATAATTAAGAAAAAGTCTCTAAGAGCTGCACAGGTTTTAGTTGATTCCAGAGGTAGTCAGGAATAACCATCACAGTGTCTTCTAGAATATTCTGCCCACATGTATGTATGCATTGTATGCATGCCTGGTGCATCCCATGGAGGCCAGAATTGGGCATCAGATCCCTTGGAACTGGAGTTAGGAACGTTTTTAACCTTCTGGGTAGGTGCTACTAGGAACCAAGCCCTGGCCCTCAGTCCACCCTGCATCGCTGCAGCCCCTCATGCGTCTTGGTGGTGCTGAGTATGTCATGTGTCTTTGTAAAGTGTTTAAGCCTGAGGCTAAGAAGGCTGGGTGTCTGAAGTGCTGAGGTGCCCCGATCTGTGTATAAGTGTCCACTGGAAGGGAAGGCCTTCTAGGTGTTTCTTTCTCTGTTTTTTAAAAAAATTACATTTTTATTTATGGGGTGTGTGTGAGTGTGTGTGTGTGTGTGTGCGCATGCATGCATGCATGTGCGCGTGTCCATCCTAGAGTATGCATGGAGGTCAGAGGACAGCGTGTGGGAGTTGTCTCTTTCCTTCTGCCATGTGGCTCCAATGAGTAAGTGGAGGTTGCCAGGCTTGGTGTGGGTGTCCTTACCAGCTGAGCGTCACTGGCCCTTTTCCGGGGCTTTTCATTTGGTGGTTGAATGTGCTGCACATAGGAGCTGTGCAAGTGGATTTTTTTGGCTACATTTCCCAGCTTGCTGCTGATGTGCAGATTGTAGCTCATGAACTGTGAAAGCAGTAGTGGTAGCTAGTTTACGTGTTACCCTCTCGGCCAGTGCGCCTCAACCTGTGGGGCTCAACCCCTTCACAAAGTCTGCATATCAGATATCCACATTACAGTTCGTAACAGAAGCAAAATTTTTTGTGGTTGGGGGTCACCACAGCATGAGGAACTGGGGGTCACAATGTTAGGAAGGCTGGGAACCACTGCTCTAGGCTCTGTGCTCCGACAGCTTCTCTCAGTAACTTGAGAGGTTTCTTCTGATGAACTAAACTGGGATTTAGGGATTTTAATTCTTGAATTAACATGAATGTACACCCTCATTTCAAAGTCTGCAAGTCAATGGCCTGGCTGATTTCATATGTGCGATTGCCATTGTCTGTAGAACTAAATGTCTTGTTCAAACCAATGGATAAGGTGCTGTAACCCCTCCTTCTCCATCTTATAGAATTAGGGTTTCGTATAACCAGCTGTCCACTTAAACCTTGTGATAGAAATGCTTGACGGATGCCCATACTGGTGAAATCATCACCACAGGTGCAAAGCCTTTACAGCTTCTTAGACATAAAAACATCCCTGTGGTCCCTCCCTCCTGCATGGTGCTCCGGTTGCCGTGGTGCTCCGGTTGCCGGGGTGCTCCGGTTGCTGGGGTGCTCCGGTTGCCGGGGTGCTCAGGTTGCCGGGGTGCTCCGGTTGCCATGAAGGTTGCCATGCAGCTGCGTACCACACTGTAATTGAATTTGAATGTTACAAGAATTAAGCCCCACCTCACCCTTTTGTGTTTGCATTCTTTGATCTCAGAATGATTCTGAGAGTTCATTAACCTGTTGCCTGCATCAGTAAGTTAGTTCTTTATCATTGCTAAGAGATAAATAACAAATATTTTTCTAAGTCACTGTGTGGCTCTGTGCGTTGTTTCTCTGAGGAGCAATGGCTGAATGGTATGGCAAGTGTGAATGGTATGAATGGCAATGTGCTTAAATTTGTAAGAGTTTCTTCTCACTTTCCTACACGATCATGTCATTTTATGTTTCTCCCAACAACTGAGAATTTTGTGTGCTCCATGTCCATGCCAACATTTATTATTGTCATCAGTCATTTTTAGCCCTTGTGAGGGTGTGTAATGATACCTTACTTTGCATTTCTTTGAAGAAAAATGATAATTTTTCATGAATTATGATCTTGTTCGTCTCCTGTGGTAAAGCTGATGCTGGACTCTTTCCTTTTAAAATGTAATTGTCTGAGTTACAGTCACTGCAAAGCTGCTTCTTAGTTTATATTTTGGGGTCTCTAGAGTCATTCCGAGTTGAGAGATATGCTATAGAGATGTCCTGTGTCTCTCACCATTTCTGGTGAGTTTGTCCTTGCTAAGCTCTGGTATAAAAGCACAACAGGAAAGTCAGCATTGATGAAACTCGTGTTGTTCTCGGGTCTGCAGTTTTAACCCATACTGCTCCTGTTAATATGACTTGTTCTCTCTCGTCACATGTGCACGTCACATGCTTGAAGTGCCAAGCAAAGGCCCTGTGTGCCCCCAGGGGCTCTGTCTCTGCCCTGCCTTGCCACTGTTCGGGTGAGGCCTTGCAGGACAGGGGCTCAGCCTGCCTCTCTGGAGGTTCGTTAGTGCTGTCTCGGGTCAGGAGTTCTTTTTCATTGCTCAGTTGTATTCCGGGGAATGGACGTACCACAATTTGATACTTAGCACTGAGCATTGATCAGCTGTGACAGACATTGAAGTAGCTGTGCTCATATCAGATGCCTGGTTAGACCATACATTAGCATACACGATGCTGTGACAGATGTTGAAGTAGCTGTGCTCGTATCAGATGTGTGGTCAGACCACATATTTGCATACAAGATCTGCTTTCATGTTTACTACATGGCAAAGTCGTGTGTGTAGAAATGTTTTAAAGTGAGTTTCTTCATGATTTATTATCCACGAATGCTTTTTATATATACTACTTCATATATCTGGCTATGGGGGGTCTGTAAAACATTTCTTGGGTGAAAATGGCTATGGGAAGCCCTGCCTTGGGCACCTCTGGGCTTGTGCCTGTGCTGGGGTCTCAGTGCCCATCACCAGGCTGGCTGGCATCACTCCTACAGGGATGCTTTTCTAGTTGAGAATAGATGACTGCTTCCCTGTACCTCAGTGTGTGGGGCCTGGAAATTCCAGGTTCTTGCTCATTCGTTTTAAGCAGTGACTCTGCTGTAGGATCCCTTCCTCTCTGACTTGTTGGAGGCGACTGAGTTTTCTCATGATCTCCTTTTTGTTTGTTCTGAGGCAAGGTCTCTAGGTGGCCTGGGCTGCTGGGAATGGCTGTGTGGCCATGGCTGACTTTAAACTCAGTCTGTCCACTTCAGCCTCCCTGGTTGGGATTTCAAGTGCACTGCCTCGTTTGACTTTCTTAAGTGATTTTAGCCACACCCTTGATATTTCTCTAGAATATCTCTTTTTACTGTTTGTTGTAGAGCTGGGTTGAGGATTTTCTAAAAATTTTAAGTTCTTTTTTTATATTTAAATCATTCTTATTTAAAAATCAAATTATATATGTGTGTACATACATATATATGTATGTGTGTATATATATATTTATTTATATTTATTTATTTATTTATTTATTTTTAGGCAGGATTTTGTTTGCTGCTCTAGAGTCTGGGACCTGGGAGAAAGGAGCCAGTAAATAAGACTCATGCACTAGCCAACTTTATTCAGAGCATCAGACAGTTTATGCTCTGAGGGTTAAGTACAACCCTCAGAGCAAAGTGTACAGTCCCAAGGGTAAGGCTCATGTGGCTGGCAAGCCGCACCTGGCTAAAACATGTTTTTCATGGCATGTAAACAAATACCAGTAGCCAGTTGTGATGAATGGTTGGAAGGAAACTCCCTCCTATCTGCTGCACCTTGGAGGGGCATGAAAGCATAATTCAAGAATAGTTTATGTTTTTGAAGAAACTGAAGTCACAAGACCTTATTTTTTTGGAGTTTTCTCAGATGCACTCAGAATTCTCCTCACATGATTGATTCCATTCTGGACTGCGCTCCCACAGGGTCTCACTCTACAGCCCTATTGGCTTGGTCAAGATCTGTCTTATCTCTTGGGAAACCAGGCTATTTTATCAACATGCTGTTTTTGAAGTAGCCTCATTTAAATATCCAGTGGCATAACTTCCTGTCCTTTCTTCCCTTCTCTTCTGTCTCCTCTCTCCTTCCTCCACCCCCTTCCTTCTTTTTCTTCCTGTTCCCGTCACCTCCCTCTAGCCCCTTTTGCTGTGGATTCTCACTGTGTTCCTCAGACTGCTCTTAAACCCAGGCCCAAATGGTTCTCTCACCTCACCCCGGGATTGGGACTGCAGACATGCATCACACGCCTGCTGTTCATCTCCATTTTCCTTAAGACATCTGAACACAGTTCACCAAAGGCCTACGCTGCTGTTCATAACAAGAACCACCTTTCCTCTGTCTTCCAGTAACGTGACCCTTCCTTCCGTCTGACCTCACAGATCATATCTAACACCTGCCCTCCTCTCTGCTCCTTTTCCGAATGTGTATTTTAGAGCTCTAAATCCTTGCCCTAGTGCCTCGTTGCAAAGCAGGTTTTGCAGCATCAGTCTGCTCTGGGTGCCGAGATCTCTCTCAGCTTGCCAGGTTTGCAATAACACCCCAGACTAGGGGTCCTAAACATAGGCTTCATCACAGTTCTGGGTGCAGCCCAAGGACAAGCGTTGGTTGACTACTTCTCCTGAGTGTCAAGAACTCTTTGTCTAGCAATCTGTCTTCAAAAATTATTTCATTTTGTTTAATGAAAAGTGATGAGAGGTTATAAATTATACATTTTCTTTAGAGGGACAAGTGCACATTTGTGAATTTCCCCAGAGAAGATTAGAAGGCTGGTGGTGACCCACAGGAACTGAGGGACAGTCCTTTTGTTTTAGGTGCTTTTAAGGCTGTTTGAAGTAGCAGAGAGCCTGGTAAACAAAGCAGTGTTGTCCGCCCCCCCCCCATCGCCCCCCAGTGTCATTGCTGCATAGCTGCAATAGTAGCAGTGGGGTCTGCTTGGGTCTTTGACCTGGGAATAATGTCACCCTTCCTGTCTGTCTCCATGCCCAGCTGCTGTATCTCACTGACTCAAACTTCTAGGTAGTTCTCTCTCTGCCCTGAGTTATCATCCCTGTAGCTATCACCACAGGCTACTATTTAGACGTTAAAGTGGTTAAAGTCTCAGAATGAGGAGGTGTCCCTATTTGTGCAATGGGGATAGGAATTTGGGAAGGTGTGTATGGCATACACCTTAGTCAAGCTCTTGTGTACTGCGTCTGAAAATGTTTTTAGTTTGGTTGTTTTGTTTTTGCATGTGGTAGCATTTTAGAGCTGCCTTGGTAATTTTTTCCCTAGTGATTATGTCAAAGAAACTTTGAAGTAAGTGCCACGCTCTCGTTGGCATTTCATCAGCAGGTGTCAAGCTGAGGGCAGTTCTGCCCTCGTGTCACTTTGGGCTGCATGACAGCGTGCTGTACACACAGACTTTGTGGGAAGAGCAGGAGACCAGCCCTTGGTTATCTGAGTGCGACTCCTTCCTGCTGTCCCATTGTGCTGTTTCCAGTTCTCTTAGGGATGATCGATTTAACAGCTATCTTCTGCAAAAAGTCCAAGTCTATAATTACGTCTTCTGTTTTGTTCTAGGAATGAAGACCTGAAGCAGATGCTGGAGAGCAACAAAGATTCTGCCAAACTGGATGCTATGAAGCGGATTGTTGGGGTAGGCAAATGTTCACGCATTTTGACTTTTGGGAGCTATGTAGGCTGTGATTATATCTACTGTGCATGCTAAGTAATAGGTGAACAACATTGCTCTGTTCTTGCTAATTCGTTTAGATTACCTTGTAAAAATGTTAAGGAGGCAGTAACATAAGAAATCTATCTCTGATATCAAGGTATTTCTTCAGTGAGCTAGAATCAGTCATTTTGAAGACAAAGTAAGGCAGTAGCGTGACCCTGTTTTCACGTAAGGTGTTTGAGGAGTTTTGGGATCTTGCTGCCTACAGTTGTGAGCACACAACGCTGTGTGTGAGAGCTGAGATCCTTTCCTCTCTTCTCATAGCAGAGACTCAGACCTGTCCAGGAAGTGACCTCCGGGCACTGCCAGGCTGTTTAAAGTGGGGCGGTGGGAAGGTGAAGGAGCCGACTGTAACAGCAGTCGCGTTACGTGTGAGCGGTCTGGCGTTACCAGTTAGGAGAAAGTGCTTTGGAAGAAGATCCCATGATGCAGCAGGGACTTTAAGACATGGCGCTTTCTTGTAAATACATGGTTATAACGGTAGAAAATGTTTTCAGGCAGGCACCAAGAAAGCTTGAGTGACTCATTTCATATCTGTGAGGTTAAATGTCTTAGCATGCACCGAAGGGGTAGTGAGGGAGATTTTATAACAAGATGTTCTCTGGAAGACAAAAGGATCTTCAGGTCCCCATTTAACAAAGCCTCAAAATGAAACAGCATAGGAAGCGAAGCAGGAAACCTGTGAGGCCTGAAAGAGACAGATTCATGGTTACAGTTACAAACGTCACTGCGCTCTGAAGACAGCAGCCATACATGTCTCGCCCCCAAGTGAAGTCTCCAGTGCCAGAAGTGGGTTACATGTAATTGTATGTTGGCAGAAGTGGGTTACATGTAATTGTATGTTGGCAGAGGTGCTCATGGGAACCCCAGACAGGCCAGGTCACTGCCAAGGCTCCTGTTCTCCCGCAGCCTGATAGTAAGGCCCTCTTTACCTGAGGTCAGGGAGTCACAGCTGCCTTGGTTCTTCTACACTGAGGGCTGCACCATGAGTGATCTCATCCCTTTGTGAGCGCAGACTAACTGGTTTGCTCTGTTACTCCATACTGTTCCTTTTCATATGCTCGGCTGCTGTCTCAGTTGCCTGACCGGATTCCTCATCTCCATCACGGCCCCTCCCCCTCATCTTTCCCTCTTTCCCTTCCGAGCACGCGCTGTGTCCATCTTCACTCACTGAGCCGGCTGGCCTTTTCGTCTCTCACTCATATCAGTCCATTTCCACAAGGACAGTAGTGGCCTCACAGTTGTTTCAGGCACTTCTATATTTCCGGTTCTCTTTCCCACACTAATCTGGAAAGTTCTCCTTGAGATGCAGGTCCAGTGAGACTTGTGACCCCCCGGCTGTGACAGCACATCCTTCTTCCCCATGTGTGCTTCCCCCTGGCTGCTCTGACCTCCTGCTTACAGAGCATGCTGTGGAAAGTGCTCTTCCTGCAAATCCCACTTCCTCCCTCCCTCCCTCCCTCCCTCCCTCCTCCCCTCCCTCCCTCCTCCCTCCCTCCCTTCCTCTTCCTGAAAGGAGAGCTCTGTGATCAATTTATGGAAAAGCAGTGGCAGTGGCCCTGCCTCTACTTGTGCACTGCAGGGCTCCCATTTCTCTCTCTTTGTCTGTGGTACTCAGGTTGTTGCCCCAGGTATGCTGTTTACTTGTTTATGGAACATGATGTGTATTCGAAGGGACTCCATGGCTAAGGACCATTGTGTCTCTGGTGCATTGCGGTCTCTCAGCAAGCACTTTTGGAATTGTACTGTAGGGTGTTTTCCCCTCTCCCTTGTATATATTAACTTTGTGAAAACCGTTCTACAGGATAGAGTTGAGTGGGTTAGCCTGGGCATAGTGTTGAATGTGACAGGGTCTCAGAGAAAGTCCTCACACACAGTGTGAGTGTGACTTGATAGATGAGGAAATGGAGGGTTACAAGCCATAGCAAAATGTTTTAGCTGAAGGAGTTTGTGAATTTTCTATGATTTTTAGCAAGCTTCACAAAACATATAAGTAAAAATATTACAAGTAGGGAACTATAATAATAAAGGTGAGGTTGTAATAAGGAATGTTTATTTAGGTTTTTTTTTTTTTTTTGAAACATTTTTGCTCTGTAGCCCAGGTTGACTCAAACCTTCCTGCCTCAGCCTCCCAAATGCTGGGCTTATAAACATGCAGTTCTGTGCCTAGCATCCTTACAGAATATTTTAAATATGTCCCAACAGAAAGGATTTATGAGTTCATACTGCAATTACAAAGCATAAAATATCACACAGCATTTATGTAATGCATTTACATATTTCATACTTAATAAAGCTGATGTACCACTTTAGCTGGACGTTTTAGAATGAGAAGAAAATAAAAGTACAAATAGGTATAAACTAAAAGTACATAACTAGAGAGTAAATAACTAAAGCCGATGGGAAATTCCAGCATGGATTGCAGATTCTGGGAGGTGGTTCTGACAGGGGGGATGGAGACCCTCAGATCCTTGGGGATGGCTTCCGTGAGGGGTGATAGCTCAGGAAGGTTGAATGTAGGAAAGTCCAGTGAACTGGTGGCAGCTGTGATGGTAACAGAGCCAGAGAGAGTGAGGCCTTCGTTAACAGCGTAGACGGAGGAGCTGAGAAGAGCTCTGAGGGCAGCGGGAGGACGCTGGAGAGGTAACTGAAGCAGTTGGAGCTATAGGTTGTCAGGCCCCTTTGAAGTAGGCTGACGTGAGCAAAGTAGGGGAGAGGCCTTCTTTCCCCTCATCACGATGCTAGGTAGAACCCAGACCTCGTGCGTGATGGAGCAGCCTTCTGCGATTGGCTACCCCGTATTAGGCTCGCAGTGGTGTGTACTAGTGTATTACAGGCACTGAGGGAACTAACTGTTGGGGATGGCCTCAGAGATGGTGCTGAGCTGAGGTAGGGCCAGAACAGCAAAGATGGAGTCACAGGAGTGAGCTGAGAAGGAGCACCAGGGCCTGGTTGCTCTATAGATGTGGGACGAGAACAAGACCTGCTGTCTAGACGTGAGAAGAGAACAAGAACTCTCTGTGGTGTCTGGTGTTGAGGAGAATCAACTTCTGTAATGTGCTTTTGTTTTGTTTTAAAATCCTTTATCTTGAAGACTGAGTTTGGTTTTAGGCAGTGTGACCTTGGATGAGAGAGAGTCTCCCATAGGCTAGGCTGGCCCTGGATTTCCTCTGGCCTCTGCTCCCGGGTGCTGGGGTCACAGCACTGTACTCCCGTGTCTGGCTGTACATTGAAATCCCTTCTGTGTCTGTGTATCTCTGGATTCATGTTGAAGCACAAGAGCATGTGCGGAGCCAGGATGTGCTTGACACTGGAGAAGAGTGTAACTGTTACTGTGTACCTTGCTTTGTGACAGTCTTTCAAGTATTAGTGTAGGTAAAATTTCCCAGCACGTGGTCTTGTTTTCAGGTTACTAACTTAAAAGCTTCTGTCCTGATTGTCCTCTTTAACCCCACAGATGATTGCAAAGGGGAAAAATGCCTCAGAACTCTTCCCTGCTGTTGTGAAGAATGTGGCCAGTAAAAACATCGAGGTACTGTTCACTTTTCCTGTTATTATGTGATGTAAGCCAACCACACATTTCGGAATTTAACGTATTTAAATATCACGGCTTTTTATTATGGTAAAATGTCTGCAAATTCAACTATAGGTAAGTTATGCCAACAAGTGTGTTTGAACTTAGCTTTGGGTTTTGGTGGAAACTGAAAAATAAGGTTGAAGTTGTAGTGGTGGCCATTCATCCGTGTTGGTTTTCAGGATTCCTAAGGGCAGTTGAATTTAAATTTTGTCTGGCAACTTAATTTTATGATAGCCTGTCTCTAGTGAGACAGACCTAGTAAATTCTACCCAGACTTGGGATTTGTGGCTCTTTTGCCATGTCTAAGGCAAAAAAAAAAAAAAAAGGAAAAACAAACAACAAAACAAAACAAATCCCCCAGAGATTTCTGAAGCTTTTTTGTCTGTCATGACAGGCAGGAAGCTCTCCGTGTGCTTGCATGGGTTCATTAACTGAGTTCAACCCCTGCTGAATACTTTCCCAGAAGCTAGGCTGACGCACTAGCCTGATGCCAAAGCCCATACACCTTAGTCTGTGCTGCAGGAGCAGTGGCTAAAGTGAGGAGATTGTCTCGCTGGCTTTGAAGCCCCCTGCTGCTATATAAAGTCCAGAACAGCTGCAGCACAGATGGCACCGATTGTGACATTCTGAGTCAGGAGACCATTTCAGCCACCTACAAGAGACCCTATTGGGGGGGGGTATTCAGGGAGTGCTTATTTTATGGTTTAAATAGTATTTCAGTACATTGTATGGCTCCCCCATATAGTTATTTCTACTTTTTATGATGGCATTTGTCTGAAGAGTTTCTGTTGTCCAAAGTAGCTTGAGGAGGAAAGGGTTTATTTCAGCTTACAGCTCCACATCACAGGCCATCACTGTGGAATCAGAGCAGGAACCTGGAGGCAAGAACCTGCTTTTTCTTAAAGCACCCAGGACTACCAGCCTAGGGATGGTGCCACCCACAGAGAGCTGGGCTTTCCAATCAAGAAAACACAACACAGGTTGTGTTCCTTCTGCTTAACTTTGTTTTTCCAGAACGTGTGCTTGACGAGGATGGTCCTCCAATGTGAGTAGCTGTCCTCCTTGTAATGGAGTGTGGTTGGCTGAAGGCACCTAGAGACCTCTGTTTAGTAAAACCGGAACTAAGATGCAGTGGCTTGGAATATTGCCGTGTTCCTCTGGAGGACACGGACCTTGGTGCTCATGACTGCTCTCCCCAGCACATGCCACAGCTCTGCTGTGTTCGTTCTCATGCCTGAGCAGGACACCTCTGTTCTCCACTGAGCCCTGCTGCAGCTTCAAGCCCTAGCCCTGTCACCGAGCGAACTCCACTGGGTAACGAGGTTCATTCTGCTCTGTTTCATTTTGAATTCAGTGATTTTAGTATATTCATAGAATTTATCACAATTCCACGGTATTTTCCTCGCTCCAAAAGAAAGCCTGTGATGACTGGCAGGCCCTCCTCACTCCCCTACCTTCTGTCTCCGTGGATTTGCCTATTCTGGGCATTTCCTGTGGATCATTTTAAGTGAAATCACAGGAGGCCTTGAGACTGTCCTAAGGCCCAGCAGACTGCCTGAAGATCATGAGCTGAACAGAGCTGTCCCCACGCGGCACGTCCTCAGGGCTCTACATGCTGTAGCGTTCCAACCAAAAGGGTTTTGCAGTGAAAGAGTCTTAGCGGTCAGAGCCAAAGGATGCCACAAAAACCACACCACACGAAAGATCTCACACGAGATTGATTGGAGAGGGTGGGTGGAAAAACACAGCACTGCTGGTCGTGATGGCGGGCATTATAGGTATAATGGAGCATGGGTACTGGGAACACATGGCAGGGTGGGAGCACGTCACATTAGCGACGGCGGGGGCCATTGGCACTGAGTCATTGAAGGTGGGAGGAGCCCGGTTCTGGGATGGCTACAGTTGGTTGGCTGATGCTAACAGCGCTTTAACGCTGGATAGCGCTCTGCTTCGTGGGCACCGCCTTCTGTGTATTCATCCCTTAGGACTTCTGGGCTCTCAGGAGCCATGCAGCTCTGAGCATTAGTGTCCAGGTCTATGTGTGCACGCTGACGTCACATGCTGCTGGTGCTGAAGACGGGACAACTCTGAGAACATTACCTGCCAACCATTTCTTTCCTACAGCATCATTTTAAGTTCAAATCAGTAGCGCTTGTAAGTTGTAGTTTCTCGTATCTTTGGTGACACCTGCCTTGTCTTCCCTCCTGTCCTCTCTGTCCTTCCTTTTCCCTTGGTGTTTCCCCATCCCAGTTTCCTTTCATTCTTTTTGATGCTGGAGCTAGAACTGAGGGCTTTGTGCATAATTGAGGAGTATACTATTAAAAAAAAAACCAAACTCTGTTTTGGATTATAGTTCTTTTAGAGAGTATGAGTTAATATCTGATTGACAATTTTATCTTCATTTAATTTCATTTCTCAGAAGGCTTTTGGGGTGTGGTAAAGCAGTTTTTCTGTGCCATCGTGGATCTGTCCTGCTTACTGCACTCCCAGGTTTCTTCCTCTGGCCTCAGGCACTTTCCTGTGAGGTAATGGCAAGATGCTTATGTGCAAGCCTGAGACTCAGGTACCTTTGTGCAGAGCACATTTGCCTTTTATACAGTTGCAAAGCAGGGTTAAGGCTGATCTCAGTGTCACCTGGAGTAGAGGCTCAGCAGTAACGATTGCTAACACATGAGTGCTTTCTGTGCTGAGGTCGTTAGCGTCTCACACAAATGAGCAACACGGTGAGGCTAACTCTGGCTCCCTGTGTGTACTTCACAATGAAGACATGATGGAGGACTCAGTGAAGTCACAGCACATGTTTGCAGTCCATCCAAAGGCAGGGAGCCCCACGCCATTGCCCTCTCAGCCATTCTCGTGTTCGAAGCTTTTCTGCTATTCTACCTTAGCCTTGGACCCCTCCCTCCCTCCCTCCCTCTCGAGCACCAGCTATGAACCGTTCTTTAGGAGGTACCTGGTGTGCAGATGGCCTTTTTGTTGTTGTAGATCTGGATAGTGATGAGTAAGTCTTTGTAGCTGGTGGTAGATTCGCTTGTATTCCTGGACCTTCCATTGTGGGAACAACATGTTTGGTTAATTTTCCCCAGTGAGAGCTGTTGGTCTCTGCAGGTGGTTGTCTGTCTGTCAGGTGGTTGTCTGTCTGTAGGAGACCTTGCTGTTTGCACCTGTCCCTTTTTTGCTTCCCAGTTCTGGTGTGTTGCCCAATGCTCTGTAAGAGAAGTTTCAGTAAAACATTATTGCTGGCATCTTTCTTTTAAAAATGTATCGATTTTATTTTATGTGTATGGATGTTTGCTTGCATGTGTGTTTTTGCACCGTTTGTGTACAGTGCTCATGAAAGCCAGAAGAAGGTGTTGGAGCCTCTGGAACTGGAGTTACAGATGGTTGTGAGCCACCACGTGGGTGCTATGTATCTGTCCTGATTCCTCTGTTTGCCCCTGGGCTGTTTTGATATCTTTGTTCTTTAAAACTTCGTGTTTTTTCCTGAAGCATACTTAATGTAATATTATGGAAAAACTGAAATAAGCTTCTTAGAAACTTGTGCTCAGAGAAATGATTGATGTCTCCTTGCTGCCAAGTGAGAAATCTCATTTTTATAAGTAAATGCTGCCTTAGATACACACGTGAGCCATATGGTACGTCATCTGACATTGGATGTCAAATGATACCAAGAGTGACCTAGAAAGCTGTCGGCCATCGTACAAAAATAATCAAAGCTTTAGTCAATAACTCATGAAGTTTGATGTAGTGTTATCGATAAGCTAATTAAACAGATCTGCCTGTATTCTTGCAGACTGCCGGGGCTCTGCTATGATTAGCTTTACAGCAAGGAGTGTTGTAACATTGAATGGAAGTAACTGATCAGAGAGTAGCGTAGTCACGGACCTTTAACTACTCCCATTTCTGCTCACAGAATGGACTCGGGGAAAGTAGGCTTTCTGTGCACACCTGCAGCCTGTCGGTGCGTAGGCCTCTTGTGGTCAATATTGATTGATTCTTATAACAGAACTGGAACAAATTTACTGTTTTGCAACCTTCTGTGATTTAATATTGTTATGCTTTTTGCCATAACAGTCACAGAAATCCTTCTCCAATTGTGAGTAATTACAGTGAAGCCTGCTAGCTCAGCTGTGGTTCTGAGTGCTTCTGTGTACCCATTATAAATCCTAGCTGCATCCCGGAGCTCATAATACAGTTTTAAAGCTGGCTGGCTGTCCTGCTAAACAAGGGTGTTGTTGGGAAATGAATCCCAGGGGAATCAGGGCAGAGTGGACTCAATGTTTCTTTTCTAAAACTTGGCTGTGCAGAGTTGGCTTTGAGCAGGATTAGGAAGGACAGAGAGCGCTGCAGGTGATCGTCCCAAGCAGACAAAACAAGTTACATAGTCATCTTAATGCTCGTGCTTCCTAGGAGTGCACTTGGCTTCTAGACATGGCGAAACAATGCCTTAGAACTGACAGGGACGTTAGCTCCTAGCTGTAGTAACCTATTGGAAACCTAGTTTTATCAGTCCTGTGATGTTGGAGTGGGCGTGAATCATGGGTAGTTACTGAGCTCTGACCAGCAGCCCAGTCTGGCAGTGCACAGTTTAACTCAAGCACCTTCCTTCTTCCTTATTCAAGAACTTTCTGATTGAGATGCAAACTTGCTGATGACCTGTGAACCGGCAGCCGTGGGTTGCTTTCTAGAAGAGCTGTATTCAGGAACTTAAAACTCTGGCTGGGGAGCTGTGGCCATCTGTTTCAAAGAGTCATCTCTCACAGGGTCAGCATTATTCACCAACACTTGAAGAAATTGCTTTGAATCAGAAATGTTAGTTGTGGTTTGGATCTTTTAGCTTCTTCCACTTTTAAACTGGCTTCCCTTCCTGGTTTCGTTTCTGTCTAAACTGGTCTTGCCTGGTTTTGGAACCTATGGTTTGTACCTTATGTAGAGAAATCACTTGAGATAATTTAATGGGACAGCGTTGCATATGTGTCTGTTCATCTTTAAATTGTGCAAAGTCTGAAGCTTGAGAAGCACCTATTTGAACAAAAGAAATAACATGGAGTCTGATGGGGAATTTAAGCAGAAAGTTCACTGGAGGATCCTGATTGGGCTTATTAACATGAACTTCCCGGTTTCTCACGGTGCAGATCTGCGCTTGGGGTTAGGAGCCTGGTTCTTCCATAGCAAAGCTGTGTGCTGGATGTTGTGTATGATTTATTAAAGGGTAGATGATTTAAAGCATTTGTCTATAAATACAAATTTTTTTTTCTGCCTTAAAGAACAAGAGAGTTGAGTGTAGTCCTCTGGTTCTGGACTGAGGAACTGTCAAGGGAGGGGCTCATGAGTTCCTGACCAGTTTAGGTTGTAAGAAGGCCCAGTCTCAAAGGAAAAAAAACTGATATTTTATGAAGAATTTATTTTTGGGGTTGTGCAATTTTGCTAGGTTTTTAGGTATCCCTTGGGGGAAAGGTACTAACTCCTTTTCTTAGGTAATAGGTCAGTAGGAAACTGGAAGACTGGTGTCACTGGCCAGAACGTGAAGGACTGGAGAAAGTGCTGCTGAGTCCCCATGGGCTTCTCCTCATCCTTGAATTGCTGTAGTAACTGTGCTTAGTGGAAGCGAGCGTTGAGGGGAGAGGCAGTGTCAGCGGTGGGCCTTAACGTGTTCAGACAGAGAGGCAAAGGTAAGGGGAAAGAAAACAGAAGCTGAGCCACAGGGTGCTTTCCTCGTATACCCAGAAGGAAACACTGAGGAGCTTCCTCAGACGAAAGGCGGCCGACAAGGGGGGGTGCTTCCTCACATCTCGAACCCCAAGTCAGAGAAGACACGCTTTATTTTTTTATTTTTTATTTTTTTAAGATTTATTTATTTAGTGGATATGAGTACAGTGTGGCTGTCTTCAGACACACCAGAAGAGGGCATCGGATCCCATTACAGATGGTCATGAGCCACCATGTGGCTGCTGGGAATTGAACTCAGGACCTCTGGAAGAGCAGCCAGTGCTCTTAACCTCTGAGCCCTCTCTCCAGCCCCGAAGACACGCTTTATAAGATAGTGTAAGTTCACAGTACGGAGTGCATATAGGGTACTAGGTTTGCACTGATGGTACATTTCTTGATTTTGGTAACTAAACTGTTTGAAAAGGATATGGGGTGGTTTTACTTGGGCTATCACCCAGTTAGAAGCTCAGGGACCTTTATGAGAAGGGCGATGAAACACGGGGTAGCTGTGG
The DNA here is from genome assembly GCF_011064425.1 of Rattus rattus. Classification (NCBI taxonomy): domain Eukaryota; kingdom Metazoa; phylum Chordata; class Mammalia; order Rodentia; family Muridae; genus Rattus; species Rattus rattus. Next base: position 201,941,171 of record NC_046156.1, on the reverse strand, counting down.
TAACTGGGCAGTGACCCTGTTGCTCACCAGAACGAGACAGCTGTACTTTCTAGATATGCTTTCTTCCACAGAGTTGTTTATCTTAAATACAGTTTTGGGAAGGGTGGACGTTCAGAGTCCTGAGTGGATGGGTGTGACACTTGTGAGAGACTGCTTTTGGCCCTGAAGCCACGAGTGGCATGAGTTTGCTCCTGTCAGGCAAGGGGGCTGCCACCTGTTGTTTACATGGAAAAGCTCTTCATTCTGTGAGCTTTTGTTGATCCCTGGAGCTGGGTGAAGCCACTGTCACTCTGCCTGTGGGCTGTCAGGGCTCTAGAAGAAGCTGCTCTTCCCTAGGTACGTGGCAATGCACAAATATTCTTTGTTCAGCCTGGCTCAGTAGTCCTAGACTTGGGTGGCTGAAGCAGGAGGATTGCTGGGATTAGCTACAGTGTGAGTTCTAGGCCAACCTGAGTGAGCTACAGGGTAAGACCCTGTCTCAGTCTTCCCATAGTTATGTAACTAGATATGACTTTGTTTTTGTTTCACATCTTATAGTTTATATCATTTAACATGCCAAAAATTCTTACATAAAATTCAGTGCTAAATATAGCACAGTTTACTTGGATATGGGTCATTGTTTATGTAGTAGCGTGCGATTCTCTAATTTTTGGTCTCAGAAGATTTTAAGCGGAATTTGGTGGGCAAGGGGTTATCATGGATAGCCTGAGTGTGGTTGAGACCAAGGTATAAGTTATATTTAGGGACTTTTTTTTTTTTCTGAAAAGATTATTAGCTCTTCTGAGTATTGGGCTAAAGACTTTAGATTTTATTTTTAGGATTTTGTAGAACTATTTGGCCATGAAAGATATTTTTATTTTTTATAATTAATTTCATTTATAACATCTATCACATAATAAAGATTGAGTGGATTAATATACATTCAGAATGTTCAGTGTATTCACTAGTTATGAGGGTATAGAAAATGTGCGCCTCAAGTTTTGTGTTTTGCTCCTAAAACTTGTGTTTGTGATGTTATGAAGTATGAAGGTGGCTAAGGATACTGGATCATAGAATTGTCTGAAATTATCTCAGTGAGATGCCAGGAGGAGCCAAGCCGTAGATCCCAAACTTTCCTGTAGGTTAACGCACAGTTTTGTTTTTCACTTAAGAAATCGAAACCAGAAAGCTCATAAGCACAGCTGTTCAAATGCAGTGAGCCTTCCCAGCACTGCACTCAGGAGAGAGGGTGCAGCGGGCCTTCCCAGCACCACACTCGCACTCGGGAGAGCCAGTGCAGCGGGCCTTCCCAGCACCACACTCGGGAGAGCCGGTGCAGGGGGGCTTCCCAGCACCACACTCAGGAGAGTGGGTGCAGGGGGGCTTCCGGACACTGATCTTGAGAAAGTGGATAGTTTAACCATGAGTTAATTATATTAGTGGAAGTAAGAAAATAAAGTTCTTACCTGGTTTGTTCTACTTAGACCTCATTTTAATTTGAGTGCTGTACCAAAAGAAACACAGAGGCACTGTATGTTTGTGCGTTTAAGGAACAAATGGCGCAGAGAAGGAATCTAAAACCGTGTGGTATCAAGAGGAACCAGGGACTGGAAACTTGGTGGTAGCATGTGCTTGGCAGCGTTCCTGTTATTACTGCCACCACCATATCCATCTCTGCTTCCTACTCCACTTCCTTCTCCTCCTCCTCCGCTACCTCCAGCAGTGCCAGCATGGGCACCGGCACCTCCTCCTCCTCGTCTGCCATCACTAGGGAGTGTTTCAGGGGAGGAGAAGCTGTAAACCTCATTAATTTCCTTTGAAGAGGCGCAGAGCACCATCAGTCTAGTGCCTTTGGGGTTCTTATTCTCATGTACTGTCCTTACTCCGCTGAAAGTACCATGTAGTGCACACATTGGAGTGGGACTGCTGCCGTGCGAGGACCTGGGCCGTCTGACAGACCAGGAAACGAGCTCCCACACCACATACTCATGGCCACGTTATTTACACATTTACACGTATCTTTGAGTTTTAGCTCTTTTTTTTTTTTTTTTTTTTGCCAGTTAGTTGATATTTTGGTATAAACCTTCTTAGCGACTCCTCACAACCTTATTTGACAAGCCTTTTTCTTTTGCTGGTGTAATTATACACAAAACAGTGTCTGCTTTACAGTTTAAGCTGAGACCAGATTCGCTTTCTTACTTGAGGAAAATTGAGAATGGATTTTGGTATATAAAATATTGAGTTTTAAATTTTCGTCCTGGTAGGAGTGAATGACTTTTTTCCCTCTTCAAATAGATCAAGAAGCTGGTGTATGTTTACCTCGTCCGATACGCTGAGGAACAGCAGGACTTGGCTCTCCTGTCCATAAGCACTTTCCAGCGTGCTTTGAAGGTAAATCAGTGCGGGCGAGCAGGCAAACAGCGCCAAGGTGTCTGCACAGTTGAAGGTGTGTCCCTTTAAGGAATGGGACAATAATCTTCTAAATTGCCTAGCTGTGGCTCGAAAGAGTTAAAGGGCTTCCCAGAGTGCAATTCAGTAGCCTTAGAAAATGATTTCTATATCACCACGTGGATCCTTGCCACAAAAGTAGCAGCTTTGTTTCTCTATGTGTGTTCACTCATTGTCATGGATCGAAGGACTGTTTATCATGTACCAACAGTACAGAGACAAGACAGTGGGACATTTACAAAGGACACATTTAAATTGATGATGCATTTTACTATGAACAATTAAAGCCTCGTCCCCTTAGTAGTAAATAGTAAACTAGCCTGGGACTCACCTCCTGTCTTTAAAACACTGTTTCGCTGCTGCTGTGAGGATTAAGCTCTGTAGCACCTGCTAGCTCTCATGCAGGTGTCTTTGAAAGTACAAACTTGAAATTTTGATGGGTATTTTCACTGTTTTAGGACCCAAATCAACTAATCCGCGCAAGTGCCTTGAGAGTTTTGTCAAGTATTAGAGTGCCGATTATCGTGCCTGTCATGATGCTGGCTATCAAGGAGGCATCAGCTGACCTGTCGCCCTACGTTAGGAAGAATGCAGCCCATGCTATCCAGAAGCTGTACAGGTAGGTAGACCTGTAAGCTAGACACAGTTATAGTAAAGATAAGATGGCTTCTGTTTTAGTTTTTCTTTTCTTCTTCTCTCAGACATATCCGGACCACAGTTTCCCCTTCCTCCACTCCTTCCAGTCCCTCTCCCCACCTTCCCTCTCCCTCAAATCCACACGGCCTCATTTTCCCTTAAATAAAAGAGCAGCCTCCCAGGGAGCATGGGCCTAATAAGTTACAGTAAGACTAGGCACAGGCCTCATTTCAAGGCTGGACGAGGCAACCCATTAGAAGGACAAGGGTCCCAAGAGCAGGCAAAAGAGTCAGAGACACCCTCCACTTCACTGTTGGGAGTCCCGTGAGAACACCAGGCCTCACAACCATAAGGCCTATGCAGAGGACTTAGTCAGACCCATACAGGGTCTGTGCTTGTCACTTCAGTCTCTCTGAGCCTCAGTGAGCCCTGCTGGGGGCGGGGTCATGCTCTCAGTTGCTGAATGATGTCCTTTTGATGACAGTTGGATTAGTCACTGATCTTGGTGGATAGCAGAGTATCATTAGAATTTCATTGACTCTTTCTTTTTTTTTTTTTGGCCCGTCATGTTTGGTTCTATTCTTTTTCTCAGAGGCGGCCCTCCCTCTGGTTCCATTCAGGTAATGTCAAGCATGGGCTCCCTCTGGTGGAGCTGCTTCCTTGGGTCAGTGATTGGTTGGCCACTGCCACAAGTTCTGCACCACCATGACCCCAGCACACCTTATAGGCAGGACAGATTGTAGGCCTAGTATTCTCTCCTGTCTCCCTACCCCAACCTGTTCCCATCCCCACCTGCCCCCTAGTCCACCTGCAAAATCTGTTTCCCCTTCCAGGGAGACCCACATTTCCTCGTCTGGAGCCTTCCTTGTTACTTAGCCTCTCTGGGCCTGAGGAGTATACTTTGTAGTAATAATCCACTGTAAGTGAGTGCATAACACGGTTGCCTCTCTGAGTGTGGGGTAGGATGATCTTTTCTAGTTCCATCCATTTGCTTGCAACTTTCATGATGTCATTTTTTTTTTTAATGGACGAGTAATACTCCATTGTGTAAATGTAATACTCCATTGTGTAAATGTAATACTCCATTGTATAAATGTTCCGCATTTTCTCTAGCCATTCTTCCCTTGAGGCACTTCTAGGCTGTTTACAGTCTCTGGCTATTACGAATAAAGCTGCAGTGAATGTGGTGAGCAAGTGTCCTTGGGTAGGATGGAGTATCCTTTGGGTATGTGTCCAGGAGTGGTGTGGCTGGGTCTTGAGATTGATCAGCTTTCTGTTCCGAGACACTGCCATATTGACTTCCAGAGTATAGGATTGCACTCCCACCAGCAGTAGAGGAGTGTTTTCTTTGCCGACACGAGCTGTCACTTGTGTTTCTGATCTTAGCCATTCTGACAGATGTAAGGTGGAATCTCAGAGTTTTTTGATTTGCATTTCCAGATGTGTACGGATGTTGGACATTTATTTGTTTCTCAGCCACTTGAGAGTCCTCTGTTGAGAATTCTCTGTTTATCTCTGTACCCCATTTTTAAATTGGATTATTTGGTTTGTTGACGTCTAGTTTTTTGAGTTCTTTATGTATTTTGGATATTAACCCTCCGTCATATGTGGAGTTGGTAAAGATCTTTTTTCCACTCTGTAGGCTGCCATTTTGTCCTATTGATGGCGTCCTTGGCCTTACAGAAGCTTTTCAGTTTCACGAGGTCCCATTTATTAATTGTTGATCCTAGTACCTGAGCCATTGGTGTTCTGTTCAGGGAGTTGTCTCCTGTGCCAATGTGTTCAAGGCTATTCCCACTCTGTCTTCTATTTCTCTTCTATACCTGGTTTTGTGTTATAGTCTTTGATCCACCTGGACTTGAGTTTTGTGTAGGGTGATAGATGGATCTGTTTGTATTTTTTTTACATGCAGGCGTCCAGTCAGACCAGCCATTTTGTTGAAGAGTCTCTCTATTTCCTTTTTGTATTTCTGGCTTCTTTACCACATGTGAGGTGTGTGTAGGTGTGTGGATTACATCTGGGCCTTGGTTCGGCTCCATTGCTCATGCTGTCTGGTTGTGCCAGTACCATGCAGTTCTTACTACTCTGGCTCTGCAGCCTTCAGTCGGAGCGACCATGCGTCAGGATGTTCCTTTGAGGATTGTTTAGCTCTTGTGTTTTTTGTTTTTTCATATGAGATTAAGTATTGTTCTTTTAAGGTCTGTGGATAATTGTGTTGGAAGTTTGTTGGGGATTGCATTGAATCTGCCGATTCAGTTTCGTTCTTCTAAGACTTGAAGTGTTTGTCATGCAAGTCTTTCCCTTGCTTCGTTAGTTATCTCTAAGACATTTCATATTGTTTGTGGCTCTTGTGAATGGTGCTGTTTCCCTGATTTCTTCCTCAGTCTATTTGTTGTTTGTATAAGAGGGCTACTGATTTTTTTAAGTTAATCTTATATCCACCTACTTTACTAACATGGTTTATGAACTGTAGGAGTTCCTGGTAGAATTTTGGGGGTTGGTTATCATATCACCAGAGATACTTTTCATTCATTTATTCCTTTTTAAGCTCTGATGATTAGCCTGTTTTTTTAGTAAATTAGTTTGGCTGTTTTTCCCTTACAAGTAATACGTGTACACATTTACCTTTGTGTTGGTTATACAGACCTCTGAAGACCTTTGAGTTCTGAGCTTATTAGGACCTGTGTTATTTATAGGTGTCATAACTTCAAAATAATCAGAATTGGCATTCAGTTGTATAATGTGTTTTATACATGCGCATGTATGTATGCATTTCCAGACAATAGAGGACTTGGGGGATGGCTCAGTGTGTATGGGGCATGAGTGCCTAAGTACAAATCCCCAGCAGCCAAGGTTTTACAAGACTAGGTATGTCATGGTGGGGGAGGGGAGAATAGAGAGCAGTAGCTCCTGGGAACTTGTTAGCCAGCCAGCTTAGCCAGACGGTGAGTAACTGCTTCAGCAAGAGACCTTGTCTCAAGGCACCAAGGCATAGAACCCTTAGGGAAGACACCCAGCCTCCTCCTCTGGCCTTCATATGTGTATATGCAGGTGCGTGCAACTGTACCCACGCATATGTGAAACACAGTCACGCCTTCCCCTACCTCTTATTTACTACATAGTAGAATTTCATGTGTTTTGCTTACAACTCCTTTCTGTCTTATGTTTCTGTTGCTCACTTGTGGAATGTGATTCTTTTTCTTTTTTTAATAAAGCTTTATTATGGGGTTGGGGATTTAGCTCAGTGGTAGAGCGCTTGCAAGCGCAAGGCCCTGGGTTCGGTCCCCAGCTCCGAAAAAAAGAAAGAAGAAAAAAAAAAAAAAGCTTTATTATGTATACAGCATTCCACCTGCATGTACTCCTGCAGGCCAGAAGAGGGCACCAGATCCCATTACAGATGGTTGTGAGTCACCATGTGGTTGCTGGGAATTGAACTCAGGACCTCTGGAAGAGCAGACAGTGCTCTTAACCACTGAGCCATCTCTCCAGCCAGATTTTTGTTGTTATTGTTGTTGTTGTTGTTGTTGTTGTTGTCGTCGTTGTTGAAGCCAGGGTCTTGTTATATAGTATCTAAAATATTTTTACTTGTAATTTTATTTTATGTGTATGGTAGTTTTGCTCATATATAACTGTGTCTGTAGTGTGTGAACATAAGAAAGTGTGGAGTTCAGGATGGATTCTGTGAATAGCCAAGTGGATGCCGGGAATTGAAGTTGAATCCTTTGGAAGAGCATCCAGTGTTGTTAACCATCGAGCCATCTCTCTAGCTGTTGATATCTTAGCAGATATCATATAATATCTTGATCTTTGTGAAAACATACTATGTAGATAAGGTTGTGTGTCACAGTGTTTACTCTTTTCTGTCACCACCATCTGCTCTGCAGTCCCCTTGGAGACCAGGCTTGTTTCTGGTGTGCTCTCAGCCCTGGGCTCTCCTGTAAATGTGTGCACTTGTGACCAGCATACCATATGCCAAATAGTTAGTTACCTTTTGACTGCCACTTGCAGGTCAGGGCACATGTGGAAACTTCCCCCAAATAAATGCATGTAACAAAGGACCTACCTTTGCCTTTGAATGCAGAAACATGAAGTCACAGCAGTGGTTTAAAAGTGCACCTAGCAGTGGCTGTAGCTCACTCTCTTTTGTCCCCGCTTTGCCATTTTTAGCACTGACTGCATTTTCCCACCAGATGTTTCCACATAGTCCAGCCTCGCACTCACCCTTGGGTTTAGATGACAGCTTCATGATGCATGTCCCCATTAGCAGGGTAACACAATTAGGGCTTCCTTAGAAATGCTCATTTTGCTTTTGGCACTTACACACTCTTAGTTAAAAACGTTTACTGTCCTTCCCTTCCGCCGTGAGATTACCAAGGTCTCCAGTCAGGTGCTTTCACCTATTCCTTAACGTTCTCCAGCTGGCTCGGGTGGCCTAGTTAAGGTGAGCAGTGTTAGAGTCACTCAGTGACTAGCAGTCCCCACCCCCTCCCCATGCTCTTAGAACTCCTCAGCTCTCTTGACGTGACGAGAGCCACTGAGTGTTAGAATTAATGTCAGTAAACACTTGGGAGTTATTATTTATGTATTATGTAATTCTTTCTCTCTTTTTATCACTGCAGTCTTGACCCTGAGCAGAAGGAGATGCTGATTGAGGTCATCGAGAAACTCCTGAAGGATAAGAGCACGGTGAGTCCTGTCTTCTCAGACCAAGGACACTGGGTTTATCTCACACCGTCTTCCTTGGTGGATTTGCTAAAGCCATTTTTATTGGTCCTGTAGTGATAGAATTATTAGTAGCTCATGTCTAAATATTAAAACTGGGCACATTGGCCCACACCTTTAATCCCAACACTTACAGGAGAGAGGCAGATGATCTCTGAGTTTGAAGCCAGCCTGGCGTACATAGTGAGTTCCAGGTTGGCCAGGGCTACAGAATGAGACCCTATATAAAAACAAAATGAAAATAACAACAGCAACAACCCCAAACTAAACCAAATTGAGTATTAAAGACAAACTGGGAAACAGAGACGTATAAAAGAACGTTCTTTCTTCTTTGTACTTGCTGTCGTTTGGTTGGTTGGTTGGTTGGTTGGTTGGCTGGTTGGTTGGCTGGTTGGCTGGTTGGTTGGGCTGGTTGGCTGGTTGGCTGGTTGGTTAGTTGGCTGGTTGGTTGGTTGGCTGGTTGGTTTGGCTGGTTGGTTGGTTGGTTGGCTGGTTGGTTGGCTGGTTGGTTGGTTGGTTGGTTGGCTGGTTGGTTGGCTGGTTGGTTGGCTGGTTGGTTGGTTGGTTGGCTGGTTGGTTGGTTGGTGGTTGGTTGGTTGGTTGTTGGTTTGGTTGGTTGTGTGGTTGGTTGGTTGGTTGGTTGGTTGGTGGGTTGGTTGGTTGGTTGGTTGGTTGGTTGGTTGGTTGGTTGGTTGGTTGGTTGGTTGGTTGGTTGGTTGGCTGGTTGGCTGGTTGGCTGGTTGATTGGTTGGTTGGTGTTTTGGACAGGGTCTCATGTAGCTCAGGCAGATCTCTACTTCATAGCAGTGTGACTGCAGCTTCTCACGGGCCAGCGTTACAGGCGTACTCTGTTGTGCTCAGCTTCTAGAAATTTCCTAGATGTACCAAAACATTTCTCAAAATGTTTCTTCCCCAAAAGAATCTCCTACTTGAAGAAGGCTCAATTTTGTTTCGGAGTGATATAGCTCTAATTAAAATGAGTAATCTTTTGAAAATATGTATATCTACCTGCATCCCTTTTCCACGCTCAGTTTATGTGTGCATTGGCAAAATGACAAGACTAAGGAGTATGGTGATCTAGGGGTTGTGAACTTGGAGGCAGTCTGCTGGTGTCTTTGATATGGCTTCTGTATCTACGTTTTACAACTCAGAACTGCCTAGGAGGTGTTCATAGGCCATGCTAGGGATCATGGACCATTGCCCCCGGAAGGGCTCCATGTTATTGGCTCTGTTAGCTTATGGATTAACGCATGGTTTGTCCTTGACAAGGTGCAGTGTTCAGTTGAGTAGATTGTGTTCTTTGTTTGTAAGGTAGAGTGTTTCATAGATGTATACTAGGTCTGTGTTCAAACTTTGTTTCTTTGTTGCTATGGCTTTTAAAGAAGGATTATACTTATTTATTTTGTATGTGTGCATATATATGTATGTGTGCAGGCACACCTGCCGTGCAGTTTGTGGTCATAGGAATACTTGAAGATTTGGTTTCCTCTCCCACCACGTGGGTTCTGGCCTTAGCACTGAAGTCATGGTCGTCAGGCTTAGTGGTAAGCACCTTTACCTGCGAGCTGCTTGCTGGCCCATGCTTGCTGTGGTACTGAAAAGTGGGGTGTTGGGCTTTCTCTTCAGTTCTCTCAGTGCTTGCCGCGCCTACTTAGGAGTTCTGATGTTGCTGTGCATGTTTATAATAGCTTTATCTTGTTATTAATAGAATAGCCGTTCCTCTATTTAGTGACAGTGCCCCTTGTTTGGTGTGCAGTCATCCTAGTTCTCAGTGTTTTTCATTTTCTTCTTCCAGACCTCCAGATTCAAATTGCATTTTCTGATCTAGTTGACTTCTATAGGTGGGGTATAGATGCGTTTTGACTTTAGTCAAACCCTCCAGTAACCGCCTTCTCACTGGGACAGTAGATTCACTCACACCTAGTGCTGTGTTACTTGAATCAGTTGAGTTCCTAGCTCCTGTTTTACTTGGTTTTCTTTTTGTGTTTTTCATTCCCCCTGTGTTGTCAGCACTAAATGAGTATTTTACTAAATACTTCATGTCCTTTACGCCTTCCCTGCTTATCTTGACAGAATCATTACACTGTCCTAGTATGCATAGCAGCCATTGGGTTCCATTCCTATGCCATCCAAGCTTCTTCAGGGTAGCATGTATTAGCGATCTTCACTGCACTTCTTCTACGCGTAGTTGACACGTAGGTGGTATCAAATATAGACGGACTTACTAAGTCAGTTGAGAGAAATCATGCTTCTTTCTGTTATATATGACATGCTTGTTGTCTGCCTCAGGGATCCAAATATAAAGCCTGTTTGATAATTCAGATACTCAGATAACTTAATTCTAGTCTTAAAAGTATGTGTTTTCTTTTGTCCATAGGATATTTGCTACATACGGTAGAATAGAGAGACTTAGAAGAACAGTTCCTTAATTTACATGTAGCTTACCATTATTTCTGCTCCACCCTAGACTTAAAAGAAATCTGGAAGCAGCTGGGTATTGTGGTATACACGTTTAATCTTAGTCCTAGGGAGACAGAGGCATGCAGATCTCTGTGAGTATGAGGCCAGCCTTGTCTACAGAGGGAGTTCCAGGCTACTGTGAGATCTTGTCTTGAAAAAACAACAATTACAACACAAATGGTGAGAAGAAAAACAGTACAGTTTGGAGGCTATCCTAAAACAAAGCTTGCCTGTGCACACTTACTGGTCCAGAGAGGGTGTGCTCCCTCCCCTGTTTTTTCCTGTTGGCTTCAGGGTTGCTCTGGAGACCAGGCTAGCCTTTAATTGGCTGCAGCCCTTCTGTCTTGAACTTGTGATCCTCCTCCCTTGATCTCCCGTGCTGGGATCACACCATGCTGGCCAGGCTGCGTCATATTGTCATGGGTCTGAGCTACAGCCTTAGCTTTGGAATTGAGTGTTTTATGTTCCACTGTGTCTCTAAGGGTTTGAAGTTTCTAATTCATATCATTGTTTTGAGTGGAAGTAGCCATTGTATGCAAAATCTTCAGCTGACTCTGCAGGATAAGGTGTTAAAAAATATTCTGTCTGAGAAGTAGATGGGTCAGAAAGGAGTGTAGTGGACACACTTCATTGTGAATTTGATTGCCAGCTATTGATTCCTGTCTGTTTATTTCCAAAAGAGGGAAATACCGGATAGGTATCTTTAGCGGGTGTTTGGTGTTTGGTGGTTAGTTCTCAGTGTCTGCTTCTATCTTCTGGTGTTTGGTGGTTAGCTCTCAGTGTCTGCTTCTATCCTCTGGTGTTTGGTGGTTAGCTCTCAGTGTCTGCTTCTATCCTCTGGTGTTTGGTGGTTAGCTCTCAGTGTCTGCTTCTATCCTCTGGTGTTTGGTGGTTAGCTCTCAGTGTCTGCTTCTATCTTCTGGTGTTTGGTGGTTAGCTCTCAGTGTCTGCTTCTATCTTCTGGAGGTGTTCTTTTCTTTTCAGACTCACTGTTCACAGGGAGTTCTGGGTTTGGGGATATATGTTACAATTCAGTCATTTCTCCTAAAGTACTATATAGTGTGTTTACTTAAAAAATTAAATACATATGTGTCTATTTTCTTTCTGTGTAAGACTTTGACTGTCTCTATAGTATAACAGCACAGTTCTTTCTAGCTCTTTCCTTCCATAGTAGCGAACATCTTCCCTGAACTCCAGTAGATTACTTTAGTGCTCAGCCCAGAATGTAAAGGATGAGAGCGTGCACACCCCTTGGTGGGCTCCTGGGAGAGGAACTTACCTCCAGATTAGGTATTGGATTGGTGCTTTTTATATTTAGTCCTAGTTCTCGAGTGTGACAGTGAACACAAGTTGCTTTCTCATAGTCTTGAACTTAACGGTGCTAATATTTTAAAATTCTATTTTTCTGATTGTAAGTTTTTTGAAGATTCATTTTCATTATTTATGATTATGTATGTGTGTTGTGTGGGTATGTGTGGTTCAGTATTCATGAAAGCCAGAAGGCGTCACTGGATTTCTTGGAACGAGAGTTGCAGGTGGTTGTGAACTCTTGATGGAGGTGACTAATCTGAACTTAGATCCTGGCGTCTGAGCTTAGTTCTCCTGCAAGGACAGCACAAACTCTTAACCACTGACCCATTTCTCTAGCCTCTCTGCTTGTTTTTTAATCCTGTATCTTTGCTGAATTATTCTTATTATTTATTTAATGTTATATATAATAATTTGTATATTTCATAATATATATTATTTATATTGTTTTTCCCATTCTTTTTTATTGTTTTCTTGTAAAATACCCAATACCTGAAGATAGAGTTTTCTGTAATTTTCCGCACTGTTAGCGTTTAAGTTTTTTGTGCATGATTTACTGTCTCCTCCGCAGCCCTTAGCAGTGGTGGGGATGATGAGCATCTCTACCTTGTGTTCATCTGTATCAGTGGTTCTCAACCTGTGGGGCACGATAGCATGCATATCAGATGTTTGCAGCATGATTCGTAGATGTGGCAAGACTACAGTTATGAAGTAGCAGTGAAAATAACTGTATGGTTGGGGCCAGCACAGCACGAGGAATCATTGACGTCTCAGCTTTAGGAAGGGTGAGAAGCGCTGTTCTGGATGAAGTGACCAAGTCCACATTACATAGCAGGCTGGGCCTGAAGGCTTTCTCTTTAGTGTTCAACTGTGGCAGTTGGATAAGATGCTTGGGGTTATACGGTGTGAACTTAGGTTCCCTGGGTGCTGGTGGGCACGCGTAGAACAGCTTATTTCTAGCGAGATGTTTTTCTGTGCGATTCTAGTTTAAGTAGCAGGTTTATGAGCTGTCATTCTCTCCCTCAGGAACCTGTTTGTAGAAGGTGCCTCCCTGCCTGCTGTGTGGTAAAGCCGGCCGTCTTTGCTGTTTCTTTCTCTATCTCGTCTGTTCCCTCACTTTTCTTCAGTGGTGTTTATTAAGATCCCATGGTGGTTTTGTCCCGGTGATCTCTTCCCTTCACCTGACTACCCCCTTTCAGTCTTCCTAGGTTTCACTTAACTAGTACTTGATTCCTTTTGGTAATTTTTATTCTGTTTTTGAATTTTGATTCATGTTGCTCTTTCCTGTCTTCTCATGCTTCTTCAAGGGCGTCTACTTCATCTTAGCGCTGTGTCTTAATTTCCTTTTACTTCAGTTTTACTGAGGATGGTGGTGAGCAGTTCAGTTGCTGTGGGTCTGCCTTTTTTCAGACTTGGGTTAATTGTGTCCCATGCCGTGAGCAGGCTGGGAGTTTGTTGCAGTAGCCGACAGGGTTGTGATGCAGCAGCACCTTCTCTGTGAGGACAGTCCTGCAGTTTTGAGGTTGTTGCATTTGATGGCTTTCGGTGGAAAGGAGCAGACGTTCTCATACTGTTCTGAGATAGATCTTGTAGCAATCCATCCCCTTCCCCCTTTCCTCTATTACGTTATACGTTTTTGGAGAAATTATTGTGTGTGTGTGTGTGTGTGTGTGTGTGTGTGTGTGTGTGTGTGTGTGTGTGTGTGTATGTAGGAGTGCACCATGTGTCAGAGCACATGGGGAGAGGTCAGAGGACACTGTGGGGGTCAATTCTCTGTTTACCTACACAGTGCATCCCTGTTTATGTAGCCCTGTGCCTTTGTGCATGGCTGTCTTCAGGACAGTTTTGGAGATTGAGCCCGGGTCCCATCCTTACAAGGCTAGCATCTTATGAGTGAGCTAAACCCTCAGCCTCATTCTTCTTCTCCTTGGCCTGTGACCATTAACTTGTCTAACTAGTATTTAACTAGTATTCTTCTTTTCCTTGGCCTATGTACCATTAACTTGTCTAACTAGTATTTAAGCAGTCCTTAAGAATGTTCTCCGGTGATTCCTCTTTTGTGTGATTATAATCAACTATGGAAAGATTACAAATGTATTTTAATATCAACACAGGTATTTATTAACTTGTGTTTTTGGTTGTGTGTGATACTCTATTGAGAGAAGATAGGTACATTCCCCCTTGTATTTATAATATTAATGGTAACATCTAAAATTAAGAAAGAAACATGGATTCCCCTCCCCCCAGGGGGAAAAACTCCTCATGAAATATGAGGGTGGCTTGCTGGGAAGAAGGGCTTCAGTGGAGGAGGGTAAGAGGGCAGTGAGCATGCAGTGTCAGAGCATAACACGTGTGTGTGAGATGCGAAAATAAATTTTTAACTAACAAAGAATCACAAATAACATACATTTAAAAATTTCCCAATCAAATGAGCCAATCTAATCATTTCTGCATTTTGAGTTTATTCGCTGGTACAGTATGGGGATCATTGTAATGGGGGTTTTTATGTTACTGAAAGTACAGGATATGAAAGATATTGCTTTATTTAAAACTTGTTTATTTAAGCTCAGTTGATTTGGGGAGATATGTTCTTTTGCTTTTCTTAGCCTATGATTGGTTTTTAATGAGCTCTCCCAGATCTTTCGTGTGTGAGTAGCCTATGACTGCAAAAAGACAAGTGTGTGGCTTTAAAAAAAAAAAAAAAAGAAACCATTTTGGATCTAGGCCCATAGTTCTCGTAACAGCGGGGCAAGCACGGTAGTGTCATTTAGGTTGCAATCATTTGAAGGCACCTTTGTGTTTACAAAGACATTTAGAAAGCTCACAACTGCAGTCAGAAGAATTAGAAAGGAACATTTTGCCTATATATTTGTCATGTCCAGTCAGTGGTTACAGTGTTTCTTGTTGTACTTTTTGTTACATCTTTCTGGATTCATGCCACTTTCATTATGTTAGCACAATCTACGTTACTACAAACCCTCCCAGGTGTTTCCTTACAAGTGCATTCTTAAGTCTATCACGGTTGTTTCTTTTTCTTTGAAGTAAAGAAGTTAATATTTGCTGAGCATTGAACACACAGAACCGGACATTTAGAATGTCGGGAAGGCAAGGGCTACGTATTTTCCTCAAGTAAATGTTAAGGAAACCTTATCAAAAGCATTTATGTTTCTCAGGAAGACAAACGACATTAACGCTTTGCAAAAAGCGGAGTTGCTTATGAATTTTTGATGACTCAAAGTTCCCTTGACTTTCATACAGAACTGTTTAGTGAACAGACTGATAGCTCAAAGCCAAACTGCAGGGGCAAGATACCATTTTCTAAGTTATTGATTCAATGCTGGTGAAACCTCACTGTTCTGGGGAGAATAGGAAAGCCCACCCCCGATTCGTGCAGATGTTTTATTGTGATGGATCTATTATCCAGCTATTAGAAGATAAATGACTGATCTTTCCTATTTTCCATGCCTCAAGAAAATTGAAATAAGAAGGGGAATATCATTTGGGCTGTATGATTAGGGCAGGTTGGATAGCCATTAATTTAAGGGAAGGAGATCTTGGCAGAATTGGCTAACTTATACCATCTTATCAATCAAGCTGTGATACACTTCTTGTGATGACCCAGCACTCAGATTTTTGTAATGTTCATTAGAATTCATGACAAAATAGATGCAAGGAAACGTTTTGTACCCTTCATAATTTTATAGAAAATTTATTGTTATTAGAGGAACCATTTGCTTAGTGTGATTTTTTTCATTACCAGCTTGTCAACTAGCATAGATAATCTAGAGAAAATATGAACTCCATAGATGGGATGTCACTTTTGTTGATGGTTCATGTAGTTTACCTTGGAGCACAGCTAATGGCTGAAGTTCATAGCAACAGCACAGAAAAACGTGGCAACCAAGGGGAGATAAATGAACCACGTTTATTGCTTTAATATAAAAAATACATAAATGGAAAGCCGCATTTGAATCTGACGAGCTGCCTGCAGCCTCGGTGGAGTGATTTACTCCACTGCGTGAAGAGCTGCTATTGACTCAGGAGATGGGAATTAACTGTTTGGGTTTTGGAAACCAATATTTTTGGTTTTGAAATCTAAGTAGATCATTTTATTTTAATTCTGAATGTTTTATGGATATTGAACATTTAATAGACCCAAATGATCAATTCTGCTTGTGTACATCCAAAGCTCTCAGATTGTTTAAACCAAGCAAGCAAGCAGTCCCGGGAAGTCCGTTTCTGAGATGGTCAGCGCTGTTCACGACAGTGTCCTGTTTTCCAGTCTTGTACTCTAGTGTTCCCTGAATCCTTAGGTGTACTTAACTGACTACTTCTTTTCCTTCCTCGGTGCCGTGGTGTTTGTAGTGTGTTCATGCCCCACAGTCGCATGCTATCGCTGTGACGTGATAAACTTAGTGTCCTGCAGCAGGTGACCCCATTCCGTTGTCTGGTGTCTGACCGTTTGAAAGAAAAGACAGTCTGGGTTAAAAAAAAACCATGTTGGTTTTTAGATAGCATTTAAAAAATAAAAACTAAAGCTTAAAAGTCTTACAGATTGTTCTAAGATATACCTGTTTTTAAAGTTAACATTCTTTACCACTTATTATTGATGATAGTAATTAATTTATATATAAAATATATTGATGTTTTTCACTTACTAATAGGAGTTAGTTCTATAGTTTGATGTTCTAGACTTGGTTATCTTAAGAGACTTTTTTAAATTGTTAATTTTAATCTCATATAACCAAAGTCCTAAGTTGATGTGACTGTATTTGAAGAGTAATCATGCAGAAGACATCAGCATGTGGAGTTGCAAACATGCATTTAACATGCTTCCCATATCAACAGCGAATAGGAAGTTAGACATATAATGCATTTTTATTTAGCTCACACAAATAATCAATTCTTTGCTTTTTCGATTGAGGTGCATACATGCTGGGACCAGCAGGCACCAGTACATGGGTAGGGCTGGAGTCAATAAATGCAGCTCCACGTTTATACTGATTGGTAATTCATAAAATCCCCACAGGGCCTGGAACTTGTTTAGCATAATAGCAGGTCTATATTCTGAGCTGTTTTCTCTCGATTGTGTTGTTGGTTCCATATTAATAAACTAAATGGTAACCAAGTAGAGGGACAAACACTTAAAACACGAATATCATTGTAGCTAATATTTTTCAAAAAGTACCATTTCAGTAAGTTATATTTCTATTTAATTGCTTTTTTTTTTAAGCCATTGGGGAAATTTTAGATACTAAAAGGAAAATCCCCAGTGTTTAGGAAGAATATGATAATAATTTGTGTTTTTTCAAAACCATGTTATACAGTTGGCTAACTGTACATATATCTATGGTACACATATAGAAAAATTTGTATATTAAATATTCTGCTTGCCTTGTATCTTTATAGATAGTAAAGGAACCTTCGTTTCCCCCACGAGTTTCCCCCAAGAGCATGACAATTCAAAAGTCAGCATTGGGATCTCATTAAGTAGTCTAGGGAAAAGCTGCCACCTTTTGGCAATACATTATTCTGAGCTTTATGCACGATAGACTAACATTTCATTCACTGTATTTTCTTTGAAAATAAATTATATTGCTAAAAACAAATGGTTTAAAATGTGTACAGCTTAGAGTGTTTGCATTAAAAACACCCTGTGTTGTTTGTAACGTGAGCCCGCTGTTGACCCTGCCTGTCTAGTTTAAGTTGGCAGTGCTGTTGCTGCCTTGATTCCCTTTCCGGATGTCTTTACTAAGAAAGCCACTTTACATTAAGCTAAAGTGTGTTTTAAAAAGAAAACTGAATCATTAATATTTAATTCATGTACAATATATTAGAATTTAAGGGGTGAAACAAGATAACCCTGATTTATCTCCCTTCAGAAAAAGGTTAATTTTCTATACTAATTACAGCACTTAATAGTGCTTCAAGGAAATGATACTTTGTATCACTCATTTTAACTGAGTGACTGAAACTTTCAGTCTGATTGTCCTGATGTTGTCTGTGTTACTGGACTGCCTGACTAGGAGGTTAGATGGCTACAGAGTGTACTTCAATGACTTACTATTTCTTTCTTCCTAGCTGGTGGCTGGCAGTGTGGTGATGGCTTTTGAAGAGGTGTGCCCAGATCGAATCGATCTGATCCACAGGAATTACCGCAAGCTTTGTAACCTACTGGTTGATGTTGAAGAGTGGGGGCAGGTGGTCATAATCCATATGCTAACACGATACGCTCGGACCCAGTTCGTTAGTCCTTGGAGAGAGGTGAGTGCTGATTGGTTCCTGCTTGGGAAGTGTACCAAGGGAGTGGATTCACTTTTACAAATTGTGCAACAGACAGTAACGAATCAGAAATCTGCATTTTAGTGAGAGCTCATTTGTTGTCACATG